>NC_053399.1:92061274-92370441 GCF_905171765.1 Bufo bufo
AAAACATCATTTTTTTTGTTTCAAAAATGAAATCATTGTGTAAAACTTACATAAATAAAAAAAAAGTATACATATTAGGTATCGCCGCGTCCGTATCGCCCGGCTCTATAAAAATATCACATGATCTAACCCCTCAGATGACCACCGTAAAAAAATAAAAATAAAAACGGTGTAAAAAAAGCCATTTTTTGTCATCTTACGTCACAAAAAGTGTAATAGCAAGCAATCAAAAAGTCATATGCACCCCAAAATAGATGCCAATCAAACCGTCATCTCATCCCGCAAAAAATGAGACCCTACTTAAGATAATAGCCTAAAAACTGAAAAAACTATGGCTCTTAGACTATGGAGACACTAAAACATTTTTTTGGTTTTAAAAATGAAATCATTGTGTAAAACTTACATAAATAAAAAAAAATTGTATACATATTAGGTATCGCCGCGTCCGTGACAACCTGCTCTATAAAATTACCACATGATCTAACCTGTCAGATGAATGTTGTAAATAACAAAAAAAAAAAACGGTGCCAAAAAAGCTATTTCTTGTTACCTTGCCGCACAAAAAGTGTAATATAGAGCAACCAAAAATCATATGTACCCTAAACTAGTACCAACAAAACTGCCACCCTATCCCGTAGTTTCTAAAATGGGGTCACTTTTTTGGAGTTTCTACTCTAGGGGTGCATCAGGGGGGCTTCAAATGGGACATGGTGTAAAAAAAAACAGTCCAGCAAAACCTGCCTTCCAAAAACCATATGGTGTTCCTTTCCTTCTGCGCCCTGCCGTGTGCCCGTACAGCGGTTTACGACCACATATGGGGTGTTTCTGTAAACTACAGAATTAGGGCCATAAATAATGAGTTTTGTTTGGCTGTTAACCCTTGCTTTGTAACTGGAAAAAAAATATTAAAATGGAAAATCTGCCAAAAAAGTTAAATTTTGAAATTGTATCTCTATTTTCCATTAAATCTTGTGCAACACCTAAAGGGTTAACAAAGTTTGTAAAATCTGTTTTGAATACCTTGAGGGGTGTAGTTTCTTAGATGGGGTCACTTTTAGGGAGTTTCTCCTCTAGGGGTGCATCAGGGGGGCTTCAAATGGGACATGGTGTAAATAAACCAGTCCGTAAAAATCAGCCTTCCAAAAACCATACGGCGCACCTTTCCCTCTACGCCCCGCTGTGTGGCCGTACAGTAGTTTACGGCCACATATTGGGTGTTTCTGTAAACGGCAGAGTCAGGGCAATAAAGATACAGTCTTGTTTGGCTGTTAACCCTTGGTTTGTTAGTGGAAAAAATGGGTTAAAATGAAAAATTAGACAAAAAAAAGAAATTCTCAAATTTGCTCCCCATTTGCCAATAACTCTTGTGCAACACCTAAAGGGTTAACAACGTATGCAAAATCAGTTTTGAATACCTTGAGGGGTGTAGTTTCTTAGATGGGGTCATTTTTGGGTGGTTTCTATAATGTAAGCCTCGCAAAGTGACTTCAGACCTGAACTGGTCCCTAAAAATTGAGTTTTTGTAAATTTCTGAAAAATTTCAAGATTTGCTTCTAAACTTCTAAGCCTTATAACATCCCCAAAAAATAAAATATCATTCCCAAAACAATTCACACATGAAGTAGACATATGGGGAATGTAAAGTCATCACAATTTTTGGGGGTATTACTATGTATTACAGAAGTAGAGAAACTGAAACTTTGAAATTTGCTAAATTTTTCCAAATTTTTGTTAAATTAGGTATTTTTTGGTGCAAAAAAAAATAATTTTTTGACTTCATTTTACCAGTGTCATGAAGTACAATATGTGACGAAAAAACAATCTCAGAACGGCCTGGATAAGTCAAAGCGTTTTAAAGTTATCAGCACTTAAAGGGACTCTGGTCAGATTTGCAAAAAATGGCCTGGTCCTAAGGTGTAAAAAGGCTGTGTCCTTAAGGGGTTAAAAATATATTAAGCATAAAAACGTGATTTATATAATAGCATATTTTCTGATGACACATTTCCTTTAAGGTAGCCACACATATTCAGTAACTGTTGGAAGAACACTCAACATCTCCTTGGTTGAACTTGATGGACTTATGTCTTTTTTCAACCGTATTAACTAAGTAACTATTAATCTCTGGTTGTGCTTAACACCTTTGAGAAGAAAGGATTATGCATGTGGAAATTTTCCTCATTGGCATCTTCCAAATGGATATTGGTTGAACATCTAATACACATTAGATGGTTGGCCGATCCTGCCCAAGTCCAGTCCTGTCCAGTCTTTTGTCTAATGTGTATGACCATGTTACAACTGGGGAATGTGCTTGAGTCATCATGAATAGGAATACCAGCAAACAGTTCAATTTTGGAAATCTACACAGTCACTCAATTGGACAATTCCTGGCTGTATACTCACTCTCCGAGGCACTGAAATACTCTGGATTAACAGAGGCGTACATAGCTCCACTGGGGTAGCCATTGTTCTTTCTGGAATAAAAAAAAAAAATGGAGCTTAAATGTTCTATTATGATCATGTATATAATTATTATATAGCATTCAAAACTAGGGAACAGAAGACTCAACGAGGGAGAATTGTACAATTCTACAAAATTAAGGTTATTTTTCCCTCTTATTCTTAACTACCAGTTCTGGAGCATGTTGCATTTTCCATTAACTACCAGTTCTGGAGCACATTTTCTTAGAACTTCACGTTCTTTTCCTAGAAATTCATCAATAAATTGACAACTGGGTGTTACCGTTTTAGCAGTGTAGGGACACACAACATAACTAAATAACAACAAGTTGCTAATTTAGTCAGAAAAGTCTAGGAAGAATAACCAAAAGTTCTAGGAAAAGATGCCCAGAATGTTATTCCATGGGAAAACTATAATATCACTTACTATTAATTTTATTTTCCAGAACCCACGACAGCACCAGTGAGTGGGAGTGGAATCCACCCCCACAGCTAGACAAGAAGCCCTAGAGCAATTAAAAAAGGAAACATCCACTTCCTCCTTCAGAACAGATCTGGAGCAGTCATACAGAAAGATCCTTAAAATCATATTTAACTTTTATTTTTTTTAACCATGATGTAAAGCTAAAAGAGGAAATAACAGGGGTGCTGTCATGGGTTCTGGAAAATCAAATTACCAGAAAGTGAAGGAAAAAAGTATTTACTCAAAACACATGTCAGGAGAGCCATGGGTCTGTATATTTTTCCATAATTTAGAGGAATTCTCCACTAAAATATACTTTCTATCCTCTCACTGCCAGTTTAAAGTGGATATCAAGTCTCTGTCCCTTCTCTGCCTTCAGTTCATTTCCAGTTTTGTTCTAAGCCGAAAATCTTAAAACAATATGGTTGCTGCAGAAACCCACACATAAATCTGTAGCGAAGTCAGTGTATCCCTAGACACCAGTCTGTATTAGAAACAGTGGCGTAACTACCGGGGAAGCAGCTGCTTCGGGGCCCAGGCTGACAAGGGGCCCGGCCACCCAGGAGCAGAGTCTCAGACAGGTTAACATACAGTCTTAGTTTCAGGCCAGGCTGGGTCCGGCCCCTTCACATACTGTGCGGTGACGGTCACATTGGGGACCCGCGCCAGGCCTGTTGTCCATCATTTGTTCATGAAAAGTGGGCTGCCCGCCCACTCCACCCCACCCCCAAACATTGATCCCATACTGGCACTGCCAGACTGTGCCTGCATAGCACGCCGCGCCACCAGCTAGAGAAAAGTACAAGCCGGCAGGAGCAGTGCGCTATGCCAATTAAGCCTGCCCACAAAGTCCCTGACCTTAAGGAGAAGCAGCGTGGCAGGCAAAAAGGTGCAGGACGTCAGTCGCACATCATTCGGCTTTTCAGTTATGTGCCCGCTGCCTGCGCCCCCTGAAGAGAAGAGGGCAAAAAGGGCAGGCTGCCATGTACTGCAAGCTATAGACAGGAGGCTGGCAGAGATTGGGATGAAAGTTCAAATCACCCCCCTTCCCAATGTTTTATATAAAGATAAATAAACATTTAAAAAAAAAAAGATTTCGCTATTAAAATATAAAAATCCTAAAAACACGGTTTTGGTGACCAAATATCCCTCCCCTCTCCCCAACACACACATACACCAAACAAAAAAAGAATTAAAAAAGGGCCCATGCACACGACCGTATGCCCTCCGATATATACTGTCCAGGGGGTGTCCAAAAGATTGCTGTGGGGCCCAGGCACTTCTAGCTACGCCCCCGATTAGAAACCTAATATTTTCATCTTAATTGTCACCGCGTGATAGTATAGAAGGGAATAGCAGTTTGGCAGTGGTCAATCCATTCCACTTCTCACCCTGCTTTGTTAATATTGATTTTTCAGGTGGAAAACATTTTTAAGAAGGAAATTCAAAAAAGTAAAAAAAAATTACGAATAAATAAATAAATAGTTGTGGGTTCCTTTTAATACTTGGGTGTCGATCTGATCTCTGGGAGATCCCCGTACTTTGTTTGAGGACATGATGAAAGATATTTGATTTATTATCTAATATCCACGAGGCAGACCTGTGATCAGCAGTTCTGCAGACTTCAAAAAATATATAAAAAAATAAAAGCCACTGGCTACAACAGGCTTTTACTAGTTTCTACCAGAAATTAAGAAAATAAACAGACTTTCTATCCCCTTCTCTCCATCTGGCAGACTACTCCCTGCTGTTTTCAGACAAAACCAAACCGATACCAAGAGTAAACATCTCCTGTGAATTGTTATTGGTGAAGAACGATTAGGTGGATGTCACAAGCCGTCCGTACCTTCATAGTCACGTACTCACTTTTTCTTCTTTAAAGACAAATAGAATTCAGGAAACAAAATAACAAAAATGTGAAACTGGGGACCCACTGTAGAGGGAGTGTCCAGGGGTATTCCTCACAGAGATCTGCTTTACATGAGTCTTTTTGCCGTCTCCTTGGCCCAGTTTTTGTAACTGGAACATTTTTGCCTATATAACTTTTTGTCCTCATGTGACCTTCAACAGTTATTGAAATTTTGTGGTAGTTTCTGGACTTTAAAGGTTTTTTTCATTGTTAGAAACACTGAAACATGACACATCTACTTGATGGTAGGACCACTGCCCACACACATTGCCAGCCAACTTGCTATTGGATGACGCTGTCCCAGTTTTTCCTCCCAAACTCCAAATGTTGTGGGAAGTCGAGCTGCGCCAGTGGTGTCTGCCAGCAGCTTATTCCACTCTCAACATTGAGAACACATCTACGCTTGGCATGGATGTGTATGATGGGTAGAAGAACCAGAAGGAATAGCAGAGTGTTCGTTTGACCACCAGCTATCAAAAGCATATGACCATTTTAACACCTGCCATGGTCTCAAAGAATTTTTAGCAGCTTTACGTTTTTAGAATGGACCTGTTGGGTGGATTGGTTGATGCTGTATTCGAGGGTGTTTGACTGTTATACAGAAAAAAAATAACCAAAACAAACAATGAAAACTTAAAACCTACCCTCTCTTGTTGTAGAAGAAGACGAACAAGCCTAGACAGGCAATGATCAGCAACAGCAATATTGGCATCACTTTGAGTAGAAGGTAGAAGTTCTCAGATTGTGTCTCACCTGCAGGAAACAAAATAAGACCCCATTATAAGGCTCAAAATTTTTCACAACCTTTTTCTAAATTGTGGTTACAGACCAGATAATGCCACATAAACATCCCTATGTCTGTGAAGTAGGGTGGATAAGGTAGTCTATCCTAGCTACCTGTATGTAGGGCCACACTGGAAATCGAATGTGAGTCCTGTACTGTGAATACTGCTTTGCACGATGATTATCTGGATTTCAGGGTCTTATTTTGCCCAATAAAGAGTACCGATCAACAATACGGCATGTCAATCAGCTCTCAACAAGTGCTGTTTACATGTGGCAATCATACCAAGAATGGGGACGAGTGATCGTCTTCTCTTTTCTCAGGCAATTGCCAGCAAACTTACATGGGGCAACGATCAGGAATGAGCATTACTCATTCTCAATTGTCGGCCTGTGTAAAAGGGCTCTTAGTCTATTGTTTGCCCGGCCATGTTTTCCTGTAGGGCAGTCATGAGTGACCCTAGGACTCTAAATTGTACATTACCTATTTTAAGAACTATTTCATGTAGATATAAAGATCAACTCACTTGGGCCAAGCACAAAGAAAACGATGGGCTCTGTCCACGATCCGTTGCCTGATAAGGATGTGGCTCTGATTCGAGCTGAATAGTTCCCAGGTTCCACAACAGTGAGGTGGGCACCGTTGTATCTTTGGAATCTTTGCCGAGATACGCATACCACTGTTGAAGGTCCCTCCTGCAAGAGAAAGGTTGTAGAGACAAATGTAGACATATTTAGGACAAATATGTTAAGGCTGATGTGGATGAGGTTTTTGTTCATTTGCTGCCCTCTTAATGGGATATCATATAACATTATGTTAGATTGGAAGGGGACCCGACAGTTGGGGCACGCACTGATCATTACAACAGATGTCTCAAGCGTTTCTTTCCTCTCTATGCAAGCCAATAGGAGAAGATCGGCGGACAGCCTCCATAAAAGTCTACAAGAGACACGGAAACAACCAATTCCCATCCGGTTGCAGACTCATACCTCATGTTCTCGCTTGTACTTGATCTCGTACTTTAGGATTAAACCATTGGGATTCTTTGGTTCTTCCCATTTTATAAGGATCATGTTCGGTCCAGTGGACGTCCAAGTAATGTTACCAACAATGTTATCGGCGTGTGCTTAAGAAAAATTTAAATAAAAAATTATTTCATGTTATCCCAAATCATAGATAAACCTCAGTATGACCTAACCAACACTAGCGGGCTGTACACAGAGCAATGCTTAAAGGAAGACTCCAGGAAAAACTGATAAGTTATGCACAAGTTCAAGACCAGAGGTTTGAAGGATGACAGAAGGAAGTATACTTGTATCATGCTCCACCCCTTTTGCCCTGCACAAGGCATAACACCATGTGCCAGTTTTGAATGGGTGGTTGTTTCCTCAAAATGGCCCTACACTTTACTAAACTTTTGCTGGTTGAATGTGTTTCAAACATAACTTTCTAGTATACATACAGAGTTTTCATTTTACCTCTAACATTTTGGCATATACCATTAGGAGACAAGATGGCCAAGTCATGCTTCTGTAAAACTCCCCATGTCTTAAGAGTAACGCAGTGAAGCAGAATATGTCAGGAATGTACAAAAAGATATATTCTCTGGCCATTTTAAGTACAGAACCCCTTGTAAATTGTATTCAATGGAAGTACTTACCGTCTGGCATAGTTCTAGCAAATACAAAGGTTGCGGCACTACATCCAACAATGTCTGCCGCGTGGTTACAAGCATGGATGTCAATCCTGTACTCCGTGAAGTGCCTAAGGTTGGATATAACCATTCTGTCTCGGAAGACCTTGTCCTTGTAAGTATAAGGCTTGGACTCCACTGAAGTGTTGTTAATGGTGTGACTTACAGATCCTTCCACGAAGGAAATATTCCCATGAGCTTCTCCAATTATTCCAGACACATCTCTTTTCTTTTGAGATCTGAAAAGATTCCAATAGTCAAAAATGTGAGGTGGCCCGTCCATCTGCCATAATCACAAAAAGCAAGCTGACATTTTGGAAATAGAAGCGGTTATTAAAAGCAAAATACAAATCGTAGCAAAGGCAGGCATTTTCAAAAAAAACAAAGCCAAATCAGGGCGCAAAAGCTGAAAAAACGTACAATCATGTGATAGAATTGCAGATTAGAAGCAGGTATGATCACAACTGGCATTTCAAGTCTCAGGTAAAGTCTACATTTCTATGGGTTTGATAGGGATCTAAAAAGGTTGAAGTATAACCCCTGCCCCAATAATGCAGAGATAATCCTTTAATTTGGACTGGTATTACATTGCGTGAGGTCAAACTGGGTTCATTATCCAACAATCTGGCACTACCAATAGTTGACGGAGTCTACTCAGAATACACTAACCATAATAGAGGAGGATTCTTCTGACCAGGTCACAAAGATGTGCCCCGACCATGTTAATTCTTTAATATTTCTCAGAGTTTTTCTATACTGAAAGTTGGAAATTACCAAGATTGAATTAGAGAAGAATGCAACTAACCTCCTCCAACTAATTTCCACAGCTGCTTGCTTTCTTATGCATCTGGTACATGACCATTTCTTGTGTCCACGAGGTCGCAAGAATACATTACATTCAATGTAATTCACATTTCATCATATCCAACATGTTCCAAGACTGTCCCAACAAAACCCAAAGAAACCATAAATCCATTGCAATACCCAGTACAGCCTCAGATTGTATCAATACCCAATGCCGATTGGAATAACCATCACAACCTAATGCAGACGTTTGTTCCAATCAACTACCCAACAACCAGATTTATTATAATATCCAACATCGCAATCATGCCTTAATAACCATGTGCAACCAAAAATAAAATAATGCTAGCTCATTCCAAAGTTGAATGCAAAACTCACATTTAGAACAGTCACCAAGAACCTAGTCTTGTCCTGTTTTGGTGGTGGTGGGGGGGGGGGGATGATTTTTCCAAAAACAGAGTCACTCTTGCTCACGGCTATGTCTAATATTGCAGTTGTTTTTTATTAAGTGAAACTAGGATTGCAATACCATCCACAAACTGATGAATGTTGTATCTGAGGAGGAGAAAAAGTGTTCTATTCATGGACAACTAGTGTTGAGCGAACTTCTGTTTTAAGTTCAGCATCTAAAGTTCGGCTTCCGGTTAGCGGAAAATCCCGATATGGATTCCGAATTCCGTTGTGGTCCGTGGTAGCGGAATCAATAATTGGCCATTATTGATTCCGCTACCACGGACCACAACGGAATTCGGAATCCATATCGGGATTCTCCGCTACCCGGAAGCCGAACTTTAGACGTCGAACTTAAAACAGAAGTTCGCTCAACACTATGGACAACCCATTAAAAGGATTTCAAGAAAATGCCCAGTCACCCATTCCATCAACCTTCCTCAAGGACCCTGGTTCTATACAACAATGCAAATACGAAGGGTTTGTATTCAAGCACTACGCCCATGCCACCCACAGAAGCAAGCGATTTAGAAAGCAGGGCTGTAAAGCGAAGCATTGCTACTGGATCAATGATAACCCTTTTAGCTATGGCCAAGTTGCAGACCAGCAAATCACTATTCCAATTTATGGGTTCACTAAGGTGCAGACCCATCCAGACATGGAACCATCAATACTGTTGGTTGATACTCTTGTACTCTAGGTATAATCGCAGCCTGCCAAGAGTCTTGGACGTTGATTTACAAAAATGGTTGTAGTCATGAACGTGGCTGGTGTTTGAGAACTTCTGGGCAGAATTAGAGACACGGTTAATTTTGTTCTTCTTATAAGTTCTGAAATGTAGGCTTTAAGTATGATCCCAATATATATGTATGCCCTTCAAGTGGACAGCGATTTATAATGTTTGCTTAGACTGAACTGGTCACAACTGAAGTGGTTATCATCGCTTTAACAGCGGGCAATCTAGCTCACCTCTGATTATTCTTGCTGATTAAAGTCACTTTCCATGGAGGCCTATAAATAAATAAAGTCGTATTACAAGCATACATTCCTGTATCTCACTACCTTCAGAGGACTGGAGGCATAGCAACTACACCACCAATTGAGACATTGCATGGATTGCACTAGGAGATATCTATAAATATACACAAATAGGAATATGTCAATCCAGTCCATGGACCAATGCTGTACTATCAAAGATTCTGAAATGAAAGAACTCTTTACAGTCAAGAACAGAGTTATCCAGTCATTTGAAGGGAGATCAACACTATGTCCCCATAGCTGGGGTGCATTTGGTTCCTTTTAAATTTGGGATATAGCAGGAAATAAAAATAAAAAAAAGAGTTTGTCAGATATAACTTCGTCTAACTGTTTTTTTGAGAATATTCTGACTGGAACTGGAGATTGGATGCAACAAGATTTAAAGGTGGATTTATACGGCGAGAAGTTGATTTTGTTCTCGACAGTCGGCTGCTCGTTAAGTGGAGACGAAGTGCTGCATTTAAATGCAGCGATCACCTCCACAGTATGGGGGCAAGCGATCACTGCTGCTGTCATTCATCCACATGCAAAAATCACTGTTCCTGGGCAGCAGAGTGTTGTTCAGACAGCACGATTTGATGCCCGGGAACGGTGTCGCCACCTCCAATCATTTCACCCAATGAACGAGTGTTTCACTCGTTCATCGGGTGATCTGTGGCAACATTCGTGGGAACATTAATTTCTGATAAGTGGCCTGAAAACCTTAAAGACTCTTTGTGACAACTTTTTGCAAAATGTTTTTGTCCCATCTGTTATGTGACCAGGAAGAAGGTGGTAATCTGTTTTGGTTAGTCAACGCAAGAACTCTTACTTTGGTATGAAGACTGTATTCCTCAGAAAGTTCTCAAACTTCTTCTGAAAGGATTCCTTATCTATGTCTAGGAGTTGGCCACTATTTTTTTGACATGGACAACACTTATCTTCAGCATCTGGATTGACTTCATCGTCATTATCAAACCTGGTATCAGCACTGCTAGTGGGAAGCTTCAGACCTGTAGAAAAACAACAGGATAAGGATTTAGTAGGACATTTACGATAAAGAACAATGACAATTGTGTCTCGACTTACAACTTGGCCCAAACTATCATGGACATTTGGACAAATCATGTGAGACATATAGTGGCATGCAGAAGTTTGGTCACCCCTGATCAAAATTACTGTTACTGTGAGTAGTTAAGCAAGTTGATGAAATGATCTCCAAAAAAGACATACAATTACAGATTAAAGACATTTTTAAACATTTTAGTCAACATCAGTGTATGGTTTTGGTTTTGTACAATGTTAGAGTGAAAAAAAGGAAAGGAGTACCTTGCAGAAGTACAGTATGGTAACCCAAGGAGATTTGAGCACTCAGATAACTTTGACCAAAATAACCTGTTAGGGTTAAGGCTTGTTCACAATCATCGTTAAGAAAGGCCAGGTGATTCAAATTTCAAAGCTTTATGAATACCCAGACTCCTCTAACCTTGACTCAAAAAATTGCAGCCATGTTTTTTTTTAAAGCAGCTGACTAACACTCTGAAAGTGAAAATATTTGAGACCAACAAAGCAAGAGAAGGCTATAAGAAGATTTAAAGCATTTTCAGGATACCATTTCCTCAGTTCGAAATGTAATTAATGATGGCAGTTATCAGAAACAGTGGAGGTCAAGAGAAGGTCTATAAGACCAACAAACATTTCAGAGACAGCTTGTAGACAGCTAGAAAGACAAATCAGAACCCCCACTTGACTGAAAAAGACCTTCAGGAAGATTTAGCAGAATCTAAAGTTGTGGTACATTGTTCTACTGTTAAGCAAGACCTGCATCAAAAGAAATAGTCTCCCGAGTCCACACCACAAAATTGAGCTTCAAAAGTTTAGAAAGGAACATCTAAACAAGCATGATGTATTTTGGAAACAAGTCCTATGAACCAAAGAGGTTAAAACAGAACTCTTTGGCCACAATGAGCAAAAATTTTGCGGATGTGTGAATGGACCCTCATTTTGACCAGGGAGTGCCTAAACTTTTGCATGCCACTGTAAATTACACAAATCGGCTAGGACGATCGGTTATTACTGAAAGCAAAACTATTTTATTAACTTTATCAAGTCAATATAATCATGTTGGAGTATGTGATTGCACCATAACTGAGATGGTGTAATACTTGACATGAACCTGGCACAGAGGAACATTTTGTTACTATATCTGCTATGTCAACTATGAAATTATACATCACCTTCCTCGACAATGTAATAACTTCTGCTTAATCTCAAGTGCAGACCATGTATTTCTCCACATTTGTTGATGGTGAACATCTTATTTTGGAAACAAACAGGGTTTTCCATTCCAAGGACTACAGAAGTAGTTTGTACTGGGGCTGGTTTTTATAGTTGTTTTATGAAACCACAATCCTAGAAGTGACCGAGCGCAGACGAAAAACTTTATTCAGCTAAGCTCACATTGTCTCGCATTGACACTGATGTCTTAGGAGTTACTCAACACCACTGGCTCCATATCTACGTTCTCTACACATGTAAAGAAACCGAAAATTTCACATTGTGCAGAAAACTAGACGTTTTCTATATAGACGGCGACCTTAAAATTTTAATTTTGTACTCTTTCTTTTACATGGAGCGCGGAAACAAAATTGTGACTGACTGAACCTTGGAATCAGTCAACAGTGTGCCGACAGATACACCCCTAACAATTTTAATTGTGGTCGTATATGTAGTATATTGTGGAGCATGTACCTTGGTCTACAAAAAAGACTATGGGGGTCATTTATTGAATCAGAAATATATATATGTGCCCCTATATCTCTCAAAGTATCCCACCAGAGCATGCCCTTGTATAGACTCTAAACAAGCAACGGATGTTGTTCTAGATGAAGTCTAGTGATTAAGATAAGACACAACTCAAGATCAGAAAAGCAAAGTTACTTCATTATGAAAATTGGGTCCTAAATCGCACCCAAAATTGTACAATGTAAATTAGAGTCAACACACAACATTTATGGAAACAGCCGAGAAAATCCAACGAGATCCTCAGGATACTTAACAGGTCACATACTAACCTTTTGTACAGTAATCATTGCTATACAGCTCCTGATCTTCCACCATCAGCTGCCAGAGAACCAGGTAGTAGCTAAGGTTTCCATTGCGTTGGCTTGGGGGCTTCCATCGTACAATTAGATGTGATGAAGAGTTAGACATGATCATAACATCTTGAGGAACAGTTGGTGCTGTGGACATGAGAAGTTAAATAATTGCAATCCATCCTATGTAATGGCATTTGCCTTTAGGAAAGTAGTTAGACATGGTAAATTCAACCATTTAGTTGCCTATACACCTATTTTAACTCTTACAGTTGGATAGTTTTTGCAAACATATGGCTCACAGAACATTCTTTTGTTTATGATAATATGGTAGGATGCTATGGGTTTAGTAGTTTATAAGGAAAGGCTCATCCAATACATTACACTGGTTTCCTTAGGACCATATGTAAAAGCTGCAAAAAAAATAAAAAATGCTTTTTCCTTTCCCCCATTTTAAACACTTTGCATGGATAGCCTTGATGGGACTGTCTTTTTCAACCATTCCAACAATGGTGGTGGAGGAGTAAACCCACTTGTGCAGTCTCTGAATAAACCATCTTGCAATCAAACAATTAAGGCCTGCTGCAACCGGTGGACAAGGAGAATACCAAGAGGCTGCTCACTAGCCAACGGAGAAGCCTGCCCAGCTGAACTGCAATGGAAGCACCAAAAGTAGATCACATCCCCAGACCTTAAGGGTCTGAGAGTGATGGTCTGATTTTCAGTCATCACAACCATGATAACCCGAAGATGACCATCAGACCTATGAAAAGTGAAACAGTCGTGATGGGAAACTGTGAAAACTCCTCTGCCAGGGATGCGCCAGAAGTGGATGTTGTGAAAGTCGTGTTGAAGCACTGAAAGAATGGTAGGTCATCTAAGTCAGGCAAAAGAGGCATTAGGGAAGCCAGAAGCAGAGCCAAAGATAGGCCGACAGACCTGACCTTAAGCAAAGTCCCTATCTATCACAAAGGATTGCAGTGACCAGGAGACAGGTAGTCCCCTTGGGACAATTGTGTGGACTACATTGTAATGAAAGAACTGGGCCTCCTCATGAGTACCACTATGAGTGTTCTGCTCTCTCTGAGGGACTGCAACCGCTAAGCTTAGCCACTGTGTCGTTAAGTACCAAGCATCCAGTCCAAGAGAGTGTAACTGTTAAGCATTTGTGTGCCCGCTGCTGGAGAATAAGTAGACCTTATGATGTGTGAAAGTGTATACCCCTCCACTTGGCTTTATTCCATTCACTACCGTAACAACCTGCATTCCCCAGTCATACATAGGGAAGAAGTTGACCAAAAGTCTCCTCTAACCCCAATTTTTTTTTGGCTCCTTGGTCACCTTGCTTCAATATTTTAGCCCTGATAACACCAGGAAAGTTCCCGTAATGTGAATATGACCCACTAAGGTATCATCCTACCTGCTGGTTTAGTCCGAATATAC
Source organism: Bufo bufo (assembly GCF_905171765.1). NCBI lineage: Eukaryota > Metazoa > Chordata > Amphibia > Anura > Bufonidae > Bufo > Bufo bufo. Next base: position 92,075,390 of record NC_053399.1, read on the forward strand.
ACTACGTCACTCTGCGCACCAAAGCTCTGTCCTTCCTCCGCTGTAGTCAAAGTGATGGCTCGGACATATACTGCATACTGTGTCCAAGGTTTCAAGTTTAACAAAGTGACACTTGGTTCTTGTTCAGTGTTCAAAGGCAGCTCCAAGTCTACAACGTTCCAGCTGTTGGCACCACAGGCATCTAGTCCGAGGTACTCAGTTATGTTCTGGAAGGGTCTGTAGAGCAGACAATGGACATTTTAAAAGACAAAAGGACATGATGGTATTATTAGACGAATATTTAGGGAGAATCAAAATGATCAGGAATGATCCACAACTATTAAGCTCAAATAAACTCAAAATGTACTTTGTTAATGCCTGTCCAAGATGGTACTTTCTGATCCTTAAGGTCGGCCATACACATCAGGCAGCTGTCTGCCAAACACTTATGCAACCAACAAATATTCCTCATGACCACCATCCTCCATATATACTGTATATGAACTCTTGGCAGAGTGTCTCTACTCGTTGGGATATGGAAATAAGCCATTACCAAACACCACTGGCATTAGCTTATTTCCCCTGATAGTATAAGGAACAGATATGTTGACGTTCAATATACATAGCCCTCTCCCCCAGCAACATCTTCCACTGGGGGAGAATCAGGACACATTAAATGGGTGCCTGGTCCCACCAAAATTATCAGGTTCGGTTGATGTTCATTTACTGGACACGAACACCTTTTGAAGGGTGGGAGAATACCAGGATAAGAAGCCTATAAGTGACCTGAAATTATCCCCATGGGAGTCAATATGGCTGACTGACAGATGCTTCCTGTACCATAATACAAAATGTTGGAGACGTCTTTTCATAACAAACTGTCTATAAAAGGTTTAGGAGCTCATTTGAGTGATCTAAGCATTTTTATACACCTTCTTAAGTATTTATACAATCATAGATTTCCACTTACGATTCTTTGTAGTGGACAACAAAGCTCTCAAGATCTGTGTTATCTGGCTTGTATCGTTGCCATTTTAGGAATATGCGGTCAGATTCGGTCATATTTGCTACAAATCTTAGAGTTTCGGTCTTGCCTGTAATGAAAAAACATTGTTTGACCTGAATTCAACCACAGAGGGCATTATTTGGAGTTAATAAGGGTAGATAAGATGAAAATAAAACCATGAAGTCTAAGATACCAGAAAGGTAGAGGTCACCATCAAGGGTGTTTCTTCAGATAATTAACATGACTGTTATACCCTAATGAATGGAGCACAACGAGCAAAATCTTATATGATTGTTAATAGATTTTCCCATCAATGAGCTCTGAAACTGATTTTCTTTATTAAAACAAAAATATCTCACATGAGGCCCGATCTCCATTGGTTCGAGGGTTGATGTCAGCTTTGTTTTGTCTCCCCTTTGTTCCGCTTAGATCTTCCATTTGATGGATCTCTGATAGACAGAGTTTGGGATTGAAAGCAAAGTATAATTTCCCAGTGGGGATAGACAGGCTTTCGTGGTTTGGATCCCATAGCTGTTGTAGATTCTGATTGTCCAAGATGTACAACGTATAATTCCTAGAAGACATCAACAAGAACAGACTTGTAGAGATGGAACCAAGCTCATACCTCAGTATTCACCTTAAAGTGGATTTTTGGGACCATACATCAGGTGGTCACTGGAGAACCTGGCCTAACTAAACAAAAGAGGTTTGCTAGAAGTTTCCTACAAATTTCATTTTGCCGATCTAGGTCCAGTCAAGAATACATATTTTTGGGGGTACATTTTAAAGAAGTTTCTAGGACCTTGCACTCATTCTCTTACCCATCCACCATGGCTTCTCCCCTGATTAGCTTCAAGTTTTTTAAGAAGGATAGTGACACCAAAGCGAACGAATGCTTAATTTTTAGGAATCCTGTGATGGTCTCAATACGACCCAAACTTCGCTGAAGCTCGGAAGCCAGGTTATCTGAAAGAAAAAAAAGTCAGCAGGAACCAAATTAGGCATGACTGCCAACCATTCTTAGGGGGAGAAGGCATTGTCTTCCCATAAGTACTTGCACCTCTTCAAAAATTAGCTCATTGACCTCTCAAAAGATATTGTTTGGGGCAGATTCAGTATTCAACCCCATTATTTTAACCAGTAAATTTAGTCAAAACCTCACAGATACTCACTTCCTCGGCGGATGTTGAAGATCAGACTTCCTTCGATGTATGTGCAGCCAGTCAGCTCTTTTGCAGTCTGGATGGAGTCAATGGCTTTGGTCCCAACTTTGCAAGTCTTTGGGCAGTGACCCTCACACTTGTGGCAGACAAAACTGTGATAGAAGGAGTGACTTTTTAAAATACGCAATCATTTGGGTTTATTGAACATGTCAATGACTAGCAGTTGCCTCAGTGGTAGCTCCAATGATGGGAGGTCTTTGCAACTAGCTGTACCACTGGTGGAACTGCTAGGCTTCCATGCCATTAAGAAAAAAATAAAGCTCCTGCTTATTTTTCCATAAATCAACACCAATTTTGTCTGTGGGCTGTCTCTGGTATATCACCCCCAAAAATATGGACTCCCTTCAGGGGCAATATCAGATACATTCTGGTATCATTGTCTACCTATCTGTACGTCTAGCAATATGGAAACTGTGGAGAAGGCCAGGTGTCAGATGCTCTGCGGAGAAGCATATTAGCAGGGAGAGGAGCGTAGAGACATCAGAGTGGAGCTCAAAGTTAGGTGTGCAGATGGTGGAGTAGTGGAGGAAGAAGTCCAGAAGAGCAGAGTGATGCCCTGTGGCAGCCATATTTCTCGTCACCTGGTTTTCCCTGTGGCAGATAAGAATTTTATTTTTTTCAACAGTTAATTCCCTCGTACCTGCTCTCATTCCTGGTGTATCCCGATGGACACTCTGAGAGACAGCGGTTCTCATAGATGACAAACTTGGAAGACTCCCTGGAGTTCTCAGAGACCTTGACCAGACTGGCACAGTACTCTGCGGTGATACATCTCCAGCCCTCATATTCATAGGTGTTAGCTGGGCAGGAAGGCAAGCACTGGCCATTGAAGAAGAAATTACGACATGCCACACAGGTCCAGCTGTCTCTTGGGGAACTGCAGCCTCCCAGGCACTCAGGGTGACAGCAATCTCCGCCGCTCGTACAGGCCGTGTCTTTACCACAGTTACACACTGAGAACAGAAATGGAGAATGATCAATATCCCTTTAACTCCCACCTTGTCCTGACAACCATTATAAGATCTCATGGACATTCCTTAGCAATCCACTTGCATTATATTGTGGTGGCCCATACGGTTCCTCTATAACGCAATATATTTTCATTAAGAGGCCACTAGATGGTGCCACTACATTAACCCCTCAACTTTCACATTTCCATTCAGCAAAGCAAGGCCAATACAGTTTTGCCCTTTTCCATATTAGAAGATTTACTTTCTGTGACCCCACTTTCTATGAAAGGGCCCTTGAATTATAATGTCAAACACGTCAATCAGGCCAAGCTCCCCAATAACTCATGGATGTCTTCGTATGTACTCCCAGCATCATCGACTAGTTAGGTCTGCTCTGTGGTATCCATAGAGTCTTGTCTCAATAAACCAGACATGACCAATAAGCCATGACCGATTTAGCAATTGGACTACAATAAGGATGCCCATAAGGATTTGGGCATTTTTTTCATGATCGTCCTAACAGATTCTGTGTAAATGGCCATTTAGGTGGATCTCTCAAAAAGTCACTTACCCGGCAACATCCATTGAGGTAAAATATTAATTGGCTGTTGCCGACACTCTGGACCAGCAACATCTCATGTATTTCATTATAAAAAAAAAAAATTAGGTGTTTAAACATTGACACAAGTTGAGCAAATGAAACGCGCCATGCAGGAAGACTGCAGCAATAAGCACATTCCTCAGTCTCCTTGGCGGAGGTAGCGATCTGGATACCAAGGGGTAGATTCCCACGGAAACCAGCTCCTCGCTGTGCCCCCAGGTACTCACTGTCCCCATTCTTGTTTATAAGCCAAACACATGCCATAAACTGGTCACTTTCAACAGGATTAAGTCTGCCAAAAGTAACGAGTTCTTTTGGTTTTCGAGAGACTGAAGCCTATTTCACAAGGTCTTGTTGTAGTTTTAAACTTTGCAGGATAAACGTTGCCAGGACCACACCAAACACCTGGATACCTTTGCTCCACTAACTTCAAGGAGCTTCCAGAAAGGGTACAATGCTCCAGATTGTTATCGATGCCCTTCACTATGCTGCTCCATAAATTGCAAGTGTTAGAGGTTGTGGAGACCAAGGGCGGATTGGGAATTTAAAGTGACCCCTTGTTGTAGGCAAGTCTGAACTGATAGAAGCCAGGGCAACACAAGCCACAAGCAGACAGGACAACAGAAGTAGGTTGGGCCAGTAATACCATAGTACAGCAGAAAGTACTTCTCCAGCAAAACCAAATACCACCGTGCAGAATAAAAGTACTGCCCTATGACCATCAGGATGGTGATACAGTTGAATTCAGGTGGGACCTACAGCCACTGGCCAAGTGCAAATGTACCTGGTGATCCTAGCATTAATTAAGACTGTGAACATCAGATGGTTATGTACCTGGCTCAGGTGGCCCCCTGGACATCGGCCCACCAGGAAATTTCCCTGTAGGGTATATGGCCAATCAGTGGCGTAAGTACAACTGACCGGGCCCCACATCAAATTTTTTAATGCCCCCTTCCCCAAGCAACTTCTTCCCAACCCCCGACTAACATGCAACCCCCACTCCTGTGGCTAGTCAAGATTGAGGTCTCAGACAATAAAATCTTAGTCTTCCTCCTGAGGGGGCCCCTTGTGGGTCTGGGCCCCAAAGCAGTTGTTTCCCCTGCTACCCCTATAGCTACAACCCTGTGACCAATCCGCCCCTGGTGGAGACACAAGGGTCAGTGTGTGCTCTCGTCCGCCAGCCTGGCTATCTTTATAAAGACCGCGCAGTGCCAGGGCTCATACAACCGAACCGCGGCGCTCCTTTCCCGTGGGTCGAACACTACTCAGACAACACAGGGTGAGGGTACAATGCTCTGGGAAGACTTTATTAGAAGGACACATGACCGCAATTCACCCTTCCGATGACTCGCCAGGGATTAAACCATCGTGACTTCATGGGGGACCCAGGACCAACTACCCCAGCACCCCGCTTTGGGTGGACACCCATCGAGAGGAGGTAGCGGCAAGCTTAGGGAGCCGGCCATGCGCAGTGAAACATATGGACAGGTGAACAGATCATCCCAACCTGGACTCTCCAACCGAACCAGTAGGCTCAACGTTGGGCAGAAGAACAGTTCTTTAGTCCACCAGCTGGAACTGTAGTCCCTAGGCTGACATCCTGTAGAATAGCCCCTGATGACAGAGGCAGCCGCCCTTTTATTTCCCTCAGCCGCCATTTCAGTGCATTCAGTTTCAAAACAGCAGAGACCGGCGGCTAATGGCAATAATGCCGATCGCGGCCATTAAAGTCTTTAAATGCCGTGATAAAGTTTGATCACGGCAACTAAAATCTAAAAAACACGGAATCTCACGCTTCCAGGCTTTTTACCGGCATCCTTTGCGGCCAAAGAGGATGTCAGTAATTTGTTTCAATATGCTGGATCTCTCTGAAGCATGAGCGGCCACCGCTCCCATTCACTTCTATGGGCTAGACGGAAATATCCGAGCACGGCCCCATAGAAATGAATGGAGGGCAGCTGTGCATATGCAGTGCACCCTCCACCACTTTCGAGGCTCCTTTTAGGAGATAGGTGCAGCCCACTGCATCTATCAGACAATGGAAGCATATCACAACGATATGCCCCCATTGTCTCAGATGAGAAAACCTCTTTAAGAGCAATCCACCCCAAAAGTGGCAAGGTGTTATCATCCGTGATAATAATGTCCTCACAAAGGCCACTTTAAAAAAATTGTTACGAGATTGAATGATTCGGATAATTATCTGCAAGCAATTTATTCAAGGAGTTCACTACCTGAAGCTGATGGGCACTTCCGCAGTTCCTCAACGACGTCTAGACCCTGAAGAGGAGACTGGTGAAGCCCAGGAAGTCTGCAGAAAGTGGCCAATCAGTTTGAGAAGCAGCAAAACTACCAGTAACAAGTGTCTGCAGAGGAGTTCACCAAAAAGCAGGAGGCATGTGTAGACCAACGCTATGAGTAGAACTAAGAATCGAGACTTGATCCAGACCAGTTATTACCCGCGATATCCTCAGCCATGTTTTGAAGTCCTTTGATATCTCCCTAATACAGCACCACGCCTGAACTGGCTGTATGTTTACTTGAATCAGGTAGTGTTTGAATTCATGACACAACCTATAGCTGGTACTGGCACTGTTGGACCACCATCATCGAAAGCATATACATACAGACAGAGCATTGTGTCCTGTGACTGCTGGGATTAAACTTTAATCCACCTTGTTGCTAGGCTGAAGGTCAGCCATAAGAGGAATGCTTCCAGCCACCAATATTATACGTGCCTAACGTTAAAAAAAAAAAAGTAGCCCAAGGCCAGCAGAACTTTCCCGGGTGCATTGAAATTGACTTGCACATCTAGTCTTCCAGGGTATACATTATATGTATGTATGGAAATGTAAAAAAAAAAAAATAAGCTGTGGAAATACAATTTAAACCAATACTAACACAACCAAAATGCACTATATGGCGGTTATTTTATATATAGAAAATGTTATCTTCACAGCAGCACAGAATATTTAAGAAAAGTACACCTGCCCTGTTCGATCATGCGGCTGCCAGTGACAAATTGGACAGGGCTGTATGTGACAATATCATATAGCTTAGAAGAAGATGAAAGAGTGTGCAGCACTTAGGGATACTGGAATGTGAAAGGCCTGCCAGCAGCACAGAGTATGTCAGGAAAGAAGTGTGCAGAGATTATAGGGACTAGTGACCTGTGCCCATGTGATCGCTTTGGTGATGACATGATGTCAGGAGAGCAATGTAAACAGGTAGGAGATCATACACTGATAGAAGGAGGAGCCCACAGCAGCACAGATTATTTCAGGAGATGAATGTGCCGACAGTGTGTAACACCCCAGAGCGGCACTACCACTTATGCACCTCACTACTATCTTCTATGGTTAACTTAATGTCATTCTGTGTATTTATTGCAGGACCGTCACACTGTGCATTTCCGATTTTGCGACTGTTATGTTTACATGTAATATGCCTGGTTCACCAGTAGGTGGCAGCATAAATGGCAGAGCCACAGTCTCATAGAATGGAGCTGTCTATTCCATTCTAATACCCCTCTGTGGTGTGGTGGGCGTGTCCCCCTTGCTGCAGGAAGGGTGGGGACCAGTTAGTCCCAGTTTAGGTCTTCCCTAGATAGAGGAAGGGTGTGCAGCAGGTGCACGTCCATGCTGGACGTGCCTTGCCCAGGCCAGCTGGAGCACCTTCAGCTCAGCTGGATATGGAGGCAGAAGCTTAAAGCTTCAGGAGCCAGGAGAGAGAGACTCCCTGGTATAGCAAAATTCAGAGTCTGACTACAAGAGAGAAGTTGCAGCACCCAGAGAAAGCTAAGTTATACAGCTATCCTGTCAGGACAGCCCAGGTAGGAGCACCGTGACACGTGCACAAGACATTAAGGGACATTTAGGCTACCCTACACCAGGGTACCATCCACAGTATCCTGTGGATGGTACCCTTGTGCTCTTGTTGCTTCACTGAAACTGGCGTCACGAAAACAAGTACTCTTTTTTCCCCTCTTAAAGGGCCCTGGGGGGAGGCGCCCGCTGCAAGTGCGGGAGACCGTGACCTGTCTGTCATCACAGAGTATTTCAGAGGCGACAGTTCTTCTTTGAACAGGGGCAGTATCACAATATGCAGAAAAAGACTTAAGGCCAGTGTAAGGGGATGGATCATGGAGGAAGTGGGGCACTCAAGCAGCACAGAGTATTTAAGGACCTTGCAAAAAAAAAAAAAAAACATGACATACAGTATGCAGTATTTTTTTTTTTATTTCAGGAGAGGATGCAGTGGCGCTGCCCTTCACGAAATATCCAGCATTCTCCTATGGTAGAATATCCAGTCCTTCTCCTATGGTAGAACTTGGCACCACCGCTGCCCTGTGTTTGCTATGTAAACGTGAATCCAGACTAGGACGTGCAGGGAAAGCATGCCAACTTATCTGCTACCTACCTCAGGAGAAAAACAGATAAAAAATCTAAAGCACAACACAAGTTACCGTTCTGCAGTTTATCTCCTGTGTTTTTATAAATGTCACAGACACAAGAAAGAAATACCAATTAATCAAATATCTAAATCGTTTGCGCAGGAAAAAAAAAAAAAAGCTTCTGTTTGCCACCATGCTTTATACTGCAGCATTCATTGGAGCAGTCGGTTAGCATGTCCCTAGCAACCAAATCATAAGGTAGGGGTTGGTGCATGTGTTTAAGATGTGTGTTTTTTCCAAAAGCAGCGCCACCCCTGCCCACAGATTGTGTGTGGTACTGCAGCTCCGTTTCCTTCAGCAGAGCCTGGCATCCATCTAAAGAGGACATCAGGGATGAAGGCCACCGGCTCCAAAATACCTGCTCAGAGGCACATCCTGGCAGTTTTTGACATAACCCGAGCCAATAAAAGTTGAAGAAAAATGGCATCCGTTTTTCACTGAAGACAGCAACGGCTGTGAATTACGGATGACACACAGATGGTAAAAACGGACACACGGACCAACCACAGATCCTTCACGGATGAAACACGGAAATGTGACAAGGCCTGTGTTCGGTCAGCGATTTCGAGAACAGGTGCAGATCTTCCCCTCATCTTTTTGAAGGCTCCATTCCTGGTTTTGGCTCACAATCACTGATGGAAATCACTGACCAAACACTGACGTGTGAAGAAAGCTTTAGGCCTAGTTCACACGATCGTTTTCTTTGCGAGTGTACGGGCCGTTTTTTTTTGTGTTCCGTATACGGAACCATTCATTTCAATGGTTCCGCATAAAAAACGAAATGGACTCCGTATGCATTTTTCCGTTCCGTTGAAAGATAGAACATGTCCTATTAATCACGTTCCGTGGCTCCATTCAAGTCAATGGGTCCGAAAAAAAACAACGGAACACATACGGAAACGCATCCGTATGTCTTCCGTTTCCGTTCCTTGTGGACCCATCTATTGAAAATGTTATGCCCAGCCCAATTTTTTCTATGTAATTACTGTATATGCCATACGGAAAAACGGAACGGAAACAAAAAACGGAACAACGGATCTGTGAAAAACGGACCGCAAAAAACTATAAAAGCCGTACGTTCGTGTGAACTAGGCCTTAGACAGATTTCAGCGAGACGTCCGGACTCAGAGGTCAGGGGTAATTAGGATCAGGCAGTTGGATTTCAGCAGGCCTGATCATTTTCTTCTTGAGGAGATCAGCCTCCGCCAGAGGATCCCGTCTCCCTCAGGACGCATGCAGCTCAGCTGTGAAGGTGGCGGTCCATCAGTTATCTAATGGAAACGGCCGAGCTTTGGTCACAAGTGTCACGTCCGCACCCAAATACTAAATGCCATTAGGCTATATCCCCCTTTCGTTACAAACGTTAATCTGGTATCTGGTAGTCCAGAATGTCTGATAGTGCAGCACTGGACTACAAGATAGGCCTCAGGATACGACGAGCTGCGTTGCGGTCGAGTGCCGCTTGGCTGTGTGAGGCATAGTGGGCTTCAAATGACCGCGCGGTTTAGTCCGTCTGCATGGTTAATGGCTGTGTGCGACACCGACGATATCACTGTTACTTAAAGGGGTTGTCCAGTTTGTGATACTGATGACCTGATCAGCTGCGTTCTCTTCACGGTTTACCCGCTTGCCAATGACATTGTGGCGGAGCCTTCAAACCACTCATTGGCGGGATGTTGGGAGTCAGACCCCCGCCAATCCTGAGGATAGGTCATCATCAATGTCAGAAACTGGACAAATTCTTCAACTGGAGCTGGTATAGGATCGTGCGGCTACGTGGCCCTGTCACCACCACGCTGTGCGGTAGTCGTACCCTCAATCTCAAGCAGAAGCACAAGTTTATTATCCTGTCATTTCCATATATTAAACCCGCCATCGGTTCCTTTCATTAAGGCCTGTGTATACGGACACACAGGACATGTCTGAAAGGGTCTCTGGTGTTGCCCATAGCAACCAATCACGGGGCAGCTTTCATGTCTCACAGTGCGCTTGAAATATAAAAGCTGCGCTGTGATTGGTTGCTATGGACAACCAAGGCAGCTGGTTTTACCTTATGAATGTGTCTTCTATATGGCGGTGATAAATGTCCTACACTGTACACGGTTAGCGTCCTGTGATGACCTGCTGAGACACGAGCAGGCAGCAGGCGCCCTGACACACGGCCATGAGAAATGAGTGTTTTTTCCCCAGATGTCACCCAATGTTTACTGTAAGTATAAGCAACTACCCGCAGCGCGTGTACAGGAGACTTACCTGCGCCCAGAGGGCGACAATCAGCTCAGGTTACACAGTGCTCATTGATGGCCCGTGCTGCGGAGGCTATGCAGGTGCTTGTTAACCCCTTCCCTACCAGAGAGAAGACTGCTGAACTGATGTATCCAAGCACATCATGTGTGATACTGTCTGATGAGCTGGTGTATCCAAGCCCATCATGTGTGATACTGTGCTGAGCTGTGTATCCAAGCCTATAACGTGTGATCCAGCCTACTGAACTGATGTATCCAAGCCCATCATGTGTGATACTGTCTGATAAGCTGGTGTATCCAAGCCGATCTTGTGTGATACAGGCTGCTAAACTGATGTATCCAAGCACATCATGTGTGATACTGTCTGATAAGCTGGTGTATCCAAGCCGATCTTGTGTGATCCAGGCTGCTGAACTGATGTATCCAAACACATCATGTGTGATACTGTCTAATGAGCTGGTGTATCCAAGCATATCATGTGTGAAACTGTCTAATGAGCTGGTGTATCCAAGCCGATCTTGTGTGATACTGTCTGCTGAACTGATGTATCCAAGCCCATCATGTGTGATCCTGTGCTGAGCTGTGTATCCAAGCCTATCACGTGTGATCCAGCCTGCTGAACTGATGTATCCAAGCCTGGGTATCTAAGTCTATGTGTGGTACTGATTGCGGAGGCTATGTATCTAAGCCAGTAATATGCGATACAGTTTTATAGAATCTCACAACACTACATTGCACGTCATGGGTTTTCAACACGTGTCAATGAGAATATTTTAGGAAATTGCTGAAATAACAACTCCCCAGTATACGTAGTGCTCCATCTATCAGTGGTAGAGTAGATATAATACCTCACTGTACAAACCCATCCTCCAGTCGGTCATTGAAGGGGTTCACCACCATCTATCTGGTCAGTAAAAGGTCTCTGACCACCATTGTTCCACCTCACACAGATTGCCCTGCAAATTTTGAATTCGAGCAAATGATCGGAAGTAAAGCTAGAAACAAGTAGATTCTGACCTTTCTGGCAGTAACGAGACGTCCAGCACCGTGGTTCCTCCACTCCACTTATTACAGTCTTGACACATAAGGATTTCAGGACGCCGGGACAAACATCTGCACACTCCTCTACTGGCTTGTTACCGACAATGTAGTGGTTGTCTTCCATGTCCGACAACAGTGACCAGTCTATGGTGAAGATGTGACAGAGCTCCTGGTTACGTTCAATGCGGACTGCCCCTCGTAGTATATTGGTGAGACTGTGAAGTCCTATGTCCCGTAAGTGAGGCATCTCAAAGATAACCAAGGAGTAGTGGAAGAACAGGTGAGTACCTCGGATCACAGAAAGGTTGGGAAAGAGTTCCTGAAGACTTTCTAGGCCGTAGACCCGAAACAGGAGAAGATACTCTGTGATCATGGTCAAACGAGGGAAACTCAGGCCTCGGAAATCCTCGGGCTTTGTGCCAAACATAAGTAGGATCTGTAGATTACCTTGGATGACGGTACAGTTCTCCAATTTACGGAGCTGGCTGACATCACTCCGGATGTCCATGCTTCCACAAACTAGAGGACAAAGGAAAATAAATTAAGAGATGAAATTATGTATTAGTTGTATGTACCCACAATATGTCATCCATTAACATCTACAAGGCCTTTGATTCTATATGGACATATAGGTACTGTTGGCCGCCATACGAATTTTATAAGAATAAAATGATGGCGTGATCCATGGGATACCATATTATGCATTATTCACATAGCCAGTGTTTGGCCACTGACTGTGAACCAAAGCCAGGTTCTGGTCTAAACAAAGAACAGGTGCAGATCTTCGTCTTACACCTTATCTCTGTGAAGGCTCCAATCCTGGCTTTGACTCCCAATCACTTATGGAAATTACTGACCAAAATACTGACGTGTGAATAAAGCTTTAGAGAATCATTGCTTCTAGGATAGAATTATCTGCCAAATTTGATGCCCTATGGTGACTCAAGAAAGGTAAATATATATATATATATATATATATATATATATATATATATATATATATATATATATATATATATATATATATATATATATATATATATATATCTTCCTATGTAGAGACCTACAAGGGCTGAGGTCATTTTCAGGACTTGCATGCAGGAACTTTCCACTAGGTAGCACATCATGAAGATTTGTAATGCATAGGATACACAGATGGGCGCAAGTCTGTGCCATGGTGATTAGACAAATTGAAACACCGATCATGATAGCAGATAGACCACTAGGACACTATGAATTCACATGAAACATCTGGAACATCCTACATACACAGTATCAGGGAATATGTTTCCAGATACAAGGTTCTACAACATGTATAAATGGCTGAGGAAAGTTCTCATCCTAAAATCATCAGTTACATCCCAACAGGCAATCCCATCCCAACAATTCAACATCTGCATGCAGTTTGTAGGGTCTCCTATGATTTTTGACCAGCAGGACATAGAACTATAGAATAGATTAATCCTTTATTTTAAGGTCCATAGCCATCCAACCACAAAAAAATTTAAAACAGGCTAAAATCACAGACATCTACCCAACTTGGAGCCGTTTGAAGCTGGTCATCGGTGAAGGATATGGAAATCACGGCTCTGCAAAGTAGGCCTTGAACCATACTGGTTATCCCATTTGCCAACTGTAATTAAAATTACTGGTAGGTCATGCGACTTCTAGTAAAAATTATATATTTTGGCCAACTTCATGTGAGACACTGATCCTTCAAAAACAAACATCACATTTCAAAATGCCAATACAAACAAAATTCTGGTGTTGGTCAGCAAGGACGGAAAAATACCTAGACCAATGGCTTTGAGACCATCAAAAGGCTAGAACTCTTTTCCATCTTGACATTAAAAAAATTGGGTCCAAGAGGGATGGTTAACCATTGCCACTTGTTCTTGAGGACCATGGGACTGGAGAACAATTTTTTATTTCATTGTACCCCCACTCCTGACTATAATATCTGTTATCGTGACTACTTAATCATTGCAATAAATATTTCAAGTTTCCAGATGCAAGTACCCCTCCAGCTCAGTTTTGTACCTTAGGCCCACCATAGATTGCATTATAAAAAGAACTCCAAAAAAGTGATGAACCCCAGCTCAACTATCGTTTTAAAAGGGTTTGTTTTCTGCTGGATCTTATGGATCAAATTGTGGTGGATTCCTAGAATCAGGTCACAGCTTAGACCCACCAGAGAATATCAAGTGGCCCAACTCCAGTATAATGAAACCAAACGTCTAGTTGAAAGACTGGAGGGTCTTGAAAAATGACAACTACTATGCAGGATTATTGGCTCCCTGAGCAGTGGTTGTCACCTTCCTGCCCTCTGGATTTTAAGGCTAAATCTCAGGGCTACAGCATCACTTTATGATCATTGGGGATCCAACATCTGGAATCTGGCCTCCACTGGGGGACACAGAATTGGTGGAGGTTCCAGAGGGTTTCCCCTTGATCATAAATTGTTGGCAAATCCTAGCAATGGGACTAACCTTCAGTTAAGCCATTATAGTTAAAAATGGTGTATATTTGCTGGGACTCCACAAAGCCTGAGAATGAAGATTCTTTGGTCCCATCATAGACATGTCAGAAGATCACGTTGGGTGGGGGCTGTAAGTTCAGACATCCACTATTCCTTTACTATAGAGAACCCAAACCCTCTCTAAGCCGCCATATTTGAAATTCTCAGTGCAACATCCTAAACAAATGGCTATCAAAATTAGTTGTGCTCTGCCTAGGATGACGGCCACACTATTTATTCTGGAAAGTCCAAGGTCATAGACTCCACTAATATCATCAGAACGTCATTTTTGACTGGACTCCCCCTTTAAATTAGCTGTTTTTCTAGGCTCGAGTTTGGCACCAATTGAAAGAGTTGTGTGTTTATTGGGCCAAATTGAATGGCAGCACGTCTGCATTCCTCCTAAGCATCTAGTTCTCTGGCATGTGAGGGGTTAACAATAGCAGAACGACTCCTGGAAATGCAGGTTGCACAGCTTCTTGACCAGCAAATATAGCCACCTAGTGTTTTGGGTAAAACATCAAAACAACAAAAAAGATAATATTTTTGGCACGGTCTCCAATGCAGTGAATACAGTATGTACATTAAACATACACTCCCTATATTAGGTTGACTGATCACTTTCTATGTAGCAATTTGCTTTTCAAGACGTGTCACCAGTGAAATGTCTGTACTGGTGTCATAGTGGTTGTCACCCAGTGGCGGATTACAATAAGGGCGTTCGGGTCGGCAGCCCTGGGCCCAGCACCGCTGGGGGGCCCAACGCCGACCCGAACGCCCACATACTGCAGCGGGGCACGGGAGCGCATAGCTCCCTGTCCCGCCGCCGATCACCGCCATAGGCTTCAGGCCTATTCAGTGAAATCCCGGCGCAGGCGTGCGTGATGACGTCATCGCGCGCCTGTGTCGGGACACAGCACTGCCTCATCCCGCCTTCCTCTGCGAGCAAGCGCCTGGCCCTGGACATAGGTGAGCATTTAGATTTTCATTTTTTTTTATTTTATGTGCCTACTTTGGGAGACATGTGGGGGGTGGGGGACAAACAGTAGGACATATTAAGAGACAGAGTACATGGGGGGGGGGGGAATGTGGGGCCAAATTATTATGGGAGGGAATACTATGTGGGGCCAAATTATTATGGGAGGGACTACTATGTGGGGGGCTGGGGGGAAATTTCCATGTGGGGACAGTGTGGGGGAAAATTTCCATGTGGGGACAGTGTGGGGGAAAATTTCCATGTGGGGACAGTGTGGGGGAAAATTTCCATGTGGGGACAGTGTGGGGGAAAATTTCCATGTGGGGACAGTGTGGGGGAAAATTTCCATGTGGGGACAGTGTGGGGGAAAATTTCCATGTGGGGACAGTGTGGGGGAAAATTTCCATGTGGGGACAGTGTGGGGGAAAATTTCCATGTGGGGACAGTGTGGGGGAAAATTTCCATGTGGGGACAGTGTGGGGGAAAATTTCCATGTGGGGACAGTGTGGGGGAAAATTTCCATGTGGGGACAGTGTGGGGGAAAATTTCCATGTGGGGACAGTGTGGGGGAAAATTTCCATGTGGGGACAGTGTGGGGTACTTTCCATGTGGGGATAGTGTGGGGTACTTTCCATGTGGGGACAGTGTGGGGTACTTTCCATGTGGGGACAGTGTGGGGTACTTTCCATGTGGGGACAGTGTGGGGTACTTTCCATGTGGGGACAAATTACTATGTGGGGGAAACTATTGTGTGGGTACAGTGTGGGCAAATTACTATGTGGGGGCAGTGTGGGGAAATTACTGTGTGGGGGCAAACTACTATATGGGGGCAGTTTGGGGGAAATTACTGTGTGGGGGCAAATTACTATGGGGGGATTACTATATGGGGGTGTTGTTATTGGGGAGGCACTGTAGGGGAAATTCTATTATTTCTGTGGACACTATACAGGGATTATTACCCGGAGCACAATATAGGATGTTATTATTACTGGGGGTCTCTAGGGGACATTATAGCTGCTGTGGACACTATAGGGACATTTGGGGTAATTTATCAGACTGGTGTAAAGCAGAACTGGCTTAGTTGCTCATAGCAGCCAATCAGATTCCACCTTTCATATTTGACGGCTCCTTTGGAAATCCAGTTCTACTTTACACCAGTTTGATAAATGACCCCAATTATGTCTATTAGGCCTCATGCACACGACCGTTGTTTTATTCCGTGTCCATTGTTCCGTTTTCCGTGATTTTCTGCGGACCCATTGACTTTCAATGGGTCCGTTGAAAACTCAGATAATGCACCGTTTGTCATCCGCATCCGTGATCCGCGTTTCCAGTCAGTCAAAAAAATAGGACCTGTCCTATTTTTTTCGCGGACCCATTCAAGTCAATGGGTCCGTGAAAGGTTGGCCATTCATTGGACGGACCAGGGTGTAATACTAGATTCATCCTGCAGAGGCCACTGCAGAGAAACTGAATACAGCTTCCTACCTGATCACAGAGGGTTTCTGATCATAAGGATGTCTAAGGCTAGGGCTAAACCATAGACCATCATTATAAAAATTGTCGCGTGACAAAATGTCGTCGTGTAGCCCTAGCCTAAAGCATGGCTCTCCAGTTGGAAGGGGAACTACAACTCCTAGCATGCATGGCACCTGTCAGAGCATACAAGGAGGTCAGAGACTACAATCTATACTGCTGTGATGTTAGGAATTAGTCTTCCAATAGGATGGAGAAGCCAGTCTTCATTCCAGCACAAAAAAAAAAATAGAATAAAACATATGTATTTTGGTTGTCCAAAAACAGCGCCACCCATGTATCCATAGGCAGGGTCTGGTATTTCGGCTCATTTTCATTCAAGGGAATGGGGCTGAGCTGTAATACCAGACACAGCCACTAGACAAGAGTGGCGCTGTTTCTGAAAAAAATTAAAAATAAATAAACAAACAGTTCCATAAGGGCTCATGCACACGACCGTATGTATTTTGCAGTCCGCAAAAAACGGATCCGTAAAAAATAAGGATGACATCCGTGTGCATTCCGTATTTTGCGGAACCGAACAGCTGACCCTTCACAGAACAGTACTATGTTCAATAGTTTTGCGGAACGGACATACGGAAACTGAATGCACACGGAATAACTTCTGTTTTTGATGCGGACCCATTGAAGTGTATGGGTCCACATATGATCCGCAAAAAAACGGAACAGACACAGAATGAAAATACGTTTGTGTGCATGAGCCCTAAGCGAGTTACCTGCCTAGGACGCTTTAAAGCTAAGGTGATCATTGTGAGCATTCTGGTCTACCTTGGAAGCCCCAAGATACCAGGGGTTAATGAGATTAAATTGGAAGAAGTGATCCCCACATACACACACTTAAGACCCCTCCTTTATTACAAGAGCCTAGGAAGATTCTGAAGGACCGCCGGTGTCCATGGAAACCATGAATGCCAATTCATTCAACATCCACTATAAATTACCAGTGTTTAACCCACTGTGACCTGGTTGCAGGCGCCATTATTCCACAGGTTTCCTGCTGACCTATAGACAGTGAAACAACTCTAAAAGACCACCTCTTCAAGAAGTGGACCCCTCATCCAAACCATAATTCCTATGACAGAATATCAGTGCCATCCTATAGAACCCATTTTGATCCTCATAGGGTGACCTGGTTGGGTGCACCATCATTTAAGGGGGTTCACTACCAACCTATAGACAGTGATACATCTCAAAGAGGCCACCTCCTTGAGAAGACCACAATTCCTATGACAGATTCTCAAGGCACTCTATATAACCCATTGTTACCCTCATAAGGTAAACTGGTTAGGTGGCACCAAGATTCAACAGGTCCACTACCAACCTATAGACCGTGAAATGTCTCTAAATGGTGTTATCAAGACCACAATTCCTATGATAGAATCTTGGTGCCATCCTATATAACCAATTGTGACCCTTCTAGGGTGACCTGGTTGAGTGCTTCATCATTCAAAAGATTCACTATCAACCAATAGACAGTGAAACAATGGTAAAAGACCACCTCTTCAAGAAGACCATAATTCCTATGACAGATTCTCAGTGCCTTCCTATATAACCAATTGTGACCCTCCTAGGGGGACCTGATTGGGTGCTCCAGCATTCAACAGGTTCACTACCAAACTATAGACAGTGAGACATCTCTATAAGACCACCTTTTCGAGAAGACCGCAGCTCTTATGACAGATTCTCAGTGCCACCCTCATAAAGGTAGCCTGGTTGGGGACACCATCATTTAACAGGTTCAATAACAACCTATAGACAGTGAAACATCTCTGAAGGACCACCTCTTTTAGAAGACCATCCGTTGAACTGTGAAGACCACAATTCCTATGACAGATTCTCAGCACCACCCAATATTTCATATAATTGATCTTCAAGAAGATCGCTGCCCTAGTAGACCACGCAAGTTGTTATCAGTCATCTCAAAAAGGTAGCATATCTGCCGCAACATGGTATAAAATCACAACCACTTTTGAAAATATAAAACTTACAATCAGTCATCTCCACACTTGCGACAAACACGAGAGCGATGATCAACGCTGTATTGAAGACGCACGTTTGGGGGGTTGTCCTCTCCATCTCCCAGGTCTCCAGTTTAGAAAGTAAAAGTAAGGCTAAAATGAAGTAAAATATTAAAATAAAACTGCTAAAAACCAAGGATTCTTAAAAAAGAAAGGAGATCAGACGTCCACATGCGGGCACTTCCTGTCTTGTGTGGACATTGGAGGTAGTAGTAGATGCTGGAGCAGCAAGGTGTTAGAGGTGTCTCCACATAACATTGTCTAGTTGAGCTGTGCAGTGTCAGCACCTGTGTATGGTCGGGGGCGTGACTTAGTGAAGCATATAACAGCAGGTGTATCCTGAGCGTGCCACCTGGACCAACCCACTCTGCCACTTATTGGCCACAGGGCAGTCGCCCACGCCCCTTAGTGCTAATTTCAAGGGCTGAGCTTCACCTCGACATGCCTCAATGCAAAGAGAACATACACACGGCAGACATCTAGGATTCATTTCAGTGAGGCTTGTAGAAATCCATGCACATGAACGGAACTGACTGTCAGCCCGAACTGGCCACGTGGCCAATCCGATTTGGAGATTGTCTATCCTATCATCCAGACCTGAAGGATTCGGATTAGTCCGGACCGGCACCTTATCTACATAATGTTTCGAGGGTTATGTACGCTTTCTTCAAAAAACAGCGCCACTCCAGTTTCACAGGCTGTGTGTGGAATTGCAGTCCATTCACTTCAATAGAGCTGAGCTGCAATACCAGACACAACCTGGGGACACGTGTGGCGCTATTCCTGGAAGAAAGCAGCTATGTGTTTCCTGGCCTGATAAAGGACACTAAGGTGGCGCTATGTGCAACAAAAATTTTACCCCAAAAATTCCCCCGTTGTTGAATGGAGAAAGGAAATGACAACCATTCTGGACCCACAAAGCAGTGCTAGAAATAGTTGTCACTTCGTCTCCCAGGGAGAGCCCCCGTTGCAGCGCAGGTGTCTTGGGAGATGTCCGCTCTTCTTGGCCTGGAAGGTCTCGGTTACATTCTTCTCTGTTTTGGGTCGTCCTGCACTAAATATTTACCCTGAAAACTGTGAGTGTAACAAACCGAATAACAGGAAACATGAGACTCATCACAGGGCGGACTTAACCCATTCCTGGCCTCAAGTTCTCTATAATCGTGTCCTGTTCTGTATGGTATATGTATGGAGTGTATATACTGCACCGTATGAGCCGCAATGTATGTGTATGTAATATAGAGCACATGTATGTTCTGCAATGTATATGTATAGTGTGTACAGTATGTGCTGAAACCTATATGTATGTAATATAGAGCACACGTATGTTCTGCAATGTATATGTATAGTGTGTACAGTATGTGCTGAAACCTATATGTATGTAATATAGAGCACACGTATGTTCTGCAGTGTATATGTGTATTGTACTGTACGTGTATGGAGTGTATATACTGCACTGTATGAGCCGCAATCTATGTGTATGTAATATAGAGCACACGTATGTTCTGCAATGTATATGTCTATTGTACTGTACGTGCTGAGATGTGTATGTATGTAATATAAAGTACATGTATGTGTATTGTACTATGTGTATGAGCTGAAGTGTATACCGTATGTATGTAAATAAAGGACCGTATTTTTCGCCCTATAAGACGCACCTAGGTTTTGGAGGCGGACAATAGGAAAAAAATATTTTTCATTAGACCCCAGGTCAGACCAGCAATCAGACCCCCAATGTTAATAAGACCCCAACAAAATCTCAGATCAGACCCCCAATCAGGCCTCAGATAAGAGCCCCATGCCTCATCAGCCCCCATTGCCCCAGATCAGCCCCCAGCATCTCCATATTGCCCCTGATCAGCCCCCAGCATCTCCATATTGCCCCTGATCAGCCCCCAGCATCTCCATATTGCCCCTGATCAGCCCCCAGCATCTCCATATTGCCCCCAGATCAGCCCCCAGCATCTCCATATTGCCCCAGATCAGCCCCCAGCATCTCCATATTGCCCCTGATCAGCCCCCAGCATCTCCATATTGCCCCTGATTAGCCCCCAGAATCTCCATATTGCCCCTGATTAGCCCCCAGCATCTCCATATTGCCCCTGATTAGCCCCCAGAATCTCCATATTGCCCCTGATCAGTCCCAGCATCTCCATATTGCCCCTGATAAGCCCCCAGCATCTCCATATTGCCCCTGATCAGCCCCCAGCATCTCCATATTGCCCCTGATCAGCCCCCAGCATCTCCATATTGCCCCTGATCAGCCCCCAGAATCTCTATATTGCCCCAGATCAGCCCCCAGCATCTCCATATTGCCCCTGATCAGCCCCCAGAATCTCCATATTGCCCCTGATCAGCCCCCAGCATCTCCATATTGCCCCTGATCAGCCCCCAGAATCTCTATATTGCCCCTGATCAGCCCCCGGCATCTCCATATTGCCACTGATCAGCCCCCAGCATCTCCATATTGCCCCTGATCAGCCCCCAGCATATCCATATTGCCCCTGATCAGCCCCCAGCATCTCCATGTTGCCCCTGATCAGCCCCCAGCGTCTCCATATTGCCCCTGATCAGCCCCCAGCGTCTCCATATTGCCCCTGATCAGCCCCCAGCATCTCCATGTTGCCCCTGATCAGCCCCCAGCATCTCCATATTGCCCCCAGATCAGCCCCCAGCATCTCCATATTGCCCCTGATCAGCCCCCAGCATCTCCATGTTGCCCCTGATCAGCCCCCAGAATCTCCATATTGCCCCTGATCAGCCCCCAGCATCTCCATGTTGCCCCTGATCAGCCCCCAACATCTCCATATTGCCCCTGATCAGTCCCAAGCATCTCCATATTGCCCCTGATCAGCCCCAGCATCTCCATATTGCCCCTCATCAGCCCCCCGCATCTCTATATTGCCCCTGATCAGCCCCCAGCATCTCCATATTGCCCCTGATCAGCCCCCAGCATCTCCATATTGCCCCTGATCAGCCCCCAGCATCTCCATATTGCCCCAGATCAGCCCCCAGCATCTCCATATTGCCCCTGATCAGCCCCCAGCATCTCCATATTGCCCCTGATCAGCCCCCAGCATCTCCATGTTGCCCCTGATCAGTCCCCAGCATCTCCATATTGCCCCTGATCAGTCCCCAGCATCTCCATATTGCCCCCAGATCAGCCCCCAGCATCTCCATATTGCCCCTGATCAGCCCCCAGCATCTCCATGTTGCCCCTGATCAGCCCCCAGCATCTCCATGTTGCCCCTGATCAGTCCCCAGCATCTCCATATTTCCCCTGATCAGTCCCCAGCATCTCCATATTGCCCCCAGATCAGCCCCCAGCATCTCCATATTGCCCCTCATCAGTCCCCAGCATCTCCATATTGCCCCTGATCAGCCCCCAGCATCTCCATATTGCCCCTGATCAGCCCCCAGCATCTCCATGTTGCCCCTGATCAGTCCCCAGCATCTCCATATTGCCCCTGATCAGCCCCCAGCATCTCCATATTGCCCCTGATCAGCCCCCAGCATCTCCATGTTGCCCCTGATCAGTCCCCAGCATCTCCATATTTCCCCTGATCAGTCCCCAGCATCTCCATATTGCCCCCAGATCAGCCCCCAGCATCTCCATATTGCCCCTGTTCAGCCCCCAGCGTCTCCATATTTCCCCTGATCAGCCCCCAGCATCTCCATATTGCTCCAGATTGCCTCATGTTTTATAAAATAAAATAAATACTTACCTCTCCTGCTCCGGACGCCGCCGCTCCTCACCTACATCGCGATCCTCTTCCTCCTGCCGCCGGCTGTGCTGTGAACCGTCCGACCCACACCGACAGCCGACAGCCAAGGACAAGGTACGGTGAGTACAGAGCCTCCACCGCTTCCTGGTCTTCCGGTACAAATTAGTATTCACCCCATAAGACGCAGGGGCATTTCCCCCCTACTTTTGGGGAGAAAAATGCGTCTTATGGGGTGAAAAATATGGTCTATGTATGTATATGTGTGTATTGTATGTGTATGCACTAAATTGCATATGTATGTAATATAACATGTATGTTCTGCTTTGTGTATGTACTGTATATGAATGTGCGGTATATGTATGCACTATATATACTGCATTCTGCATGTCTACTGTCCTGTATTTGAATGTATGATATACATATGTACTATATACAGTATGTTCTGTACTGTATATGAATATACTATATATGTATATACGGCATGTTATATATATCTGCTATACTGTATATGAATGTACTATATATGTATATACGGCATGTTATATATATGTGCTATACTGTATATGAATATACTATATATGTATATATGGTATGGTGTGTATATATGTGCTATACTGTATATGAATGTACTATATATGTATATACGGCATGGTGTGTATATATGTGCTATACTGTATATGAATATACTATATATGTATATATGGTATGGTATGTATATATGTGCTATACTGTATATAAATGTACTATATATGTATATACGGCATGGTGTGTATATATGTGCTATACTGTATATGAATGTACTATATATGTATATACGGCATGGTGTGTATATATGTGCTATACTGTATATGAATATACTATATATGTATATACGGCATGGTATGTATATATGTGCTATACTGTATATAAATGTACTATATATGTATATACGGCATGGTGTGTATATATGTGCTATACTGTGTATGAATGTACTATATATGTATATACGGCATGGTGTGTATATATCTGCTATACTGTATATGAATGTACTATATATGTATATATGGTATGGTGTGTATATATGTGCTATACTGTATATGAATATACTATATATGTATATATGGTATGGTGTGTGTGTATATATCTGCAATACTGTATATAAATGTACTATATGTATAAATATACCTAATGGTACATATTGTATACTGTACTGCACAGGGGTATATACTATATACATATATATAGGTAATTGTATGTATTAGTTATACTGCACTGCAAGGTGTATATTGTATATGTGCATTTCACTGTATATATACTGTACTCTATATACAGTGCATTGTATGTGTATAGCTATATACTGTACTGTGTGTATATATACTGTATGTGATTTGGTAAGTGAAGTTTTCTTCTGGAGCCAAGTTACGGGAATTTCTTCAGGTTATTTTCACAGTCAGTCCAGGTTATGTTTGGTGCCTGCAGGCCGTGATCTTCCTTCCTATAACACCCCAAACCTCACCGAGGGAGAGAAGAAGACGCTCCTCCACATTCCAAGAAGGTTGACCTGGAAATTCACAGACCCCAGGACCAACAGGTGGAACTGCCAGATGTCCACACCAGGTATTGAGAGGCCCAGAGAGGACGATGATCATGATGAAGTCAGTTTGTGGAAGTGCTGGTGGCACATTTCCCTTTATACAGGGGCCAAACTGAACATCTAATCCAAGGCGAGGGCAGCATGATCTTAGTAACCACAAGTGAGGTGGCTGGAAGCACGACGGTAGCTTTACTGTCAGAAGTGAAGAATATGAAATTGCTTGGGGTAAACAGAGAACTGCAAGAAGAGGCAGCAAGAAGCTGAACACAAAACATGAACTCAGTCTAAAATTCTACCTAAAATTCTATCCTTAACCTGTACCTCAAGACCCACATCCCCCCCATACCTGCACCTCAAGACCTACACCTATCTTCAACCAGCACCTCCAGATCCACATCCCCCCTCATATCTGCACCTCAAGACCTACACCTATTCTGAACCAGCACCTCCAGATCCATATCCATCCAATACCTGCTCCTCAAGACCTACACCTATCCTTAACCTGAACCTCAAGACCCACATCCATCCCATACGTGCACCTCAAGACCTACACCTATCCTTGACCTGAACCTCAAGACCCACATCCATCCCATACGTGCACCTCAAGACCTACACCTATCCTTGACCTGCACCTCAAGACCCACATCCATTACATACCTGCACCTCAAGACCTACACCTATCCTTAACCTGCACCTCAAGACCCACATCCATCCCATACCTGCTCCTCAAGACCTACACCTATCCTTAACCTGCACCTCAAGACCCACATCCATCCCATACGTGCACCTCAAGAGCTACACCTATCTTTAACCTGCACCTCAAGACCCACATCAATCCCATACGTGCACCTCAAGACCTACACCTATCTTTAACCTGCACCTCAAGACCTACACCTATCTTTAACCTGCACCTCAAGACCCACATCAATCCCATACGTGCACCTCAAGACCTACACCTATCCTTACTTAACCTGCACCTCCAGATCCACATCCATCCCATACCTGCACCTCAAGACCTACATCTATCCTCACCCAGCACCTCCAGACTCACATCTATCCCAGACCTGTACCCTAAAATCCACACCCATGCTCAACCTGCATCTCAAGACCCACAGCATCCTTACCCAGCACCTCCGGATCCACATCCAGCCCATACCTGCACTTCAAGGTCTACACCCACGTGCATACATCTCAAGACTAGAAATCATCTTCAACCTTTGTCCCAATACCCCCCATACTCCAAAATCTGCATCAGTACCGTAAGGCGTGCACTACACGCTCTCTATAATCATCATGAACTATACAGGTCATAACCAAGGCAGGATCTGGCAGATTCTTTTTTTCTATTGGATATGATATTTGGTGTTCTGATTGTGGTGCGTGATCTTGTTGTTCCATAGTATTACCAGGCACAGCAACACAAACAGCAGCAAACACACAGCAGTATAACATATCGAATGATTTAAAATACAGTAGCAGCATCGCACACAGCAGTACACAGAAAAGCATCACAAACAGAAACATTAACAAACGTACTGTAAAGCACACAGCAGTATCACAACTACAGAAGCAGTAAACCACACAGCAGCATCACACACAGCAGTATTGCTCAAAAACAGCAGCATCACACATAAAATAGAAGTAAACCACACAGCAGTATCACACACAGCAATATCAACCATACAGTAGCAGAATCGCACAAAGCAGTATTGCGCAAACAGTAGTATCACACATATAGAAGCAGTAAACCACACAGCAGTATAACACACCCAGAAGCATCCCGCACACAGCAGTATGGTGCACACATAGAAGTATCACACACAGCAGCATCACACACAGCAGTATGGTGCACACATAGAAGTATCACACACAGCAGCATCACACACAGCAGTATGGTGCACACATAGAAGTATCACACACAGCAGCATCACACACAGCAGTATGGTGCACACATAGAAGTATCACACACAGCAGCATCACACACAGCAGTATGGTGCACACATAGAAGTATCACACACAGCAGCATCACACACAGCAGTATGGTGCACACATAGAAGTATCACACACAGCAGCATCACACACAGCAGTATGGTGCACACATAGAAGTATCACACGCAGCAGCATCATACACACAGCAGTATGGTGCACACATAGAAGTATCACACGCAGCAGCATCATACACACAGCAGTATGGTGCACACATAGAAGTATCACACACAGCAGCACACACAGCAGTATGGTGCACACATAGAAGTATAACACGCAGCAGCATCATACACACAGCAGTATGGTGCACACATAGAAGTATCACACACAGCAGCATCACACACAGCAGTATGGTGCACACATAGAAGTATAACACGCAGCAGCATCATACACACAGCAGTATGGTGCACACATAGAAGTATAACACGCAGCAGCATCATACACACAGCAGTATGGTGCACACATAGAAGTATCACACGCAGCAGCATCATACACACAGCAGTATGGTACACACATAGAAGTATCACACGCAGCAGCATCATACACACAGCAGTATGGTGCACACATAGAAGTATCACACGCAGCAGCATCATACACACAGCAGTATGGTGCACACATAGAAGTATCACACACAGCAGCATCACACACAGCAGTATGGTGTACACATGGAGATATCACACACAGCAGTATGGTGCACACATAGAGATATCACACACAGCAGTATGGTGCACATATAGAAGTATCACACACAGCAGCATCACGCACACAGAAGTATCATGCACACAGCAGAATCGCGCCCACAGCGGTATTATGCTGTAGTATCGCACATGGTCAGATGAGGTGAATGCCGTAGATGTGACATTGTATTCAGAGAAGCCATGTACTAGGATTCAGTGATCTCCAGTCTACAGAACCTGAGCACACTCATACAGCGCCATAGAAAGGCTCCTAGACTATGGGGTACTTTATGGGGGCACTCTCACTTCTTATGACTTTTATATGTATTTTTCCTGCAGCATTTGTTATGATCACCTCTCCACCCATCACCACATTGTCCCTGTCCTCCACACCCTTGTCCTCTCGTCCTCCCACAAAATCAGCACCCTCTTAACACTCCTCTCCTGAAATACTCTGTGCTGCTGAGTAACTTGTCCTATCAGTCTGTAACTTCTCACTCGTCACCCTCCCAGTCACCTGCATCCTGTCCTCACTACCATCATGTGGACATCTCACAGACTCGCATAAGATCAGTCCCCTCGCCTCCTGAAATACTCTGTGCTGCTGGGACATCTTAGACCTGCCACTATCAGTGCCTTCTCCGTCTATGTATGTCACTACACTACAATGTAACTGAAATGGTTGTGGGATAAACACTGGTAAAGGACACAACATATACCACATGGTCAGAAATGTAAAAAAAGGGGCTATGCTGCGGCCTCGCCTCCCTCCTTCTTCCATGTCTAAGTATAAAGGTGAAACATTCCTTTAAAATGTACAGTTTCCTCCGCTGGGATTTTCCACACTGAAGCGAATGGCAGGAGAAATGTTTATGTCTCCCTCTGGTGGTGTCTTATAGGTACTGCATAACACAGTATTAAAGGATATGTGAACTTTTGCAACCATGTGTGTATTTTTTCAATGGATCGTTGCGTGTATACAGCTCCTATGCAGAGCAATGTCACCCTGGTAGCCTACCAACTCTGTGCACGCTGATCTCTGCAATCCTGTGTTATTCCACTCCCTGTGCCCATTTTTCTACAGGTCACGCAAGAAAAGGGGTAAAGGGAGCAGAAGGAAATGCAGGATCAGACTACGTAGGCTTTGTTTGTAGTCTGTAACCATGGAAACGTATAGGTCTGCACATCCGAAAGTCGATCTTTCACATTTCTTTAATACAAAAGTCAGATGAATATACAGGGAAAACCCGACCGCAAGACGTCTTCCAAATATAAAACTTTTTAACAGATTTAAAATATGACACACCTTAAAGGGGTCCTCCACTTTTTTTTAAAACAAAGCTTAATCCTTGCAACAAAAAAAACTTCTGCCGCTTAATAACATCCTCTCCTTTCAAGATCTCTCTTTGCTGGCAATGAATGGAAGAAGCTGAGGCACCATTCTGACCTAGTCCTGCCCGCACAGCTGAAGGCTCGTTGCAATGTATCAGTGAGCTAATCCCCTCATCAGAAAACATTTCTCTCTCTCTCTCTTGGTTTGCTACATTCTCACAGCTGAGGGTTTGGGACAATTGTATCCGGTCTAGCCTCCTGACTGCGCTAGGTCAGAATGGGGGCTTTCAGCCTCCGGATCTCGAAACAAGAAGGTTTCTATTCAGGGCAAGAAGAGATCTGGGAAAAAAACGGAAACGCAAAGATTTGAAAGTTGCAGAAGTGATAAAAGTGGAGACCCCCTTTAAACACACACACAACTCTTCAAAATGGATTATAACGAAAATCAACATGAGGTGATGGCACTTGCTTATTGTCGGAGGACATATTTAAATAACCGAAGGGGATTTTGGGTAAAGATCACCCCCTCCATATCAACATGCAGCCTAAAAAAAACTCATTAACATAATATTTGCATATCTGGGTAAGACCGGCCGGGGGTGGTGACGCCCGCACAGTCCCTTTGGCAGCACGAGTTAAGCCATGCCACATGCTGGTTTGGTTGAGTGTAGTCACATGCAGGCAGCTCAGCTGGCGCCGGAACCGAGATGTATGACGCCCCCTAATGTTTCGACAGCAACGCGTCTCCAAGTTCCCGGGTGACTCCTTGGGTCTTGGATTGTACCCTCAGCCCATTGTCCGTGGAGACATCGACCGTTCGCTCTTCGTAGAGGAGGGGCCGACCGTCCGGCTCAAGAGCAGCTGCTAAGACGTCTACGTAGGAGAGCCACCGGCTTTGTCTTCTCATCCTCTTGGTCGCTTTCGCACTGCCTCTGAAAGGGTTAAGTTCAGAATTGGTGGTAACGCATTTGTAATTGGATCGAATGAAGCTAAATCCTGAATACTGACGGTTTCCTGTTACCAGAGTGTGGGGCATTGTGACAGTCACACAGTAAGGCCTCATGCACACGACCGTTCCGTTTTTTGAGGTTCGCCCATTGTAGAAATGCCTATTCTTGCCCGCAAAACGGACAAAAACAGGACATGTTATATTTTTTTTTTGCGGGGCTACGGAACGGAGCAACGGATGCAGATGGCACACGGATGTCCATTGAAGTGAATGGGTCCGCAAAAACTGCGGCTCGGATGCGGACCGGAACAACGGTCGTGTGCATGGGGCCTTAAAGGAGTTTTTCCGGGATTTTGATATCTATGGCCTATCCTCAGGATAGGTCATCAATATTATCAAATTGGCGGAGGAGCCTAAGTCTCGGCATCCCCCTCCAATCAGCTGTGTGAGTGCTTATTCCGATTCCTACACCAGTGACGTCACATTCATCGGTCACATGGCCTGGCCCTAGGCGCAGCTCAGTCCCATTTAAGTGAATGGGTCTGAGCTGCAATACCAAGTATAGCCACTATGCAAAGTGATGGCGCTGTGCTTGGTAAGCTGCGAGGAGGCTCCGGCGCTTATCTGCGCGTAGTGGCCTCTTCAGATTAGCGTGGTGCCACCGATCTGATATTGATGACCTATCCTGAGTTTACCCAGCGGTTAGGACATGTCTGACAGCAGAACGGAGCTAAACCTCTGTCTGTTTCTAAGGGCAACCAGAGAAATTTAAAAAAGCAGCTTTGGAGGGGAATGAAGAAAGATGTATCTTTATCATAACATATCATTGAATTGTAGACTTCAGTAATCTGACACAGGGTGGTTGCTAGGGCTACACAGTCTGTCAGGCAGTGTATCCATAGCAACCAGACTATTGAATGAAAGACAAACCGGGAGGAGGGAGCTGGAGCTTCACATCCACTGTGTGTGGCTAGTGAGATCAGTGACTTCAGCTTAGCTACATTGTCTATTGGAGTCTGATGTAGCCCAAAATCCACTTCCTCCTAGCTCAGCTTGCTCAGATTGGCTGCTGTGTATTAGCACAAACCCACCAGGAAACCGGTACAGGTTCGGAGAGGAAAAGATACAGGATTAGCAGGAGCCTGCTGCACACAGACAGAGGGTAATAAGGGGGCGCGTATCCAGGAGCGTTCTCACTTACCAGCTCCTCCTCGTCTTTCGCAGGGTTGCACAGCAGCTTCATTCTACAGAGTCTGTTACAGGCCGACACCATGTTGAACGAGAGCTGGGAAAACAGCCATATCAGAATCAGCGACCTGCTATATGATATCATGCTAATCTTCCCATTTCTTCACCGATTCCTCCGCCCTTACCTTCCACTTCCGCCGTGCGTTGAACTTTTTGAAATTCTTTATATTTATGGATGATCGACTCCGATTGGCCGCCTGCTTCCTGGTTAGTGGCTGTGGACAGATTCATAGTGAGCACAGTGTATAAATGCAGTGCTGCAGTGCCACCTGCTGGCTGAATGAGGGAACATCAGCCACTGGTTAAAAATCTATTTATCGGGTTATCAGTTTCATCTTTCGGATTGTATTCCCCAAAACCCACTTTCCTGCTTGCCACACACTTTATTAACCGTTTACTAAATCCTTGCAGTAACCCCTCCCTTCCAGCTTGTGGCGCCATAGGACAGAATCCAATCTGCAGACAAAACCATTTCAAAACCAGAAAGTTTTGCATGAAATGTGCATCACTGACCTTAATCCATGGGTGGATGAGACACTCCACTGCGGTCATCCTGTCCCTATAGAAAGAGAGATTCTTCCTGAATACATCAACTGAAAGCGACACAATGATGACATCCGCGCCTTTAACCCTTTCAGCCTCGGTGGATTTTCTGTTTTGCGTTTCCGTTTTTTTACTCCCTGCCTTCCCGGAACTGTAACTTTTTTATTTTTTTATTCACATAGCTGTATAAGGGCTTGTACTGTCTAATACCACCATTTAATATTGCATACGATAAAATTCCAAACGGGGTGAAATTGGAGAAAAACGCAATTTAGCCACAGTTTTATGGGTTTTGTTTTAACGGCGTTCAGTTTTAATTATGAGGAGGGGGGCGATTTAAATTTTTATATTTTCTGGTATTTTAAATATCAGAATTTTAAAAGACTTTTTTAATTTTTTATTTTTTTATGTCACCCTAGGTAGCTTTAAGAAGCAATATTAGATTGCTTATCCTTCACATTGCAATGAAGAGAGTAGCTAGGTTCATATGGTGCCCTGCCACCTGCAGGGCTCTATGGGAGCTACAAATGCAATAACATGGGTTTCTTCAGGGAGACCCTGGGTATAGCAGACAATTGCAGCGCACGGAGCCATTCAGGCTCTGGGAGGGCAGCCTTATATGCCATGGTCACAAGTGACCACAGAATCTGAGGAGTTGAAAGTCTACAATCAGCATTATCGCTGATCACAGACATTAGCAATCAGCATTATCGCCGATCACAGACATTAGCAATCAGCATTATCGCCGATCACAGACATTAGTGTGAAACAGCAAAAACCTGACGGCTATGGAACCCATTGCACTCGCAAGTGGGCCCCATCTTTAAAGACCAGACTGCCGCTATAGGGAAGGGGTTAAATAGGACCGGTCACCTCTCCTGCCATCCTGGTTTAGTAACTACTTGCATTCCCCGTGTAATAACAGTTCTGGAGCATCTGTACTCATGACTCTATGTTGTGCCTTTCCTCTGTTATTTATTCTAGAAGTTTACTAATGAATTGCCTGCAGTCTACAAAAAAAAGGTCCAGCTGGGTGTTACCAGTTGGTGGTGTGTCTCTGCACAGTCAGTTGCTGGAAACACTGATTAGATACTGTCAGACTATGCAGAGACATACTCCCAGCTGGAAACACCCAGCTGGACCTAAGGCTAACAGGCTTAGTAGCTGGATGAGCAAGACATGATCAGCACAGCCTGAATGTAAATAAGAGTGTTTCAATTCACTGCTAGCAATCAGAGATCTAACTAAGGGTTCAATGAAGTTTGAGACTGAATAAAAGTACATTAAAGGATTGTAAACAGTTCTGATTTTATAATTATTTACATGGTGAAGATTAATGCATATGGCCAAGTTGGGCCAACGCGTGATAATCATGATATTACAGGTGGTCGGGGATTCGCCTACAGCAGTACAGGTTGTACAGGATTAGTAAAACATTGCTGCTTTCATCTAGAAACAGCGCCACCCCATCGACAGGTTGTGTCTGGTATTGCAGCTCAGCTCCATTGCCTACCTGGGGTCTTTAAGTAGCAGCTGCTGGATGAATTCTTTGGCCATGTCACTGGTGTCCTTAAAATAACGGTCATCAAATTCATAGTTCCCGGCCACCACGTTTGTTAGCGTTTCTGCGTCTGTCTCACCTTGGAATGGCGACAAACCGCTGAGCCTGCCGTAAAAAGAGAACACACGGGCTCGTCAGGGAACCCCGCTGCATATTGCATATCCAGGTCGGTTACAAAGTGCCCTATGATGTGCCTGATCTCCGCCTGCAGGGATTGGATCTGCACAGGAAGAGGCAGGCACAGTCAGGTGGCTGCTGATTGGCCGCCTACAGGTCACTTCCTGTTGGAGTGGGCATGGTGATAAGGGGGGAGCATAAATCATGTTCTTCTTCTCTTCCATAACTGAGGCTAGAAATATATAGGTGTGTGTTTACATACAATATTTGTACTTACAGTATATATGTGATAACTCCAATACTCCTGTGAATCAAGAACAAAAAATGATGAGAATAAAGTTGCACCACATAGCTAAATTATTTAAAAATGTACAAAAATATTCATGTTCTAGTAGGACTGAATGACAGTGTAGGTCTAAAAACTTACCACATATCAGTCGGCGGTCCTAGTTGCTCATAGTTTATAACTTCCGGAGCTGTGCCACAAAAACATAAAATTAATGAATTATTTATCGATAATGAAAGGTTGTCACATTAACCCCAGGACCGTACATAGTAACAATACCTAAAAACCTGTACACATTATACAGAACAAATCCAGAAAGTAACTCCAATCAGATTTATACATTTATAAAGCCCCGCCCATGAGGAGCTGCTCATAGGAACAGATCAACAATATGGCGGCTTGTGGCCTTATAATTACATTTTGGATCATCTTCTGGTATTAAATGATTAGCGGTGCAGGCTGAGGATTAACCCAGTGACTCCTGAAGGTGGTATATGTACATAGTAGTCACGGCGGACAGGATACAAGATACACAGAATATCAACAAACAAGTGTCTTGGCAAGAAGCTGGGGATAAAGGTCACCTCCTGACAATCCCTACCAGCTCTCCCTAGACTTCTATGCCCACGTTCAGACCCTGAAGGTGGGAATAAACGTGTCCCCGTGCCTAGGCTGAAGATTCCCTAAAATCCCTAAGATGGTGAAAGGGGGAAAGAGGCAGCCTGCTCCCTCAGAACCTGAAGGGGGCCGGCGTCTCTCTAACAGCCTAGACAGACAATCACAAGATAACAAAACCAACTTATCTTTTACTGAGCAGGAACAGCAAATCCTTCCTTCCTTCCTCTGAGCCAGACAGAAGCTATAACCCGCACAGGACACTGGGAGTGGGCGTAATTTAAACTCAAACCAACGACCCCACCCAGTGCACCTGAAGGGAGGCGGATAGCTCAACTCCAAAACAAAAACAAAAGGCTACACATGTGCTGCTAACCTGTCAGACCTCCACACATAGCCTGAGCAGGGCATGACAATAGTATATGGATAAAGAGACGTGTACATTACCGATATACTGAGGCGTTCCACATAGGCTCTTGAATACTGTTCCGTCTTCAAGTTTTTGGGCCAATCCAAAGTCGATGATTTTAATCCTTGGGTGCGGCACGTCCTTCTCTAGCAGCATAATGTTTTCAGGCTGAAAGGAAGAAGAAGAAAATGACAATTATTATTATCCTAGAGTTTTAAAAATCTTTCACCCCGCATCATGATGGGAGTGACAATCAGATGCAAGTATTATTTTGATGGTGGTGATTTATTCCATACAGTGTTCCTAGTATAAATCGCACTAAATAAAATAGGCAAAAAAAATACATGAAATCTATGAAGACTCCGTATGACCACTAGGTGGCACTCACACATTACAGCTGCAAGTTTATGTGTTATATATGAATTGTTTTCCGGGTAAGGTATATATCTAATTCTTACTATAATATTAATTATATTGCCCCGTCCCTGCGGACCCTTTCCTCCATAATATATAATTTTTGAGAGTGTTTTAGTTGGCCATTGCTATAATAATCATTGCATCTATGGCAACAATACAATAGATATTCTATAGAAGACACTTTTTTATCAATTTTTATATTTTTTTTTTCAGTGACAGTGTTCCTTTAAGGGTGAAAGAAAAAGCTTTGCCGACCCAAAAATATTGGATTGTTTCTCGACAAAATTAAATGTACCGGATGACATAAATAAATGATGACAGATGGAAAGAATTAGATTTTCCCTCTTCGCTTCGGTGCTGCTTTTGAGCGCATGTCCCATTCACTGCCATTAACCATGAAGACACCACAGATACTAACACATCCATTTATTACATTTGACTCTTTTCACCTTTAATCTGGTAACCACCTACAGAATGACCTAATGAAGGAAGAAGTGGAGATAACTGATAGCAGCAGATGATATCAGATGATAGGCGGACTTTTACACTCTTTTTGAGGGTGTCTACCTGTAAGGCAGTGGAGGGGCCCCTGTGGTTATAAGGGGTTAAATGTTAACTCTTTATATGCATAATGCAGTGTACCGCCTAAGGCCTCATGCACACAACCATACAGGGGATCTGCATCCGATCCACATGGTTTGCAGGTCAGATGCTCTTCCCATTCATTTCTATGGGTCCACAAAAAAAGGGACAGGACACAGATGTCATCCGTATACTGTCCTTATCCATGTGGCCATTCCGCAAATTACAGAACATGTCCTATTCTTGACCGTTTTGCAGACAATTCTATTGATCGGAGTGTATCCGTATTTTCAAAATCTGTAGTTTGCGTACTGCAATATGGAGATGGTCATGTGCATGAGGCCTGATACGGTTTTACTGCTAGTGTTATGCTGCCACCTGGTGGCCAGCTGTGTTATCACTGTTGAATAATCTGCTTTGTGCACAGGACCTTTTGGTCATGTGTTCTGGTTATGCAGGTCCTCAAGCAAACAGTTCAATGT
Source organism: Bufo bufo (assembly GCF_905171765.1). Taxonomy (NCBI): domain Eukaryota; kingdom Metazoa; phylum Chordata; class Amphibia; order Anura; family Bufonidae; genus Bufo; species Bufo bufo. The sequence continues at coordinate 92,110,439 of NC_053399.1, forward strand.
TGTTTGTTGCCTGTGTCCAAACGACTAAACCAACCTGTGCCAAAGTCCAATATACAGTTAGAAGGAACCGCCCCGGTGGACTTCTACACGCCCTTAAAGCGTGGCTCTTGCCAAAATGGAAACTAGAAGATTAGTGGCTGTCCTAACTTCTTCCGCTGTCAGCCATATTAGTTCTCAATGGGATAATTTCTCGGTCACCCGGTCACCCAGTGGCTCCTTCTCTCTTCCACCCTCACGTAGCTCTCCCTGGCAGCCAGTCACAGTGAGGTTTGTTACAACTGTATCCAGTCTGTGAGCAGCACAAACCTAATATTTTGCTACAATGTATCAGTGCAGGTAAAAATGCATCAGCATGCCAGGAAGTTCAGCTCTGGGAGGACTGTCCACGCTGGATACACCGTAGCATACCCTCAGCTGTGAGAAATATTAGGCCTTTATAGGTTTTTAGCCCCCATATTTATGTACATAAGACTGTTCCCATTCACTGTCAGTAAGCAGAGATCTTACACAAAGTATATTATCAGAACTTTTCATTCTACAAACATTAAACGGGTCGTCCGGGTTTAGAAAAACATGGCTTCTCCTTCCAGAAACAGCGCCACACTAGTCCATGGGTTGTGACTGGTATTGCAGCTTAGCGCCATAGAAATATATAGGGCAGAGCTGTAATACCACAAACAACCTGTAGGCAAGAGTGGCACCGTTTTTGGAAGGAGCAAAAATGTTTTTCTACATCTGGACAACCACTTTAAGCTTTCTTTTTTTTTTACATAAAGCTGGAAAATCCCTTTGAAAATATTTGGAAAAGATGTGGGAAAAGAGGCAAAAGTCAAAACTAAAGGAAGCAGCGGCGTCAGACGGCTGAGGAGATCTTACCTTCAGGTCAAAGTGTGCAATGTGCCTGGAATGCATATAGGCTACTCCTTTCAGTATCTGCTCCAGGAACACGATGGCGTCCTCCTCTGACAGAGCTTCCTTCTCAGCTATGAAATCAAATAGTTCTCCTCCTCTTATCCTGCAGATACGGATGAGGACAGGGAGGTCAAGGATGGAAACGGAAGGGGATTCCAGCATGGTACTCAACCCCCCAAACTATCGGCCAAGTCTACTCCTCAGTCTAAAAGGTCCCGGCGTTCTACATAGACAGGCCACTGAAAGCAATGGACAACTTCATCATAGGGGAAGGTAAGGTGTGGGCTCCTATACAGGGGTCCTCCCACTGGGGTCTCTGCTGTGGACAATGCCTTTTTGACAAGGGTCTAGTAAATATAAACTAATATCAAGATGTCCTGCAGGGACCTCCATTGATCAGCGGTGATCTGTGAAGAAAGCTGACTTAGGTGTTTAATTTCCCTGCAGCTCCCCCACAGGACAAATGAAGCATTACCAAGCGTCCATTCAAATCAGTGGGTTGGACAGGACAGGTCCTCCAGAAAGTGAGACCATCTTTGTAACAGCCCAGATACTCAGATGAGGACCTTCAGAGGACCATCAATTTGTGGTCTATCCTAAGAATAGGTTTTCAAGGCTATGGACGCCTTCAAGGCGTTATTTAATATTGCATTTTACTCATTTTGAGATTAAAAAAATCATTTTTTAATCGGTCTTTTATTAAAAACATTCAGTCGTTTCTGAGATACCAGGGTTACAATCAGTGTCTGCAAGCTGTCACAGCTGTTTTCTCTTAATCCTGTCACCTGACAGCTCATGTATAACTCATCTCTGATCTCAAACACTTATTATAGCTCAATTGTTATCAAACTGATAAGAATAGGGCATAAACGTTTATGAGGTCAGGAGATCAGATAAAAGAGCTACACATGAGCTGTCAGATGACGGGATTCACAGCCTGCAAACAGATTGATATTTAAATCCTGGAAAACTCCTTTAAAGAACATAAGCCGTTCTGAATGACTACTATGCAATAAGAACAAGGTCAGGAAGGGGGTGAATACTTTTACACTGCGCACTGTGTAGCTCGGATGAGGTAGGACAGCTTAGAGACTAATGTCTAGAAGAGACTTGCTTTAAAGGCTAGGTTAAAGGGTTGTCCCATCTGAGACATTTATGTTATATCCTGTAGATATGCATAAATGTCCAATAGGTTCGGGCCCTGCTTCTATCTCAAGAACGGGGCCCCGTAGCGATCAGCAGGGAACAGGGCCCCATTCACTTGGGTCAAAAATAGCCATATGTGCTAATTATCCAGGGCGTGATGAGGCCCCGTTCATGAGACACCAGGTAAATATGCCATATATGTCCCAAATATATTTCCCTCATCCGAGCTACACAGTGCGCAGTGTAAAAGTATTCACCCCCTTCCTGACCTTGTTCTTATTGCATAGTAGTCAGTATTCAGAATGGCTTCTATTCTTTAAAGGCGTTTTCCAGGATTTAAAGGCCATTTCTAAGACACAAGGGTTAAAAATCTATCTGTTTGCAGGCTGTGAATCCCGTCATCTGACAGCTCATGTGTAGCTCTTTTATCTGATCTCCTGACCTCATAAACGTTTATGCCCTATTCTTATCAGTTTGATAAGAATTGAGCTATAATAAGTGTTTGAGATCAGAGATGAGTTATACATGAGCTGTCAGGTGACAGGATTAAGAGAAAACAGCTGTGACAGCTCGTAGACACTGATTTTAACCCTGGTATCTCAGAAACGACTGAATTTTTTTAAGGAAACAAAAAGCAGCACAGAGGATATGAGCACACGACGACATTAGCATCACAGAACGTTATGTAAAGTACACATCCTTCACGTTTTTCAATAAACTCAGTTATTTCCAATGGTCATGATAAATAGGCCACCCAAACCGCAAGCAGCTGTGTCAACAAGGATCCGCCCGCCTGTGTTTACACCGGTGCCGGACACTGGATCGGTTATCATAGACTTGAAATGCACAGCTGGAGCCACACAAGACACAAGACATGTAAACAGCCCTGTCTGCTTTCTCCACGGAGAATACATACACAAGTCACGCCAGGAATATCTCTACACTCGGGATTCTGCTGGCTGGATCTGGAGACCCCGACAAGACTCCTTTAAAGTGAAACTCACCATTCATTATATGTATCCTAAAGTCAATTTTGCAGAGCCACTAGGGGGAGCTCTTGCCATACAAATTGTCCCAGGTCCCAGTATGAAGTAAGCTCATAGGCTCCCTCTAGTGGCAGCTGCAGACAGACAGAATTTTACTATTTAACTTCACGTTGCGGGATCGGAGCTCCGACCACTATCAAGATACAGTAGGAGATTTATCATCGCAGCAACATGATGCTAAAGGGCACCTGCAAGCAAGATCAACCCTATAAAACAAGGCGCACTGTCTGAGAGGGTTGACCCTGCTGATTAAAATGATACCTGCCTACCTCTTCGGTGCGCCTCAGCTTTCCACTGGTGGTCACACCCTTCACTGCACTCAAGACCTCATTGGCATAAAGAGTAAAAGTCTTTTTTTTTTCTTGGGAACGCCACAACCGATTTTCACAGGACAGGTATCATTTTCATCAGCAGGGCTAACCCTACCAGGCATTATGGATTTTTCAGTAGGGTTGATCCGGCTGATAGGCGCTGTTTAAAGGAAAAGTTCTGTGAAAAATGATCTTCTAGTAGGCTATAGTGATCTAGTCACTGTTTTTTAGAAGACTCCAGCCCCTTTGACACTACGCAGAGATTTCTCTTACAGGAATTTCTTGACTTGAATACCCATTGAACATGGGGCACTGAAAAGGGACAGTCCTATTTGGACAACCTCTCTATTTTTAATAGACTAGGTGACCACATGGAGTCCTATTGCTGGGACATAAACTTGAAGGAGGAACCTAGTGCTTATCAAGCCCTCTAAAATCCATGAGCTTCATCCACTCTAATTTGGCTAGTGGGTCGTGGTCCAAGTTGGGGGACCACTCTTTAGTACTTTGAAGTAGCAGGATGTTTTACAAGGGGTAGAGTCAGTGCGTGGTTTACATCAAGTGGTTTCAAGAGGCGCCCTCGTAGAACGTTGACACTAAACAAGCCATCATCTAAAGTCATTGTGTGGAAGGAGACTAAAAACTATGGCTACAATATGGAGCAAAGCAACATCTGCTTCTTTCCATGTTCCCTACAGGACACTTCCGGCCACATATTTTCCATGAAAATGTCCCCAAAATAAGCGTCTGTCCCACAGGAAATGAAGACCGCCAGCACTGGAGGGACCTGTCCTCTGGTACTTACAGCTCCAGGATCAGCACCATTTCTGCTTTGCTGGCGAACACGTCGTACAGCCTCATGATGCTGGGGTGCTCTAGCTGCTGCAGGATAGACACCTCTCTTTCTACTTGTTCCCGGTCAAGTCCCATGCGGCTGCCTTTGCACTTGCGGGTCTTGATGAACTTCCCAGCGTAAAAGGTTCCTGTGTTCTTCTCTTTGCATTTCTTCACCTCTCCAAAGTGACCACTGAAAAATCAAGAAGGCCGCCATCATGAATAATGGGGTTGATGATATATATCTACATCATCTATATATTCTCAGGGACCATGAGCTGGTGTATCTAATCTATGTGAGAATGTCTGCTGAGCCAGGGTATCTAAGCCTACCATGTGTGATCCTGTAGACCTGATATTTCTAAGGCCTCTTTCACACGGGCGTGTGGTACCCAGACCCAAACCCGGACTTCTTCACTGAAGTTCGGGTTTGGGTTAGGACCCTTTCACACGGGCGAGAATTCCACGCGGGTGCAATGTGTGAGATGAACGCATTGCACCCGCACTGAAAATCGCAAGCAAGTGCGGTTGCGGTGCGATTTTCACGCATGGTTGCTAGAAGATGATAGGGATGAGCAACCCCGGACCCCATTAAAGTAAATTCACTGTATTATTTTCCCTTAATACAGAATGCTTAGTAAAATGTCGATTGAGGGGTTAAAATAAAATATATACGGTAAATAATTAACTCCCCTCATCCTGTTGTTCGCGCAGCCGGCATCGTCTTCTTTCTTCTTCTTTCAGGACCTGAAAAAGGACCTTGTGGTGACGTCAGCGCAGGTCCTGCTGAATGAAGATAGAAGGATCACAACGTTGTGAGCGCGATGACGTCATCCAAGGTCCTTTTGCAGGTCCTGAAAGAAGAAGAAAGAAGACGATGCCGGCTGCGCGAACAACGGGATGAGGCGAGTTAATTTTTATTTATTTTTTTAACCCCTCCAGCCCTATTTTACTATGCGTTCTGTATTCAGAATGCTATTGTTTTCCCTTATAACCATGTTATAAGGGAAAATAATAAAATTAATAGAACACCTAACCTGAACTTAAGTGAAGAAGTCCGGGTTCGGGTCTGGGTACCACAGTCAGTTTTTTCTCACGCGGGAAAAAAAACTGAACATCGGAACGCAATCGCAGTCAAAACTGACTGCAATTGCGTGCCTTTCCCGCAATGCACACGCGACGCGTCCGGAGCAAATCCGGGACGTCCATGTGAAAGAGGCCTTGTACTTCCCATCATGTAATCTATGATACAGATATGACCATGTATGGTACGGTACGAAGCAGATATGACCATGTATAGTATAATGCAAATATTACCGTGTACGATATGATGCAGCTATAACTACAGTATATATAGTATGATGCAGATATGACTATGTACGGTATAATGCAGATATGACTATGTACAGTATGATGCAGATATGACCATGTACGGCATAATGCAGATATGACTATGTACAGTATGATGCAGATATGACCATGTACGGTATAATGCAGATATGACTATGTACGGTATAATGCAGATATGACCATGTACGGCATAATGCAGATATGACTATGTACAGTATGATGCAGATATGGCTATGTACGGTATAATGCAGATATGACTATGTACGGTATGATGCAGATATGACCATGTACGGCATAATGCAGATATGACCATGTACAGTATAATGCAGATATGACTATGTACGGTATGATGCAGATATGACCATGTACAGTATAATGCAGATAGGACCATGTACAGTATAATGCAGATATGACCATGTACGGTATAATGCAGATATGACTATGTACAGTATGATGCAGATATGACCATGTACGGTATGATGCAGATATGACCATGTACAGCATGATGCAGATATGACCATGTACGGTATGATGCAGATATGACTATGTACAGTATGATGCAGATATAATGTGCTTCCTATAGATTAGATACCTGTACGCGGCACATACATTAGGCCTTGTTTTATGAGATATTTCCTTCAACAGGAAGGAGACAGGACATGTGAGGTGATTGGGTGACTGACGGGGCACATACAGGGCGATAAACATTTCCTGTTTACAGGACATCGTGTCATGGGTATACGCTGCGATAGACTCAACACTAGACACAAGTGATAAAACTCCTGCCCAGATGTAGACATTCCGCCTGCAGGAAGGAGGAACAAGTTCCATCATTCTCATCTCCGGGCCTAGAGGAGCCTTCAGCGGGCCCAGCTTCTGACCACAGAGGCACAACAAAAGTACCACGAGGTCCAGCAGAGGGCGCTCTATGGAAACAGTATCTCCGCATCGTGTGGTTTTAAGAAATGTATAATCTCTGTATAATGTGATTGATTGAGTACTACATGGGGTATTATTTCTGCACTGTATAGTGGTATTGTTTGAGCCCTGCCTGGTGGCATTTTTGGTCTACTGTAGGGCTGTATTATTTGATCCCTGTATAGCAGCATTATATGACCAGTCTATGGTGGTATGATTTGGTCACTGTATGGCAGTATTTTTCAGTGTATAGTGGCATTATTTGAGCACTATATGGTGGTATTATTTGAACATGGTATAGCCAGTATTATTTGATCAATGCAGCGTTATATTATTCATTATTATATTATATGGCCACTATGTGGCGATATTATTTGTTCACTGTATGGTGGCATTATATGACCAGTATGCGGCAGTATTATTTGGTCACTATATAATGGATTATTTGATGAATGTGTGCTGTTATTATCCGGTCACACCCCAGTAGCTTTTAAGTGGTCCCTATTCAATTCACAATCAGTCGGTATTATGTCACCGCCATGGCGCACGCGTTCCTCTCTCCTTAGCGGTCACTGATGATCCCCATCCTGGTTACAATGAAGCACCGACATTCATCTATTCTCCTTCATCCACTTCTAATTAATAAAATTATCCAAGACAAGCTGCACTCTATAACGCTATTAACTCTCCCGCCGCGTGCGCAGTCATTGCCTGTTTTCTTCGTTTTTAGTGCGACTTACGCGTTTCTAAGATTTTTTTTCCCTCTTTCCCCTTTTGAGTGGCTGAATTATTGAGCGGCTTATACATAATTTATAGAGTCTGGCATGTACTAAATCAAAGGCCTCAAGAGAAAAAAGCGATAGCAACCAAAATAGTGTGTGATCCCATGTTCTCAGGACAACGAATTGAAAAAAAAAAAAAACTAGACTGACGCCGCGCTGTGAACCCAGACGATATGATCCACCAAGGGGGGGAAGGGCTGTTATGCACCCTGCAAACCAAATGTGTAACTGGCTGCAATGAGCATTTTTACCCATAAATTTAAATATGAACAATTTTAAGGATATATTGTCCTCCAACTTTGGTGACCACTAAACGTGGCCGTGATTCCAGGACCTATCAGGGTTGTCATCCATAAATTTCATATCAATGCAGGTTTATATGGTGCCAGTACTGGGCTCTTACCCATGTAGAAAGACGAGATACTTAAAGACTCAAAATCAGTTTGATATGTCATAGTGCATATCTTCTCTCTCTCTGTGATCCTCGCATGTAGCATGTAGAGAGAGCCTTTCTCTTGTCTCACTCTAAGGACTAATGGGGGTCTCAGCACTCAGACCCCCACCGATCAAACTTGTCATATGTCTCTAGGAAATATCAAACTTTTTTTGAAAGCTCAGTGACCCTTTAAGAAATGAAGAATGCCTTAGAGGCTTATATTTTAGGGTGGTACTGGCTCTCCTTAAGGAGACCAGCTTTAGTGGAAATGCTCCATGGGAAAATGTGATGGAAAGAAGTATCTGTCAGAGAAAGAGAACCATCTCGCTAGTGTCACCTTCTGTAAGTTAATTCCTTTACAAGCCTTGAAACATATTTGGGTTGGCTGCTTTCCCTTATCACATTCCGAGGCTTGTTAAAAACAAGTCAGAGTTTGGCTCATAGGGATCCAGAAGGTGGCACTAGCGGCACAATCCTCCTCCTCTAGGAGGTACTTCTAGGCTTCTATTTTATCATCAATATTCGAGATAAATTGTGGTGACATCCCAACAAAGCAATTGTATACAAAACTAATTGACTAATCCACGTTTACCTGCCCAACTTCTCAAGAAGCTCATAAAGGTCCTCCACGTTCTGATGCTTAAACGAGGTCATGTTTGGATTAAAAACTTCGTCTTCTAGGTTCACAAGCTCCTCATCATCTCCAGAAAACCGCACTTCTTCCGAAGACTTGGAGAAAGAAGGTAAAGGTCAGCTACAAATAAAAATCATGTTGTGTTCTTACTGAGGAAGAATTGGGGTCTTAATGTTGTCTTGGTTTCTGACCATTGACTGAAACGCGTGATCTTTTCAGAGTTCCTTGTGCTATACATGTCTCTGAGACTCTCTGAGGAATTGTACACTGATTTTGTGCCAGCTACTAAGAACAAGACAACACTTTAACTCTTGCTTAGTCCTGGTTCTCCTCAGATCCTGCATCTTAGTTCTTAACTTGAAACATCTGTATAATAAGAAAAGTATGCACAGTATAGAGGCATTTGAGTCTGTAGGCGCGCCATACATTGGACAGTTGTCTAAAGGATTGGGCATATTGAAATCCAACCACCTAATTCTTCTTCCTCAGGACAGCTGCCCTCGGGATGAGTCGGGAGGCCCCCATACAGATTAGAAAGTCATCCAGTCTCGCTGAAATTGGAAGATTTTGCTTACAATAATTTAGTATGTATGCCCAGAGTTATTGTCCTGTTGTGTTCCTGTGCTGGTGGGAGAATGAACAGGGTGGGTTTTATAGATAACAGGGCCATGGGCAATAAGAAAATTTGGCAAATCCTCCATGCTTGCCATTTTAGACAGGTTTCATAATTCCTGTTGGTTTTGGGTTCATTTTAAATTTCCTGGTGGTCTTGGAGGGCATGTTTTACACGCCCTAGTGGTCTAGAGTAGTGAAGGGGTTAATTTAAATTCCCCGGTGGTCCAGAGTAGTGGAGGGTTACATTTTCACTCTCTGGTGTTCTAGAGCAGTGAAGAGGTCAATGGTAACTCAGACTGCTATTGATGGTTTCATCGGCCTCCAGAAATGTGGCCTAGGTTGCCATCTTGAAACCTGGCATGTGTCTGAACCAGCTACCTTCAAGCACCAATTCCACTTAGGATCTAGGACACCCTATTGATTCTCCCTCATCAGCATTGTGGGACTCAAATTCTACATACACCCCTTACAGCTCTGCCACATTTAGGAGAGGCCAGGCTTGAGGGCACCAACAGATACCAGGCGGACAGTGATCTATTTGTCAATTTTATCTTCCGTAGGGTTGCTTCCAATTTAGCAAAGCTGAGGACCACGCTGATTTTGCTCAAGACAAGTATCATGATGGGGAGGAGGGTGATTAAGGTTTTTGTGCCATAAGGCCCCCGTTCTTCCATATATCCAGCCCTAATTAATTACAATGAATTCAATAATTAAAAATGACAGGTGTTAAATACTTGGAATAAGCTGTTAATTATTATTTTGCAGGGATAAGAGCAGGAGACATGGCCATCTGAGACATATTTCATTAGAACACACATTGGGCTCAGTTTTTCCCGCCATATGGAGCAGCAGTCCAGGAAATTCATAATGCTGGCTACAATAATAAGAAAAGACATATCCACTGCAGACAACACAACTGTGTTACGTCCTTAGAGCCAACACTCGTGGCACATACTGGACTGAAAACAGGAGATGTCTAAATCGGTTGCCCTGGTGGCATTGAAAGTGAATTTTCAAAAACAATTCCCAAAAATTTCCAAGTAATGTTGCAGAAAATTGAATCATCTCCCTTCGAAAGAATACCCATGGAAGCTATACTGGTTGCCACAAAAATAGGCAAAATATTGGGTAATACTTGGACCAATGCAAGTTGTGTATTAACTAGAGCACATGCCTTGCGCCATGTTTATCATGTGTTTTGGACACTGTTTGCACCTCACTAGGCAAATGACATGGCTTGGAATAAATTGCTAATATACGGTACTTACTGTTCCAAAGTAATGTGGATCATTCCACAGAAAACCCAGCCATGTGATGCCACTCTTCTGAAAATTCATGTCCTCTACCGGGTTTCCGGATTAGTCTATGGACATGGCAAGACTTCTGCTGTGGATGGAGCCAGAACTATTCCTTTTCCTGGCGCAAGTGCACATGAAGTGGTTTCAGGAGTTTGTCTATGCACCAGGGAGAGGAACAGTTCTGGCCCCATCCACAGTGGAAGTGACATCACGTCCATAGCCCAAGGCTCATGTGAAGGATGTGACGACGGAAACAAGATTTTCAGATGAGGAGCATCATGTGAAGAGGTTCTCGGGAAGACTGATTCATGCAACTTCGAAACAGCAAGTACATTGCAAACCTAATTCTTCATGTGTACTTAAGGTGGGCTTGTGGGATCTGCTGGGAAACAGGAAAAATGTTTAAATCGACAAAAAAACTGTTTTCTGGACATATGGGACCCATACAATAGATGGGAGAGGGTAAATCTACCCCACCAATGTGATCGCAACTAAACATAACGGACGGATAAAGTAGTGAATTTACAGGGCGTCGTGCTGGTTGGTAGTCACTGGTGACAACATCATTTTGGTATTTTCTGTACATGACCCCTGGGTGTGATCAAAAATTCAGTAAAGACACATAAATTCCAAGAGGGAGAATCTGTGCTGCATGCATACGGCAGACCATGGTGTGCGCTGACTGATCTGATGTGAAGAAGCAAAGCAACATGTAGAGGGTTAAAGACGAGACCTCAAACAAAGCCATGCAGAAAATCATCAATCAACATATGGAAAACTACAGCCCTAACTTGAGGTTTTCTTCTCTACTCATGCCTAAAGCTAAACCCAGAATTCTGCCTGGTACCAAAGAAGAGTGCACTGTAGGAGCTTAGGCTCAGGGATGTCTCATGAAGGCCCCAACTGTTCACAGGACCTATCAGGGCGTATGGACATCTTAGAGGTGGGTTCCTGCTCAAGACAAGCAGCTTCTGGTCTATAGGACTTGAGCAGTCCTTGTATTCCTGGGATAAGCATTCATCTAAATTTAGCACTAAATCTAAAAATAAGACTAACCATGCTTTTCAAAAGGCAAAATCCATGGTTTGCTGGAAGTTACCGAAGCAGAATTTGGGGAGAATGATTGCCCCGGCCATTTTTTAAAGGGGTTGTCTCTGATGACCTATTGCGTCATATGACTCACAGGTCAGGAGGTGGAGCTAAACGGCTGTCTGTTTCCAATAGCAACCAGCAGATTTTTAAAAGCAGCTCAATATATCAAGGTCATAGGCCACTGGTTTCAACATGAATTTATGGTGGGCTTCTAAACACACAAAGTTGCCAACATAAACAGGAACAGATGCAGGAAGAAGGGATAGAGAGGCAGAACCATTCATGAGAGAGGTGGATCTCAGACAACCAGAGACTGCCTCCTGTAGTCACTGATCAGCTCAAATGTATCCCAAAACATCACAAGATCTATGAAGAAACCATCTCTTCCTCACCCAACACAAACTGGAGGCTACAGCTTGGACTTACAATCCCTTGAGTTCATGTTCCCATTCCAGCCCTTACGGAGGCCTAGAACACTATATATTTATTTCAGGGTCGGCCTTGATGAATGAACCACAGTTTCTCTCGGTTTGACACTCTGCTTCACCATGTGTGATGATGTGGAGGCAGAAGATAAGTTCACAAAGTCAATAGTTGCAATTGCAACTCTAGGGGTGGAAATCTGAAATGGTGGCTGAATGAAAAATTTATATTTTATACTCTGTGGTTATATCCCTGGAATGTATGAGACCGGACAGAATCTCACCATAAGGGAAAATTAACGGTATAGCTGATGGGCCTGGGAAGGGCCTACTAATTCCTGCACCCAAGTGGAGACATCACAAGTTAAAGAATAGGTATCTTCACCTTCCAGGAGGAATAGAATGACCAAGGAGCAGACTTGCCAACCTCTATTTATAGTTCCTCAGACTTGAGGTCTCCCAAAAAAAGGCCTTCTAAACTCATGGCCAAGCAGGCAATGCATGGCAATGTTCTTTCGGGTTGGCGCTATTGAAAAAAGAAGAACGTTTAGTTATATGTGGGCCAACAATGTAATGTCCATGGTTGCCTTCAGGTACCTCCAACTGCCACCTATGTAAATATCACCACCGATGACATCACTGCAGCATTTATACCACCTCACAGTTATTTCTACAAAATTTACAGGTAAATGGCGTATGATTGGTCAGTGCAGAAAGCAGATCATGTGGCTGTCAATCATAGCAAGCACAGAAAGAACATGATTAGAGCAACAAAAAACCAATGTAATGTCCACTGGAAGAGATGTGCCTCCAACCAGTTAACAAAGCAGAGCCATGGTCAGCAGTTCCCAGCCATTGATTATGGTCAGCAGTGCCCAGCCACCTTTAGTATCATAGGCCTTGCTCGCTAAGGAACATTCTCACCTTTGGCCCTCCTGAAGGGCCCATTTCCCCCATACTGGCAAGATCTGGTACCTTGCCCAACAGTGTCAAGGCTGAAAATACAAAATATTGGAAACAATACAATCAAAGACACACAAGGCAGCATTATAGTAGTTATATTCTTGTACATAGGAGGCAGTATTATAGTAGTTATATTCTTGTACATAGGAGCAGTATTATAGTAGTTATATTCTTGTACATAGGAGGCAGTATTATAGTAGTTATATTCTTGTACATAGGAGCAGTATTATAGTAATTATATTCTTGTACATAGGAGCAGTATTATAGTAGTTATATTCTTTTACACAGGATGCAGTATTATAGTAGTTATATTCTTTTACACAGGATGCAGTATTATAGTAGTTATATTCTTGTACATAGTAGCAGTATTATAGTAGTTATATTCTTGTACATAGGAGCAGTATTATAGTAGTTATATTCTTGTACATAGGGGCAGTATTATAGTAGTTATATTCTTGTACATAGGAGGCAGTATTATAGTAGTTATATTCTTGTACATAGGAGGCAGTATTATAGTAGTTATATTCTTGTACATAGGAGCAGTATTATAGTAGTTATATTCTTGTACATAGGAGGCAGTATTATAGTAGTTATATTCCTGTACATAGGAGCAGTATTATAGTAGTTATATTCTTGTACATAGGAGCAGTATTATAGTAGTTATATTCTTGTACATAGGAGGCAGTATTATAGTAGTTATATTCTTGTACATAGGAGCAGTATTATAGCAGTTATATTCTTGTACATAGGGGCAGTATTATAGTAGTTATATTCCTGTACATAGGAGCAGTATTATAGTAGTTATATTCTTATACATAGTGGGCAGTATTATAGTAGTTATATTCTTGTACATAGGAGCAGTATTATAGTAGTTATATTCTTGTACATAGGAGGCAGTATTATAGTAGTTATATTCTTGTACATAGGGGCAGTATTAACTACATCTAAACAATGTTAAAATGTGACAGTCATATGACATGGTTAATGGAAGGACTCTCTCTTTTATGTCGAAGTCTTTATTGTGTGACTGCAGGTAAATTTGAACTTATCCCTGGAACAAGATACCTGATGAGGAACTAAACACAAAAACCTGCAATTTCTCAGTAATTACACTCTTCGTCTCTGTATTATTACAGAAATGAAAGACGCAAATGCAAAAGATTTCATTACATGTTTTATCTTCTGCTGAAAGGGTCTTAACATTTGCAAAACTCGGGACTACAGGACCCTTTCTGATCTCCCAGCACTGTGCGCTTCATGTAGGAAACATTTCAGAGCTTGAAAGAGAACCTGTCACAATAGAAATCATTAATACCGTACATAGTGCCAAGTGCGTAGCCTTCAGTGTGAGAACATGACAGAGGTGTGTGCAGTCACATTAGCAGAAAATATATATTTGTTTTATTGGAGGAACGTTCCGATATTGATTATTACAAAGTCCTTACATTGAGTGTAATGAAAAGAAAATGTACAATAAAATTCCTTTAATCCGGCATTAAAGAGATTTGTCCACAAGGTAATGCAGTAACGGTGTGTATTTGTGCAGTGGGAAGTATTAGGTCAGGTTTAAGCGAGATTGGCTTACAACAAGGGACCTAATACTTCCATACAGTACTGGAAAAACAATGCCTTATGATATTCAAATAATACCACTATATAGTGCACATAATACATGATATAGCCTTCAGTATGACGCACTGTGTCTAAATAGTACTTCTATACACATATAATGACACCACACAATGCACCTGTAAGACTGCTATACAGTGCTCAAATAATAACACCAAACAGTAATTACATAATGTAACACAACCATCACTAATATATATCATCACAGGGTGCACATATAATACAACTACTATCATGCACTGTTCTCAGATAACACTACCATACTGTGCACACATAATGCGACCATTAGGATCGGCAGTACTCAAATAATACCGCCATACCATACATACAAAATGCCCTGCGTTCAATAATATCACCATACAAAATGCTACTGTACAGCACATATAGTGGCAGTTTTGGCACAACACAGTGACTATATAATACAGCTGTGCTCTATGTTTAAATAATACCACTATATAGTGCACACATAATGCTACTATACTGCATATATAATACCACCATACAGAGCACATATAATACTACTGTACACTGAATATATATATATACCACCATACAGTACACGCATTATACCACTATATGCTGCACATATAATACCACCATACAGAGCACATAATTCTACTGTACAGAGCAGACATAGTGCTACTGTATACTGCATATATACTACCATACAATGCACACTGCACATTTAATATCACCATATACTGCCCATATACCACCATACAGTGCACACACAATGCTACTGTACACTTCCCATTTAGTAAAACCATATACTGCACATATAATACCGTATACTGCACATATAATACAGTGCAAACCTAATTCTACTGTAAACTCCACATTTAATGCCATACAGTGCACATATACTACTACTGTACACTGCACATATACCACCATACAGTGCACATATACTACTACTGTACAGTGCACATATACCACCATACAGTGCACATATGATACCACTGTATATTGCATACATAATGTTATGCACTGTGCTCAGATACTATTACCATACAGAGCTCAGACATTATATAATATCCATATGGCACCATATACACCCATATATACATACCATGTACACACTATACTGTATTTAAGGAACATTACTGTCCATTTGTCACCTATCACTGGATTTTCCTTCTTAAGAACAAGTTCATGTTACAGAAAAGAGAAAGCGACAGTAGGTGAACCCCCGGGCACTTGGCGGTGACTTACATTACAAGGTCTCTGCGGTCTTCAGAACATGATCCTGGGTCGCAGCGCAGAACTAAACCCCTGACAGCCTCCTCCGTCTGCTGTCAGTTTTTGGCATCAAAGTGAAAATCTGGAAGAAGAAAAATAAGATCCTGTCAGTCCAATGAGTGAGAGACAGAGGGCGCGCGCTGGGCGCGGAGACAGAGGGCGAGCGCAGGGCGCGGAGACAGAGGGCGAGCGCTGGGCGCGGAGACAGAGGGCGAGCGCTGGGCGCGGAGACAGAGGGCGAGCGCTGGGCGCGGAGACAGAGGGCGAGCGCTGGGCGCGGAGACAGAGGGCGAGCGCTGGGCGCGGAGACAGAGGGCGAGCGCTGGGCGCGGAGACAGAGGGCGAGCGCTGGGCGCGGAGACAGAGGGCGAGCGCTGGGCGCGGAGACAGAGGGCGAGCGCTGGGCGCGGAGACAGAGGGCGAGCGCTGGGCGCGGAGACAGAGGGCGAGCGCTGGGCGCGGAGACAGAGGGCGAGCGCTGGGCCCGGAGACAGAGGGCGAGGGCTGGGCGCGGAGACAGAGGGCGAGCGCTGGGCGCGGAGACAGAGGGCGAGGGCTGGGCGCGGAGACAGAGGGCGAGCGCTGGGCGCGGAGACAGAGGGCGAGCGCTGGGCGCGGAGACAGAGGGCGAGCGCAGGGCGCGGAGACAGAGGGCGAGCGCTGGGCCCGGAGACAGAGGGCGAGGGCTGGGCGCGGAGACAGAGGGCGAGCGCTGGGCGCGGAGACAGAGGGCGAGCGCTGGGTGCGGAGACAGAGGGCGAGCCAAACTTTACAGCAAAACCACCCTGACCTCCTTTCCTGTATAGTAAATAAGGACAAAGCGGTATAATTATAGGAGATAATAGACTCCCAGGAGGGGGGGGAAGGACAGAGCTGGAAGATGTCTGCCAGACAATGGCTTCTATACACGGAAATTAGGGGGAAAAAACCCTCAAAAATACAAGAATGAATGGGAAAAAAGGGACCGCTGCTTGGGAGGGGGAGATATGAAGTTACCTTCTCCAGGTATCTGTAGAACAAAGGATGATTCTCAGGAAGAGGTGGCAGAAAATTGTACTTCACATTCATAGACTGAGATGTTCTGTAGAAAGAAAAGATGAATTAGCAGTTTTTTAAAGAGTTTGTCACTCGAAAAATATTCTACAGTTTTCAAACCAGCTCCTCGATCTGCATACTTTTGTAATTGCATGTAATTAAAAATTTTGCATAGCCACTGAGTTATTCAATAAAATGTAGCAGTATAGCGCCACCTGCTGTTTGTTTTTTTTCTTATATCTTTGACCTGCTCACTGAGATGGCCGCACATGCTCAGTTTCATCCTTCAGCTGCCTCCTGAGCTGTGATAGGGAGAGCTGAGACACGCCCCCTGAGCTGTGATAGGGAGAGCTGAGACACGCCTCCTTAGCTTTAGCAGAAAAGACACTCCCCTTGAGCTGTCAGCTTGATATAAATCTAGCAGAGCAATGAATGGGGAGATCTCTGGATCCATGTGAGGTACAGGGCTGGTTCTGGCTTTGTTAGAAAGAGATTAGCATGGACTATATTATGTCCGTTTTTTTTTTTTTACATTAAACATGGGAGAATCCCTTTAAATAATAGAGAGATAGATAGATAGATAGATAGATAGATATGAGATAGATATGAGATAGATAGATAGATAGATAGATAGATAGATAGATAGATAGATATGAGATAGATATGAGATAGATAGATAGATAGATAGATAGATAGATAGATAGATAGATAGATAGATAGATAGATATGAGATAGATAGATAGATAGATAGATAGATAGACATTAGAATTTGATATACAAGGAGTGATCTGTACAATGAAGATTTGTATGGGCAGCATTCACATTGGTGAGGTTTCTACATTACATTATGCAAGTACTGGAAATCAGACATATTTATGGAGCCACGTTTGGAATAATAGGAGACCTCCGAATCGAAGAGCTGACAATCATTAGACGGCATTTCGTGGCGATAGGGGAAAAGCAATAGTGATTATTCCGGAGCGTGTCCTCTCTTATCTCAGCCTGTGAAGAGAGCATCTTGTCTCTGCTCCGTGGACACTTGACTCCCTCTCTGCTCACCCAGGGGAGATGGCGTCAACCCAAAAATGTCACTTCAGCCAGTGAAGCTCAGCGTAGAGGGGCAGAGACCTAGCTCCTGGTGGGACGTGTGCCAAGCCTGGTATCTTCAGAGAAAGATACAGAGCTGGAGCTGCGAAATAAAGACCTCTGCCTGCTGTCAGTGAATAGGGACATTTCTAGTTTACATCCAAATGCAAAAAATAAAGCTTTGTTACATCTAGGTGTGGGCTTCAGACTGATACACTGTAACAAAGCAGGGGGGAGCCAATAACTTCCAGCTGCTAAATCCAACCTCTGATAGCAGACGTTGGCCTGACTGGCAGCAGCTACAGGATGCAATACCATGGGCGGCCATGGATGAAGGATCCAGCTGCAGAACAGGCACACAATACATGAAAGCCTCAGCATGAGCCTCCAATTACTCAGAATAATTGCAGGATCCTTGACAAACACAGCCCGATCCACATCACATCCTGGGGCCTTGGCTCATACCATTCAAATCAACTGTTGCAAGAGTCTCCCTTTTCTCTTTACACACCATATGGCTTGCTCAATCCTGGTATAAGAGCATGAAAACAGAGTCAACAGATTAAAAAAATCGGAATATCATACAATCTACAACTGCTAAAATGTAAGTAATAAAACATCTAATTTACATGACCACGCCTCTGATGATAAGATCACACCCCCGAGGAACTCAGGGCAGTAAATCCTAGTTGTGACTAAATGACTTTAGCAGTTTCTGAGCTATTTTATTTAGGACACGCTATAGTCCACCTACAGTTGGGTTTGATTCCTAAATTTTGTACTTTTGCAGGATACGCCCACACAGAATCGGAAATGCTGGCGATTTTCTGTCCGGATTTGCCTATAGAAATTCCACACAGCATAATACAGTAGCAGCATCCACACGCTACACACATTTTTGCTGTGGATTTTCCTCCCGCAGGGGTGAAATCCACTGCAAATATGTGCTACAGTCAAGTCGGGCCTGCGGTGGATTTTTGCACCTCATGTTCTAAAAGGAAGTAGACACGGGTTATGAAAAACTGTTACATAAAAAGGAAGATCTTTTTTTCTCTAGGTCAAATATGTCTCGTCTAAAAAAAAACAACAGGAAGGGTGTGAGCTAAAAATAAAAGTGTAAAAAAAAAATCTGTCACATAATTTGGCAAATATCACTTTATTATAAAGTTTTTACAGACAAAGACAAAACACAAAAGGGAATGTTTTTTAGTTTTTAATAAAAAAAAATAAAAAAAAACACCAGAATAAAAAAAGACTATCAAAAGTTTGTCAACTTGAGCGTCCTATTATACCGGCTCATTTCATGAGGTGGCCATTGCAAAATATGGGGGGTATGAATGATCGCTAGTACGATCATTCAGTCTCCTTACAGTTTGCATTATGTCGGCTGCACATTTTCTTTTTACATGGGCTGCCGACATCATACTAACGATCATTCACACCCCATACGGTTTGCATCGGCCCAAGTAAAAAGACCCTATATACGCCATCCACTTAAAGGGGGTCTGACAGCAGTTGTGACCATGCTAAACTGCTGACTGCACTAGGTTAGGCCTGGATAATAAAGCAGGATAAATATAATTTTTTTTCTGGAGCTTTTATTATCAGGAGTAGTGAAAATATGAAGTTTTATTCTGCTAGGTTCTGCTCCCACAAGAGCTTCAGTGTGACGTGTTCTCTGCATTAAGCTGCTTCACAGCCCTTCTCCTCGGGTATGAGTGACAGCTGTACCTTCCAACCAGGAGACCACCACAGCTGTCACTCAGAGCGGAGGAGAGGGCAGAATAAAACATCATATTCTCACTACTCCTGATAATAATAAAAAAAAACTCCACAAAAAGTATGTCTGTCCTGCTCTCCCTGGCCTCTACCTAGTGCTGTCAGTAGTTTAGTATGATCAAAACTGCTGACTGATTCCCTTTAATAACACACCAGATATTCCGCTAATTTTATGACTTCCTTAAAATCCAAACACTCGGCGGCTTAACCTGTCTATCCACCTTCCCTGGCTGCTCCAACGGTAAACAGGCCGATAATAAGCCGCTCCCTAATAATATACAGTCAGCAATTCTCAGCCAAGAAAGCAGCCGTCAGTAGTCAACGTGATTCGTGTGTCAGGTGGTAGCGCTAGGAGGACACTTTATACAGCAAATGTGATGTCAAATTTATGATAACAATGTAAATATGGACCCTGTAGACCATGCGTCAGTGATACCCAGTGGATGTTATACAATGTCCTTTATATTCCACAAGCAGTAGATCAGTCACAATAGAAGTGAAACCTCTTATAGCATGAAGTGAGAACACTATAGCAGTACCAGACCATTTCCTCAAAAAACAAACAAAAAAAACACTGAATTAAGAGACCTAACTATAGTGTCCTAATAATACTGCTACATAGTGTGCTAATTATGCACGGACACTGCCTAAATAGTGATACCATACAGTGCCCTAATAATACAACCACACAGTGCCTAATAGTGATACCATACAGTGCCCTAATAATACAACCACACAGTGCCTAATAATACAACCACACAGTGCCTAATAGTGATACCATACAGTGCCCTAATAATACAACCACACAGTGCCTAAATAGTGATACCATACAGTGCCCTAATAATACAACCACACAGTGCCTAATAGTGATACCATACAGTGCCCTAATAATACAACCACACAGTGCCTAATAGTGATACCATACAGTGCCCTAATAATACAACCACACAGTGCCTAAATAGTGATACCATACAGTGCCCTAATAATACAACCACACAGTGCCTAATAGTGATACCATACAGTGCCCTAATAATACAACCACACAGTGCCTAATAGTGATACCATACAGTGCCCTAATAATACAACCACACAGTGCCTAAATAGTGATACCATACAGTGTCCTAATAATACAACCACACAGTGCCCTAATAATACAACCACACAGTGCCTAAATAGTGATACCATACAGTGTCCTAATAAAACCACCACACAGTGCCTGAATAGTAATACGCTACAGTGTCCTAATAATACAACCACAGAATATCCAAATAATAATGCCATAGAGTGACCTAATAATATCACCATACAGTGCCTAAATAGTAGTGCTATACAATACCCAGGAAGTGCCTCCTATGTCCTGGGTTAACAAGCCAAGTACTAGAGACCGGTAGTATAACACTGCTGTGAAAAATCCTGAGAAAAGGTGGTGGAGGCCCCTAGATGGTGTTGGCCCTAGGACATTTGCCTCTTTTGCCTTCCCTGTAATCCACCTCCGCTTTCCCTCATAAATATGACATGTGGTCTTATAAAACCGCCATATACATGTGGCCGTTAATGACTCACATAACTTACATTACAACAATAGCGTGTGCACACTCTCCTCCACAGCAGGCTGCTCAGATCACCAGTTCCCAGACAGGGCTCCCCACATAGCATTATCCTCGTAGCTGCACGAGACACTGCAGGGCGGTTTTATATGACAACAGGTAGAGGAATACTACATAAACTATATGACATCCATAAAAATGTATGACTCCCTTGTACCCTCCCATATATCCTACACTTTAGCATTTTAACTTTCTTTTTTTCAACTTTGTTTGTGGGCCGACTATGTACTTCATACCGTTTTATACATAGGTGGCGGTGTTTTATTGAATGAAAAAAATTAACCATTTAGTCCTATAAATCACAGGGGAGGACATATAAAAGATGGACGTTCTGTGCAGGTGGACTCAGGGAGCTGTGCTGTAATCTGAGCCATGACTTCACCACAAAAATATCAAGGAGGAAACGGCACTAGTAACACACAAGTACTTACCCCCAGATCTGGGACTGATAGTGCACATACACATCCGTACCGACTAATGACTTACAACTGTACATCCATCTCCTCCTGCCATTTCCTTCCTAATGTACATGCCTGAGTGTAATGTGTGCGGTGATATGAGGGTGGCAGTAAAGCTTGGCAAAAAATGATCTCATCTATGGGGCGGTATTATAGTAGTTATATTCTTGTACAGTGGAGCAGTATTATAGTAGTTATATTCTTGTACATAGGAGGCAGTATTATAGTAGTTATATTCTTGTACATAGGGGGCAGTATTATAGTAGTTATATTCTTGTACATAGGAGCAGTATTATAGTAGTTATATTCTTGTACATAGGAGCAGTATTATAGTAGTTATATTCCTGTACATAGGAGGCAGTTTTATAGTAGTTATATTCTTGTACACAGGGGGCAGTATTATAGTAGTTATATTCTTGTACATAGGAGCAGTATTATAGTAGTTATATACTTGTACATAGGAGGCAGTATTATAGTAGTTATATTCCTGTACATAGGAGCAGTATTATAGTAGTTATATTCTTGTACATAGGAGCAGTATTATAGTAGTTATATTCTTGTACATAGGAGCAGTATTATAGTAGTTATATTCTTGTACATAGGAGGCAGTATTATAGTAGTTATATTCTTGTACATAGGAGGCAGTATTATAGTAGTTATATTCTTGTACATAGGAGGCAGTATTATAGTAGTTATATTCTTGTACATAGGAGGCAGTATTATAGTAGTTATATTCTTGTACATAGGAGGCAGTATTATAGTAGTTATATTCTTGTACATAGGAGGCAGTATTATAGTAGTTATATTCTTGTACATAGGAGCAGTATTATAGTAGCTATATTCTTGTATATAGGAGCAGTATTATAGTAGTTATATTCTTGTACATAGGAGGCAGTATTATAGTAGTTATATTCTTGTACATAGGAGGCAGTATTATAGTAGTTATATTCTTGTACATAGGAGCAGTATTATAGTAGCTATATTCTTGTATATAGGAGCAGTATTATAGTAGTTATATTCTTGTACATAGGAGCAGTATTATAGTAGTTATATTCTTGTACACAGGAGCAGTATTATAGTAGTTATATTCCTGTACATAGGAGCAGTATTATAGTAGTTATATTCTTGTACATAGGAGCAGTATTATAGTAGTTATATTCTTGTATATAGGAGCAGTATTATAGTAGTTATATTCTTGTACATAGGAGGAAGTATTATAGTAGTTATATTCCTGTACATAGGAGCAGTATTATAGTAGTTATATTCTTGTACATAGGAGCAGTATTATAGTAGTTATATTCTTGTACACAGGAGCAGTATTATAGTAGTTATATTCTTGTACATAGGAGGCAGTATTATAGTAGTTATATTCTTGTACATAGGAGCAGTATTATAGTAGTTATATTATTGTACATAGGAGCAGTATTATAGTAGTTATATTCTTGTACATAGGAGGCAGTATTATAGCAGTTATATTCTTGTACATAGAAGCAGTATTATAGTAGTTATACTTTTGTACATAGGGGGCAGTATTATAGTAGATAAATTCTAGTATATAGGGGGCATGTTTAATCCCTCTCTATAAGGCTGGTTTCACACGGGCGTTGCGGGAGCGTTGCGGGAAAAGATGCGGGAACATTCACGATTTTTCCGCGCGAGTGCAAAACATTGTAATGCGTTTTGCATGCGCGTGACAAAAATTGGCATGTTTGGTACCCAAACCCGAACTTCTTCACAGAAGTTCGGGTTTGGGTTAGGTGTTCTGTATAGTACAATAGGGAATGCATAGTACAATAGCGCTGGAGGGGTTAAAAAAGAAAATAAATTTAACTCATCCTAATCCACTTGTTCGCGCAGCCCGGCTTCTCTTCTGCCTTCATCTGTGAGGTAAAGGACCTGTGGTGACGTCACTGCGCTCGTGACATGGTCCATCACATGATCCATCACCATGGTGATGGATCATGTCACGGACCATGTGATGAGCGCAGTGACGTCACCACAGGTCCTTTTCCTCACAGATGAAGGCAGAAGAGAAGCCGGGCTGCGCAAACAAGTGGATTTAGGTGAGTTAAAAAATTATTTATTTATTTTTTAACCCCTCCAGCCCTATTGTACTAAGCGTTCTGTATTCAGATTGCTATTATTTTCCCTTATAACCATGTTATAAGGGAAAATAATGATCGGGTCCCCATCCCGATTGTCTCCTAGCAACCGTGCGTGAAAATCGCACCGCATCCGCACTTGCTTGCGATTTTCACCCAGCCCCATTCACTTCTATGGGGCCTGCGTTGCGTGAAAAACGCACAAAATAGAACATGCTGCTATTTTCACGCAACACACAAGTGCACAGCCCCATTGAAGTAAATGGGTCGGGATTCAGTGCGGGTGCAATGCGTTCATCTCACGCATCGCACCCGCGCGGAATACTCGCCCGCGTGAAAGGGGCCTAATTGTTGTATCCTTCAGCTTAAAGTAAAAGTTATGTCAGGAATTTCAGATGCCAACACGGGCTTGAAAAAATACTTCTGTATGCCCATACCTCCAGGGATTATATTATATATTTTAATAAGCAAATATTTTTACAAGAAAGAAAAGCATTGCAAATCCTGTCCTGGCGCCATGCTAGGCATCGGGGGGAAGGGATGGGCCAGAAAATGTATCCTGTAAATTAAGTGCCCAAGGGTTGTACCCAGGCCCCCAAAATATAAGGCACGTTCTTATAATGCACACAGTGTCAGGGACTGGCGGGCGGGCACAGGGTCCCTGGGTCTTACTGGCCGGCCCAGTATCTCTGGGCTGTGGGACTTTGGGTGCAGGGTGGTTGTGCATGTTTCAGGGGGTGGCACAGGTTGGTACACAGACGGGCACAGGCACATAATGGTGCTCATATTTGCAGACTAAACAGTAAATGTGTACTCTGAAAGGAGGCACTGCCATCCCCGTGATTCATTGCAGAACGGCCGCCTCCTGGAAGAATTTCTTGGCCTGAATTTTACAGGAGACAAAAAGGACTAATCTCCTCTGAAAATAGGAAGGTTGTGATGTGACGGCGCCACGAGACGCCCGGCGTTATTAATGGCCGCAGCCCATTCACACCTCGTCAGACGCCTGACAGAAAATATAAAATCAGGGGGGAGATGATTCAGCCGCTGTACACAAATCAGAGACCGTTATATGGAGAGGACCTGAAAGTACCTGAAGTATACAGCATGGCGGGAAGGAGCATCAACTTATGTAGTCATTATTGGGGTCCCCTCAGGATCTGCTGCGGTGACCAGGGCAAAAGGAAAAGCCGCAATATACGACAATTACCTGTCCACAGGATCGGATACACCCAGCACAAACCGAGGAATAGTACACGATGGGGAGTGTAGTGCTGTGCGGTTCTCGGAGTATCACACGGGCTGAACTTAGATACACAGCTCAGCAGACCGTATCACACAGGATATCTAGATACACAGCTCAGCAGACAGTATCACACAGGATAGGATTAGATACACAGCTCCGCAGACCGTATCACACAGGATATCTAGATACACAGCTCAGCAGACAGTATCACACAGGATAGGATTAGATACACAGCTCAGCAGACAGTATCACACAGGATAGGATTAGATACACAGCTCAGCAGACAGTATCACACATGACAGGTTTAGATACATGGCTCAGCAGACAGTATCATATACACTATGAAAGGCTTAGATACAGCAGCTCACTTCCCTTCCACCAGTCACAGATTTTTACGCTGCTGTCAGATTCCTTTTATCTCCTTGAGAACAAAAGGATGGAACCTGCTGAAAGCCAAATGCCTGCTCCTTCTTTCACATCAGCCATGACTGCCCCATACACGTTAGATGGTCGGTTAGTCCGGCAGAAATCCGCGGACCGGGGGTACGATCAACATTCATCTAATGAGTATTGCCAGCTTAGGCTACTTTCACACTAGCGTTAAAGTTTTCCGGTATTTAGTTCCATCCTAGCGGCTCAATACCGGAAAAGAACGCATCCGTTTTGTCCTAATGCATTCTGAATGGAAAGCAATCCGTTCAGTGTGCATCAGGATGTCTTCCGTTCAGTACCTTTTACGGTATTTTGCTGGAGAAAATACTGCAGCATGCTGCGTTTTTTTCTCCGACCATATCTCCGGAACACTTGCCGGATTGAAATGTATTAATGCCGGATCCGGTACCAAGTGTTTAGGAAATTGCCGCATTGACGGAACCGGTTTTAAAGGTTACCGGAACCGTTTTTCCGGATGACACTGTAGAGACGGATCCAGTATTTCAATGCATTTTGTCAGACGGATCCGGAAACAAATGATATCAGTTTACGGATACGGAACGGAACTGCCTGCCGGATTCTTCTAACGCTAGTGTAAAAGTACCCTAAAAGGGGTCGTCTGGTCAGGAAGCCGTACAACTTTAAAATAGATGTTAACCATTCCCTTGCCAGGCCTTCATCGATGACATCACGTACGTCATTCACGTGACCACTGCAGCCAACCACTGGCTGCAGCAGTCACATGCATGATGTAAATGACGCTGCAGGACCGGTGGACGACCACCGGAGGGCGGCGTTGAGGTTGCCGGGGGATTTATAGAGTTAGTAATGGTTGTTTTTTTATGTTCTCCATATCTTTAATCTCTTCTGTCCTCATGACAAACCATGGCAAGACGCAGACATTATTTTCAGGTACCACACAGAAGATGCAGTCAATCTAAACTACTATACAAGGACCGCGCAGGGACGACAGAGACAAAACGCGGGATTACATGACAGACGCCAGAGACACAGCGTCGTACGCATCAGCACACACATTTCCTCCAAGTTTGGTATTTTCCAGAGACAGAGGGGGAACACATTTTTTTTTTTTTTGGAGCACTATATTAGGAACTGACTTGAAAATCTGTTACCTAGCAATAAATAAAAAAAAGCATAGCCTGGTACAAAAAAATATCAGGCAGGATGACCGTTACAATAAAAAAAAAAAGCGTATTTTATAGAAATGTTTTCTAATGTTTAAAAACTCCACCACAAAAAAAATCCTCTGTTATTCCTACTGTACTTGTATGCTTCAGTTGCCAACTAGCCATTGATACATTTCTAGCAAGAATAATAGAGGAACAGCAGAATGCCCCAGAATCGTTTGAAATTGTCGGTGGAGATAAGAAGCAAGCAGAGGTGGCGCTGTCTGCTATTTACTGTCTGTAATCTGTAAGTAATGCGATGGGCGGTCAGTAGTTGAGATGAATGCTACATAATAGCGCGGTATTGTGTCATCCGTCACCATTATGAGCCCCGCGCGCTGTGCTTCGCTTACTAAATATTGATTATTGCAGGAAGGCGCTTTCAGAAAAGCTGTGAACTGGATCTGAGCTCCGACATGAATCAGGATGAATGGAGAGAAGCTCCTCCAGCATATAGAGGGTTAAATACATCACACACAGTGTACCCTAGGTGTCAGTGTCATTATCCTGTACCCCAAGTGTCATTATCCTGTACCCCAAGTGTCAGTGTCATTATCCTGTCCCCCAAGTGTCAGTGTCATTATCCTGTACCCCAAGTGTCAGTGTCATTATCCTGTACCCCAAGTGTCAGCGTCATTATCCTGTACCCCGAGTGTCAGTGTCATTATCCTGTACCCCAAGTGTCAGTGTCATTATCCTGTACCCCAAGTGTCAGTGTCATTATCCTGCACCCCAAGTGTCAGTGTCATTATCCTGTATCCCAAGTGTCAGTGTCATTATCCTGTACCCCAAGTGTCAGTGTCATTATCCTGCACCCCAAGTGTCAGTGTCATTATCCTGCACCCCAAGTGTCAGTGTCATTATCCTGCACCCCAAGTGTCGGTGTCATTATCCTGTACCCCAAGTGTCAGTGTCATTATCCTGTACCCCAAGTGTCAGTGTCATTATCCTGTACCCCAAGTGTCATTATCCTGTACCCCAAGTGTCAGTGTCATTATCCTGTCCCCCAAGTGTCAGTGTCATTATCCTGTATCCCAAGTGTCAGTGTGTCATTATCCTGTACCCCAAGTGTCAGTGTCATTATCCTGTACCCCGAGTGTCAGTGTCATTATCCTGTACCCCGAGTGTCAGTGTCATTATCCTGTACCCCAAGTGTCAGCGTCATTATCCTGTACCCCAAGTGTCAGTGTCAGTATCCTGTACCCCAAGTGTCAGTGTCATTATCCTGTATCCCAAGTGTCAATGTCAGTATCCTGTACCCCAAGTGTCAGTGTCATTATCCTGTATCCCAAGTGTCAGCGTCATTATCCTGTATCCCAAGTGTCAGTGTCATTATCCTGTACCCCAAGTGTCAGTGTCATTATCCTGTACCCCGAGTGTCAGTGTCATTATCCTGTACCCCGAGTGTCAGTGTCATTATCCTGTACCCCAAGTGTCAGTGTCATTATCCTGTACCCCGAGTGTCAGTGTCATTATCCTGTACCCCAAGTGTCAGTGTCATTATCCTGTACCCCAAGTGTCAGTGTCATTATCCTGTACCCCAAGTGTCAGTGTCATTATCCTGTACCCCGAGTGTCAGTGTCATTATCCTGTACCCCAAGTGTCAGTGTCATTATCCTGTACCCCAAGTGTCAGTGTCATTATCCTGTACCCCATGCATACTTATGGGGATGTTGAGGGAGATAGTTGTTGGTCGTACAGGTGTTTACCCAGTGCCTCATGTGTATGACCTACTTAACGGGGTATTCCTATCTCTGCCATTAATGGCATAGATTAAATGCATTGTAGCAGCAACCAGAGGAGGGTCCGGTTTCTGGAAACCCTGGAGCTGCCATCTCTGGCCTCCACACACAGCAGATATCCTGACCTCATTGTGTAGAAATATCATGTCATCACCATGCTGATAAACTACAATACAAACCCACCAGCCTATCCATCCCAGGGACCTTATGTGGTCAGCTATTACATGATAGACCTGAAAGGGTTAATACTCTAAATCTGGGGCTCCCCCGTTCGTCTGTAGTCACCCCTGGGGCTGTGGGAGACCTCTGCGCATCTTCACCGGCGACTGCCTCGCTAGCGCGTAATCTCCCAGGAGAGAGCGGAGATGGCGGATTTCTAAAGTGTAATTTGCGTTTCTTTTGGTGCAGGAGATTTGCTGAATACTAATGGGCCCGGAGTTTTATTGCCTAGAAGAAGCCGGCTGCGTGGGAGGAGAGGAGCATCACAAATCTAATATGGCTGCAGCCACCAAGGATGAAGTAGGGGGTCGCATACTAAAAAGTGAGCACGACTGCAACCGCGCAGCAATGTGGATTTACTCTGGAACAAGAGAAGAACGTCACGCGGGGGCACAAATACATCTATACACGCCGCCATGTTATCCTACGGGGACGTCCCGGTGAGGTCTTCACCCACGCAGTCAACTGGCGCTCATGCAGTGCCCCATTCAGTGATGGTCGTGGGCCCCTGTAAAACTTTGGGCATATGTATATGTAACGTCCCAGAGGTGCATTACCACCTTTTACGCCTCTCCACTATCTTCTACGGTTAACATAACATCATTTATGCACTTATTTCTGATCCTGCAAAATATGTAATGTGCCTGGTTCACCAGCAGATGGCGGCAAGTATGGCAGTGCAAGTTTACACAGAATGGAACCGTTCCTTCCTTTCTAGCCCTCTCTAGAGAGGGAGGCGTTTTAGTCAGTGAAGGGCAGTAGAGAGCACCCCCTCTAAGGGGAAGGAAGCCCGGGAGCTCGTCCCTGCTGGACGAGGCCTGCTAAAGCCAGCAGACCACGATTAGCTTTGCTGGACCTGGAGGCCCCAAGCTTCAAGCCTCAGGAGCCAGGAGTGAAGTTGCCTGGATAAGGATAAAGATAAAGACAGAGTCAGACTACAGCAAAAGAAGAGTTCCTATTTAAGCCTGATAGCATAGCAGAGCTAAAGAGTGACGGATGTAGCAGAGCCGAGAGTGCATTGCCTGCTAGAGCTTATGCCAAAGTCTGCTAGTGACCAAGAGAAAAGTTGGAAGATTGTTCCTGTTAAAAGTTTATTCAAGTAAAGGCGTTATACCAAGTCTGGGCTCCATTTGTTTCACCATCCCTTCATCAACGTGTATCCAGGTAGGAGCACCGTGACAAGTGCAATACCTTTAAGGGATATTAGGCCACCCTACACCACACTGCCATTCCTATCCTGGGTACTCATTACCAATACCATCTACTTAGGGGGACTCCTAGTTGCTGAAATGCAACTGGCATCGCGACAAAGACTTTTACACCATCTTAAAGCACACTGTGTGCTGTCCGCGTCCATTCCTGCCCCATAGAGCATGAATGGGTCCGCACCCGTTCCGGATAATTGCGGAATGGGTGCGGACACATTCTACGGACTCTACAAGCATCAGTGACCGGGAGAAGCCTAAAAGCGCCTGGACACAGCCGTTCGATTACACACGTGGTTGTCCATTACCACGTGCCTCTATGGACATTGTGGACCAGAGTCAGAAAGCATCCTGGAAAAAGAACGGAGCAGAGGATTTTGCCTTCCGTTAGGGAGACCGCAAGTAAGGGTCTTTCACTCTTGCGTTTTTCTTTTCCGGCATAGAGTTCCGTCCCAGGGGCTCTATACCGGAAAAGAACTGATCAGGTATATCCCCATGCATTCTGAATGGATGCATCAGGACGTCTTCAGTTCAGTCTTTTTGACTGATCAGGCGAAAGATAAAACCGCAGCACGCTACGGTTTTATCTCCGGCCAAAAAAACTAAAGACTTGCCTGAATGCCGGATCCGGATTTTTTATTTATTAGGAATGTATTAGTGCCGGATCCGGCATTCAAAATACCGGAATGCCAGATCCGTCCTTGCGGTCTGCGCATGCGTAGACCGGTTTGTCTGCCTGCCGGATTCCTCTGCCGCAAGTGTGAAAGTAGCCTAAGAAGTTATTATATCCAGTACCTGGTATCTAAAGTGCGGACAAAGTCTAGACAGAGATAAGAAGGAAACTCCTCAAGTTACAATTGCCACACTGTGACAAGGATTACAGCTGAGCGGATATTTGGATTATTACTTTTGCCATATGAGGCTCCATTCACACGTCCGTGGTGTGTTGCGGACCCGCAAATTGCGGATCCGCAACACACCCGCCCGGCACCCCTATAGAAATGCCTATTCTTGTCCGCAAGCTGCGGACAAGAATAGGACATGTTCTATCTTTTGCGGAGCTGCGGACCCGAAGATCGGGGCCGCGCTCCGCAAATGCATCCATTCCGTCCCCATAGAAAATGAATGGGTCCGCAGCCGTTTCGCAAAATTGCGGAACGGATGCGGACGTGTGAATGGAGCCTTAATGAACTGTACTGACTGCCCTGAGACAATTGGTCAAGT
The DNA here is from genome assembly GCF_905171765.1 of Bufo bufo. NCBI lineage: Eukaryota > Metazoa > Chordata > Amphibia > Anura > Bufonidae > Bufo > Bufo bufo. The sequence goes on from NC_053399.1 coordinate 92,141,388, forward strand.
AAAAGTTCCGTTGTCTACAACCATTGACTCCTCATCCTTTCTACCACCTTCCTTTGCACCTAACGGTGCTGGCGTCACAAACACCAGGGACCCTGCCGCCAAGGCACCTAAAAACCCATTCCACCCAGGGCCCCTCAACCACCATCTGGCGGGAATCCCTGGAAAACAGAGTGTGCCCCGGAAGAACTGGTGCGTTCCTTCCCTTTACTGCACACCAGCCCAGGGGGCGCTGCTAACCGTGAGTAAAACAACCACTACCCCCATCAGCCCACCGTAGCTCACGTGTTGCCCCTGCGGCCTGGGACGATGCAAAGTGCACTAATACAGTTCATCCCGCATACACTTTGCATATTGCCAATTTACACAGGGAAACATGCCGCTGTAACAAGCAAAGTATTAGGACAATGCAGGTATTAAAGCTCTGGACAAGACTATAGCCGTAGCTTCCACTATGTGGCCCTGAGGTTGAGGGGGCAGACTGAGCAGATTGATGAAAATGGTGTAAAAGAAAAAGCCCACAGCAACCAATCACAGCGCAGCTTTCATTTTTCAAGAGCCTAATACTGTATGAAAGCTGTGCTGTGATTGGTTGCTATGGGCAACAGTGACAGGGTTTCATCTCTCTCACAGTTGCACTGACACGCAAAGGGCCTCATTTATCAAACCTGACAGAAAAATGACCCCGCTGCCCACAGCAAACGGAGATCAACTTTCACTTGGTCAACACATGCACGAAGATTGGTGGCTGTGGGCAACAAGGTCATATATTTCTGTCAGGATTGAGAACTGAGGCCTAAAGTCTATTAGAAGGGGGCCTAACGCCTCATTCTTAGGCTTTATTTACGTCAAAACAGAAAGGTCCCTTATAAGGCTGGTGTTTTTTGGGTGGTTTCGTGGTGTTTTACGCTTTTTAGGTGGTTCCGGATGGTTACGTGGAAATCTATGGGAAATAATAAAGGCATTTTTGTTGTGTTGTTTTGTCCCCTTTAAAGTTTTTATGCCGATGTTTTTTTTTTCATATCGCCGTTTTCTCCCATAGACCTGTTTTTTTTTCAGCTTCAAAAAACGACATGCACAACTCAAATAGAGTTTTTTTTTATGGCATTTTAAAAAAGGCATTTATTTTATGTCCCATACAGAGGAAGTGACATTACAGGGGGAAGGGGGGGAAGGGGGGGGGGGGGCAAATACTTTCCGAAAAATAGGCTAGTCATGCAAAACAAGCAATTAAAAAAACGCCAGGTGCTCAAACACCTCAAATACGGACAAAACGCCAACAAAATGCTACAAAAATCAAATTTAGTTTTTAAATTGCTCACATTTTTTGAGAGGTTTTTGTGGGCTTTTTATAGGGTAGAGCTGATTAATTTAATACTGCAATACCTCTTTTTGGAGCCAACCATTCACCCCCCTCCAGTCTTTTAAAGGGGTTGTCCTGGCTACATATACTGACGACGGGTGAATTCTCGCATAGGTTTTTTTGCTGTGTTTTTCAACATTTTTGTGGTTTTTTTGCGTTTCTTTTTCTTTCTTTTTTTTCCTTTTGTCTGAGGGGGCATTTTTATGTTTTTTTGGTTTATTTTACGCATTTTGAAGCAATGGCGTTTGTCTATCTATTTTCTATGGGGAAAAAAACTGGGTTAACATAAAAACACTATAAAAAACACGTGATATGCAAAAAGCCAAAAGCCCTTTTAATGTTGTTTTTAGCAGTAAAAATAAAAAGCAACTTTGTTCGCAGGTTGTGCGTAGTATTGCATCAGCCCCATTCATTTCAATAGCGCCGTCGGTGCTGTTTCTTGAAGAAGGCAGCCATTGTTTTTTAATCCTGGACAGCCTTGTTAACTACATTTATCACTCGTTCCATACAGCAGCCATCTTTAGCTAGAATATAATGCAGTTACTTCTGACCTAGGTGACTGCCGGCTGTGTAATGACAGCACTTCAGGCCGAACCTCGAGCAGACTGGAATAATAAGAAGCGATGGCGGAGGAGCTGCTGATGGCAGAACAGCTGGATCTTATAAGCCGCGAAAAAAAAAAAACGTCAGTTCTAAGAAATGGTGGTGACATCAGAGGACAGGGACGGTCTGAGCGGATGACCACCTGGGGGGGAAGGATCAGTAATGTCACAGCGGAAGTATAAGGAGTAAGAAAAGTGGTGAGTGACTCATCCCAATGTCATCCTGTCCTTACAGAGGACCACGCACTTCATTCCTTCTAACCTTCCGGTTGAGGACGACTGAAAGTCTTAGAAAAAAAAGAATGAGTATTGTGATGGGTTCATCATATTTGATCAGGGATAGGTTTCCTCGTCCTCACCGTCCAGCAGCCTGTCTATCCCTTCTACCTGCAGGCTGTGTAAATATGCATATACCATCTCAGCCCTCGAAAAATCCATCTGGTGTAAAACAGTAAATAAAAGAGAGGGAGGAGGGGGATGCAGCTGCAGCATCTCACTCAGTATCTCAGTGAAATACTATAAGGGGGAATTGAAATCAAAGAGAGGCCATGAAGAAAAATATTCCAGAAAATCCCTTTAAGTAAAATGTCAATATTCTGACGATGGTGGAATCAGGGGCAGGCTGGAAACTGAAAGTGGTTCAGAAAAAAACTAAATGTAGCCCCATGTCCAAAATTACAGAAGGCAAGGCCAAGACGGATAGGCAGGGCCAACTCAAGTAGGCGGGGTCAGCGCAGCACAAAATACCACCCCAGAAGAACCAAATACTAGAGTGGAGCATAAAATATACACTCACCTAAAGAATTATTAGGAACACCTGTTCTATTTCTCATTAATGCAATTATCTAGTCAACCAATCACATGGCAGTTGCTTCAATGCATTTAGGGGGGTGGTCCTGGTCAAGACAATCTCCTGAACTCCAAACTGAATGTCAGAATGGGAAAGAAAGGTGATTTAAGCAATTTTGAGCGTGGCATGGTTGTTGGTGCCAGACGGGCCGGTCTGAGTATTTCACAATCTGCTCAGTTACTGGGATTTTCACGCACAACCATTTCTAGGGTTTACAAAGAATGGTGTGAAAAGGGAAAAACATCCAGTATGCGGCAGTCCTGTGGGCAAAAATGCCTTGTGGATGCTAGAGGTCAGAGGAGAATGGGCCGACTGATTCAAGCTGATAGAAGAGCAACGTTGACTGAAATAACCACTCGTTACAACCGAGGTATGCAGCAAAGCATTTGTGAAGCCACAACACGCACAACCTTGAGGCGGATGGGCTACAACAGCAGAAGACCCCAACGGGTACCACTCATCTCCACTACAAATAGGAAAAAGAGGCTACAATTTGCACGAGCTCACCAAAATTGGACTGTTGAAGACTGGAAAAATGTTGCCTGGTCTGATGAGTCTCGATTTCTGTTGAGACATTCAAATGGTAGAGTCCGAATTTGGCGTAAACAGAATGAGAACATGTATCCATCCTCTGATGGCTACTTCCAGCAGGATAAGGCACCATGTCACAAAGCTCGAATCATTTCAAATTGGTTTCTTGAACATGACAATGAGTTCACTGTACTAAAATGGCCCCCACAGTCACCAGATCTCAACCCAATAGAGCATCTTTGGGATGTGGTGGAACGGGAGCTTCGTGCCCTGGATGTGCATCCCTCAAATCTCCATCAACTGCAAGATGCTATCCTATCAATATGGGCCAACATTTCTAAAGAATGCTATCAGCACCTTGTGGAATCAATGCCACGTAGAATTAAGGCAGTTCTGAAGGCAAAAGGGGGTCCAACACCGTATTAGTATGGTGTTCCTAATAATTCTTTAGGTGAGTGTAAATGCTGCCCCTCTTTCGGGGCAGGAAGCCATTGTTGGAGACCTGCAGCCGCCAGCCGGGTACATGAGTACCTGATGGTCCCAGTGTTAATAGAAACATCAGGTTGTTATGTACCCAGCAAGCAGCCATGAAGCCATGATGAATAGCGCTCAGACGACCTCCTGGGCTTCGAGGTTTCTCAGTAAACTGCATGTACGACTGCGAGATAGTGTCCTAAATAATGATAAAGGTATAATATGTACATATCCAAAAAATTTACAAAATACATAACTAAAAAAATAATAAAATTAATTAAAAAACCATATCCACAGCCTGCCTCCCATCATACCGTAGTCTCCAAATGCTGGACCTATAGTAATGAGTCACCTTTTTTCTTATTAGACTATAATTTTTAAAAAATATATTTTTTGTACTTTTTAATTTTTACTTATCAGTCCATTCTGTTAGGAATTTCAGCCGAAATTCTACAAAAGAGAATTTTTAAATATTTGCTTTTTCAGTGTCAGGTTACCTCGACCCTGAATCATACTATGGACTATATGACTTTCAGACGATGCAGGTGACCCAACCAGAAGAACACGTTCCATGACAGTGGACATGCGATTCGTCACCACTTGTACAACACAAGCAACATACTTCTTATGATCATCCCCGTGACGCCGGATTTACACGTAAAGAAAAAGATAAACATCTGCCACCCGAAAACAGTAGCGCACTCCCAAAGAAAAAAATCTTCTTAAAGAGGCTGTGACCTAAACCTTACAGTCATCAAATGGTGTATGAAGCTGATCAGACCTCTCAGCGCCAAAACACGAACCTGGCGTACAAGATCTTGATTTTTCCGAGATTATGGCCGCCCGTACACCTTGAATGGCTGTTGGCTGAATGCCTATTCATACATAGAAGTACATAAAAAGGATGCACTGCAGCTGGAAAAAGTACAGAGGAGAGCAACTAAACTGATAAGGGCCATGGAGGTTCTTAGTTATGAAGAAAGATTAAAATAATTGAATTTATTTAGTCTTGAGAAGAGACGTCTAAGGGGGGACATGATTAACCTGTACAAGTATATAAATGGGCCATACAAAAAATACGGCGAAAAGATGTTCCATGTAAAATGTGCTCAAAAGACAAGGGGGCGACTGGAGAAGAAAAAGCTCAGTCTCCAGACGCTTCTTTACTGTGAGAACTGTGAAGCTGTGGAATAGACTTCCTCAGGACGTGGTCACGGCAGGAACAGTGGACGGTTTCAAAAAGGGTTTAGACTAATTCTTAAAAGTAAAAAACATAAATGCTTATGAAAACGTGTAGAAATCTGAGTCTCACTTCCTTCTGGGATTCGCGTCCCCACCTATCCCTTGGTTGAACTTGATGGACGTTTGTCTTTTTTCAACTGTATTAACTCTGTAACTATGTAACTTATCACTCCTGACCTCTTGATACACGCTTTGCTTGGATCAAGCAGGTCCTTCCTGAATGGATTTGGGCCAGACACCTCAGGTGGCGGCTTTTGTCCTTGAGAACAAAAGGATCAGTCATGTTGAAATGTATCTACCTGATGCTTATCTTCCCTGACATCCACCATTGGTGAAGACTCCTGAGGACCCTGTGCACAAAGATGGCCCCTTCTCTCTTTCTGCTGGCAGATTATATTGCAGATGTTGACTCCCGCTCTGGTGTAACTACACGTTGACGATTATGCGCAGATTTGCCACTATGGATTCTTCGTACGCAGAAATTTTCACCACTTAAGGCTACATCCATACAGGAGGTAAAATGCAGCAGAAAAGCCTCCTGCAGAGCAAACCACAGCCAAAACCGCATGTATAAACGGCTGTATGTATTTTGTGCTTTGCAAATTGCGGATCCGCAAATCCGCATTTTTTGCAGACCCACTGACTACAATGGGTCCATGGTCCGCATTTTGCGGCCAAGTATAGAACATGTTCCATCTTTTGGCGGAACTGAAATACAGATCATCCGTGTGCTTTCCGCATCCGTATGTCCGTTCCTCAAAAGACGGAATATGTCCGCAAAAGGCAGACCGTGGACCTACTGAACTCAATGGGTTGGCAAAAGGAATGAGGACGGCACACCGACCGCATCCGTATATTGCGGACCGCAAAATGGACACGGTTGTGTGCATGAGGACTTGCATGTAGTTTTTGGCTGTGGACTTTAACCTCTCCAATGCAAAGGGGTGAAGGGAGATCCGCAGTATGCATTCGCACGCTTCAGATTTCAAATCCGCACCGCTGCATCTGCTAAATAATCTGCTAAATACTATCAGGCTGCAGAGGTCAAAATCCACATTTTTACAATTTTACAATAATGAAGTGATCGCTCAATATAAACTTACCTCCGAGTACACGACAATCCCAAACGCAAAAGAAAATGCTCTTTTTCGGCCAAATAATTAATATTTATGACAAGCGACGTCACTGGTTTCGGCTCATCCAGCAGAACTTCTTCTTTCCCTGATTATCAGCAGAATTCCTGACCAAGTCTGAACGTGCCCAGAGCCACTGAAAGGACAAAGCGAGGAGTTCAGAATATTCTCCTCGGAGAGGGAACGCCCAGAATCTGTCATCATGAATTCACACGACTGAATTTCCACGTGCATCTCCAGATTTAGCCGCGAATGACAGGTAATAAAGAGATCAATTAAATAAATCCAATCATTTTTTGGAGAAGGCGTCAGGCCTCAGCATCTACCATGGTAATTGGAGGGTCAGTCCTCATCGGAGTGACACATCAGTGCGATATGAAGGGCGCTGTGTAACAAGTACCTGGATATCCACCTACAGGTCAATTAACAAGAGGATGGGTTCGTTATGATGACTGCCTAATTATCTTCCTGAGAAACTGGGGCCACTGTTTGCTTGCAGGAGGGAACATGAGTGATGAGAAGAAAAGACTGCCTTGTGCCATATGGCGCCATTATACTCCACACTCAACTTGGATGCAGAAAAGGACCCTAAGTCGCCAGGGCTTGGCACAGCTGCCATTGACTAGTGGTGCTGCCCGTCCAGCTTTCTCTATGGGAAATAATTGGCACTGTTGTTGTACTGTAGGGGTCACAACTCCTAGTAGACTCCATTCACTTCAGCTCTGACCTGGCCATTTTTCCAAAATGGGCTTGTGGTCATTAGAAGAAATTATTATTATTATAGCGCCATTCATTGCACATATGAAAAGGGGTGTATAAAACAAGTACAATAAGCATGAACAAGTTGAGTTACAAACTAATACAGAAGAAGAGAGGACCCTGCCCGCAAGGGCCTACAATCTACATGGGATGGAAGATGGATACATTAGGTGAAGCTGGTCATCATGGCGGTATAGTGGCAGCAGGGTTACTGTAGGTTGTAGGTTTGTCTGACGAGGTGGGTTTTCAGGTTTCTCTTGAAGGTTTCCTCGGTAGGTGAGCATCTGATATGTTGCGGTAGAGAATTCCAAAGTATGGGGGCTGCACGGTAGAAATCTTGAAAGCGATTGTGGGAAGAGGAAATAAGCATAGAGAAGGAGGTCTTGTTAAGATTGGAGAGGAACACGGATGAATGTAGGCGACAGGTTGTGGACGATCTTGTATGTCATGTTAGTGTTCTGTATTGGATTTACTGGGCAACAGGAAGCCAGTGAAGGGATTGGCAGAGATAAGAGACGGGAGAGTAACAGGGGGAGAGGTAGGTTGGGTTTCAGAGTTGAGGATGGATTGGAGGAGTGCAAGAGTGCTAGATGGAAGTCCATAGAGGAGGATGTTACAGTAGTCTAGGCGAGAGATGATGAGGGCATGCACTAGCATTTTTTCACCCTCTGGATTGAGGAATGTGCGGATCCGAGAGATATTTTTGAGTTGGAGGCGGCAAGAGGTGGAAAGCCCTTGGATGTGCGGTTTGAAGGACAGAGCAGAATCAAAGGTTTTTGAAGAGTGTGCACCCATTGACAGTGATGGGATAGTTCTGATGACGGGGCTGAGTGAGATGGAGGAAAAGTGATAAATTCTGTTTTATCCATGTTAAGTTTTAAAAAGCAAGAGGAGAAGAAGGAGGCTATAGAGGATAGGCATTGTGGGATTCTGGATAGTAAGGTGGTGATATCTGGACCAGAGAAATAAATTTGCGTGTCGTCAGGATAGAAGTGATACTGAAAACCATGGGACTCTATGACCTGTCCCAGATTAGGAAGAGCAGGGGTCCTAGGACAGAGCCTTGAAGGACACCCTTGGATCAGATTGTGGTTGTCCAGGATTCCTAATACAGCTAGAATTGTCTAGATCTGCAAACTAAGGTTGGTCATGGACCAACAGCTATTCCTCCTGCCTCCTCCTACACATGGATGCTGGGTAGTGATGAGCAAATTGATTTCTACAAATTAATTTGTTCATAGCAAGTTCTTCCGCTGTGAGGGGCTGTCCCCACTGCTGCCGAAGCTCCACTCTGCCACTTGACTGACAGGGACGGACATTGCGCCTGCATCGCCTCTCCGAGTGGCAGCTCAACCCCTCGCAGTTGAAGACACCTCTGACAGATGTTGATATCCAGAAAGCCCACTGGGTGAGATCCTGCATATACATCAGATGGTCCACCTGGCAAAATTGGCGAGTTCAGCCTATATAATTCAATGTGCATGGCCTCCAGCCTCATCTGTCACCAGCCCTTCTGGTTGTCATTAACGAGGAATGCTTTTTAGGGGGTTCTGGAGGACAGATCTGAAAACCAGATGTGATCAGCAGACACTGCACATCAAATACAACAAGCCTTTCATCAAGTCACACAAACAAGTCGTATAATCCAAGGAGAACAGTGGACAAATACAGAAAACTGAAAACTCCATTCACAGAGCAGCTAAATGCAGCAATTATGATCAGCAACTCACAGCTATTCCCAGAATGAGATGTCAGGATACTTTAGATTTTTCTTGTGACTTCTGGGTGTCAACAACAATATGGAGGGCATTGACTCTGTGGGTCAGGATTGCTGAAGAAAAAAAAAATAAAAAATCTAGGGGAATCAGGGGTGATCAAAAAGGCGCTTGTTCTGTACAATGGTCCAGCCAAAATAAAATTAGGGTAGTACACATACTACATAGATTGTAATCTCCCCCAGCGCCCTCACCCTCTCCTCTCTTCTCAGCTGAGGACTTTGCCAAATACTTCAAACAAAAGATAGTTAACATCAGAGAAAGCTTCACTACACAGTCCCCACAGACCCTCTACACAACTGCTCGGTCCTCTTCTCCCAAAACCAGCTTCTCCACCATTACAGAAGAAAAACTCTCCACTCTACTCTCCAGATAACATCTGACCACCTGTGCACTTGACCCAATCCCATCCCACCTCATCCCTAACCTCACCACAGTGTTTATCCCAGCCCTAACTCATCTCTTCAACCTATCACTAACCTCTGGTGTCTTCCCCTCTGCTTTTAAACATGCTACCATTACACCCATCCTCAAAAAGCCTTCACTTGACCCATCTTCTTTGTCCAGTTACCCCCCCCCCCCCTATATCACTTTTTCTGTATGCCTCAATGCTACTTGAACAACATGTCCATTCTGAACTGTCCTCTCACCCCTCCTCCTGCTCCCTCTTTGACCGCCTACAATCTGGCTTCCGACCCCACCACTCGACTGAGACTGCCCTTACCAAAGTTACCAATGACCTACTAACAGCCAAAACCAAGAAACAATACTCTGTCCTCCTTCTCCTTGACCTGTCCTCTGCCTTCGACACTGTTGACCACTCTCTTCTGTTGCAAACTCTCTCATCTCTTGGCATCACTGACCTGGCCCTCTCCTGGATCACATCATACCTCACAGAACGGACGTTTAGCGTCTCCCACTCCCGCACCACCTCCTTGTCTCATTCCCTCTCTGTTGGTGTCCCGCAAGGCTCTGTCCTAGGGCCCCTGCTCTTCTCCATCTACACTTTTGGCCTGGGACATCTCATAGAGTGCTTTCAGTATCACTCTTATGCTGACGACACACAAATCTACCTCTCTGGTCCGGACATCACCACCTTACTATCAAGAATCCCACAATGTCTATCTTCTATATCATCTTTCTTCGCCTTTCGCTTTCTAAAACTTAACATGGATAAAACAGAATTCATCATCTTTCCCCCATCTTGCTCAACCCCCCAACAGACCTATCTATCACGATCAATGGCTGTACTCTCTCCCTGGTCAACCAAGTCCGCTGCCTTGGAGTGACCTTGGATTCCGCCCTTTCCTTCTGACCGCACATTCAAGCCCTTTCCACCACCTGCCGCCTCCAACTCAAAAACATCTCCCGCATCCGCGCTTTCCTTTACTTTGAATCTGCGAAAATGCTTGTACATGCCCTCATCATCTCCCGCCTAGAATACTGCAACACTCTCCTCTGTGGCCTTCCATCTAGCACTCTCGCACCCCTCCAATCTATCTTCAATTCTGCTGCCCGACTAATCCACCTCTCACCCTGTTACTCCTCTGCCTCTACCCTCTGCCAATCCCTTCACTGGCTCCCCATTGCCCAGCGAATTCACTTCAAAGTATTAACAAATACATACAAGGCCGTCCATAACCTGTCCCCTCCCTACATCTCTGAGCTACTTTCCCGATACATCCCCACACGCACTCTCCAGACCTCACAAGACCTCCTCCTCTCCTCTTATCACCTCTTCCCACAGTCGCCTCCAAGATTTCTCCCGTGCATCCCCCACACTCTGGAACTCGCTACCCCAACATATCAGACTCTCACCTACAGTGGAATCCTTCAAAAGAAACCAGAAAACCCACCTCTTCAGACAAGCCTACAACCAGTGACCCTGCTGCCTCTATACCGCCATGACCAACTTCACCCGCACCTACTGTGTCCTTCTTCCATACCATGTAGATTGTAAGCCCTCACGGGCAGGGCCCTCTCTCCTTCTGTACCAGTCTGTAACTCGTCTTGTTTATGATTAGTGCAATTATCTGTATTATGTATGTATACCTCTTATCATATGTACAGCGCTATGGAATGAATGGCGTTTTAATTATAAATAATAATTATAATAATACTACAACCTGGATCTGGATATGCAGGACCTGTGAGGATCAGGCCTGATTCACACGTCAGTGATTCACAGCCGTGAGCTCTCCATGTCCTCCACACACATACTGATTAATTTTAATGTGTTTGTTCACACATCAGTGGTTCTTCACTGACCCCTGGTCAAGGGAGTATGAGGCATTTTGGTCTGTGATATGGACCAAACACGCCCATTGAAGTCTATGGGTCCATGGAAAACCACTGACACAACGCGGGTGACATCCATGTTCTCTCAGTGTTGCACTGACCATTGGTAGGAGATGCTCTGAAAATTAGAATATGGATGAAATGGACACACGGACCAAACACGGATTCTTCACAGACTTCATCTTCAAAAATGAAACATAGATTTTCCACAGATGGCAAACTGACACGGGAATGTGAACGAAGCCTTAGTGTTGAATCAATAGGATGGGAATAACGTGAAAGGGAGTCAATTTGCGAAATGTGATAGATCATCCTGAAACTATAGGGGGGGGATTTATTAAAACTGGTGTAAAGGAAAACTGGTCCATAGAGTTGTCCATGGCAACCAATCAGGTTTCACCTTCCATTTTGCAGATCTCCTTTGGAAAATGGAAGATGGAATCTGATTGGTTGTGTAGTCTCATTCAAGTGAATGGGGCTGAGCTGCAATACCAAGCACAGCCTCTATCCAATGGTGAGCTGCAAGCAGTCCTCAGTGCCCACCTGAGCTCTTGTGAGCGCCGCGGCGTACTGAAACAGCTGATCGGCAGGGGTGCCGGGTGCCAGACTCCTGCCATCTCATATTGATGACCTACCCTGAGGGTAGCTATTTATGACAGAGAAAAGTAATGATGCTGCAGGCGCAAACTGCCTTCACCGTTCATCCCCATGGGGTGCGGCCAACATAGAGCCCGGGTCCTTCTGTCCATAAATTCTGATATCAGTCTAAAAAAGCACATGATAAAAAATATCAGCCAAAGGAAGGAAGGAAAAGGCCGCAGCACGCAACTTGTGATCTACAACATATCTGATCTTCTGTCCTGGACACCATATTTTATTCTCCTACTGTGCAGAAAAATGGTTAAGCAGTTTTTGTACGGGTGGCAAAATGTCCATCTTGTAAAATGAATTGTCATAGTGTATTTAGATTGCTTCCGCCACTGTTCTGTGAAGTGGCAGGAGAAGACTTTAATATCCTGAGTTTTGACTGCCAAGATCTCTGTCCTACAAGTGCCAAACCCCTCAGGTGGCCTCTGCTCCCACCCCGCCCTGTGAAGCCCCCCAGCCGCCTCTGTTCTCTTTGAAGACCTGTTTACTAAGTCCATGACAGCAAAAGGTGACATTCCTGAGAAAACGACCCTGCATGCTTCTTCTGCCGCAGGGTCCTTTCCCCCCTGAGGGATGTCATATCAGATCATGCAGGTTTTATGTACTATCCCGGTTACACAGCCAGGGAGAAACATAATACTACATGGTCAGAAGACACAGGACCCTAGAAATGTCACATACTTGTACACCAGAGACCCTCTAATGATGGGACACATTGACATTGCTTCTCGGTTAACTCTCCACCATCTAAATAAAACCTAGCTGGACCTAGACCCACAGATTTGTTGGCCACCATAAGGGTTGAGCTACATGACGGCATGTGTCGTGTCGCATGAAAGTAAAACAGCATTGCATGTAAAGTTAGTCAATGGCGTCACGACACGACATGCTGCAACTGCGACACTCGCATTTGGTCGCATTCTACTTCTACTCCATTGACTAAGGGACAAAGGGGGAACAATTATCAGATGTGCTAAACATTTCTGGTTTACCATTCTATCAGGACACATGGAGCATTGGCTCTTGCTTTGGAAGATGCGGCATGCCTGAACATTACACAGGTGCCCAATGCCCATCAATGCTCAACGCGAGCCATGAAGGTCTTAAGGTGGCCATACACGTTATATGGAAGTCGGACAAACAAGCTGATTTCGGCAGGACTACCTTCTAATGTATATGGGGTGCAACAACTATCTCTTGATGGTTGGGCTTGTTGATTTTGACATGCACCATCCGTTTGTCTTTGCAAGAGATAAACCGTTGCCAGAGGTGACCATGCCAGAGATAAAAGTTGGGCAAAATGGGCAATTTCAGCCAACCATTGTTTCATAAAACTGCAGGAATAATCGTTCCCAACTGGAAAATGTGTTGAAAAAGGTTACCCACTGTCAGCTGAAACTACATGTGTATGGCACGATCTGCCATCTGCTCAAGGACCAGGGAGTCGGAGGTCCCATAAGAAGGACACAGGCTTTCGCTTGAGGAACCTCTGATCTCAATAGGCCATCTTCTTCATTGGAATTAATCCAAGGAGGACAGTTTGACCACAGAGCTCATCTATATACATACAGACACAAGGGGCTTGGCTCAGTACACAATATGGCCGCCTCCAATCTGAACAGTGAGCAAGCCCAATATAGTCTCCAGCCAAGGATTCTGAGGCCAAAATGTTCTTGTTCCTTAAAAATCAAACAATAGACCTCTCATGACACGATCCGCCTGCGCTCACACGTGTCAGAATGAGAAACATCAGTATTTTGTGGTCTTCAGATCTTGGCCCATGATGCACAGCATTCCTCAGATAGTCTTCTGGGTGCGTGGTGGGATGAATGATCTACATTAGGAACCTGGCAGGAATGATCTATGTAGAATCCAACCAACTCCACAGCTCGAGGAACTTGCATCTGCAGAATGTAAAAATGTGCAGTCCCTGGGCGGAGATTTCTAATTCCATAACGATTCCTTTGAGAGTCATTTAGGTCTAAGGATAGGTTTTGAAGCACATTTCCAGCCAAAGCCTGAAGTGGATCCAGCAGGAAGGAGAAGTATAAAGGTTGTATCATGATTTTTCTTGCAGTATAATACTGCTGCTCGTTCTGGTCCCAAACACATCTGGTGCAATGTTATCGTTTCTTTTGTGTATGTTACCGGAGAACCCCTTTAACCATGATACATGATAACATAATGGATTTTTATATCCATTTGCATGGTTATTACACAGAATCATAGTACCCTGGGTGCCCCTGGAGCTTGCCATCAAATCCCCTTCTGGATGTCATTACATGGTATGGCCAATTTCATCAGAACCCAATTAACAAGATGGACTTTTAGGCCGTGTTCCTGTAGGTCGCCCAGCAGACACAGACTGACAACTAATTCATGGTTATGAATGGACTCTAGTCTACAGACGACAGTAGCCTAAAGCTAGGGTGTTACTTTAAAGGGCAGATTCATCCCTACTAAATCTATGGCTGAACATAAATGTCTTTGGACATGGTCGTCAAAATCTGATGTTTGAGCCTACCCTAAGAGCCGATGGACCTCTAGTTGAGCGGCAGAGAATTTATGTTGTCTCACATTTTAATCTGATTTGGCTTTCATTCCTTGAGTACATCTCCTCCATATCTGAGATCAGAAACTTTACATTAATCCTTCCCATATGGCATCCAGGTCCTAGCTGTGCTCTGTTAGGCCTCATTCACACGGCAGTGATTCATACAACATACATGTGCTATCCGTGGTCCCCCTGGACAGCATACATACCCATTGACTTTAAAGTACGTATTACATAGTTACATAGCTAATACGGTTGAAAAAAAGACATACGGTAAGTCCATGAAATTCAAACTAGGGATTAGTGTTGAGCGAACTTGTGTTTTAAGTTTGGCATCTAAAGTTCAGGTAATCGAAGAATCGCGTTATGGATTCCGCTTCCACGGACCGTAACGGAATTTAGAATCCATAACGGGATACTTCGATAACCCGAAACCGAGCTTTAGACGATGAACTTAAAACGCAAGTTCTCTCAACACTACTAGGGATGGGTGGGGACGTGAATCCCAGAATGTGAATCACACATCAGAGGTTGTGACACCACAGGAGAATACCTTATTTTTGCCCACGATCATGGATCCCTCAAGCACGTTACAGTCCATGGGTCAGTGTAAACCACGTTGTGTCCGTGGTTTCCACTGATCGTTGCTAGAAGATGCTCTGGAATTTATTTTGAGCATAGTGGAGATCATGGAATATGGAAAAACCGGACAACAACTTCTCAAGGAAGGGGGCTCCTAAATGAATACATCAGCACTGCCGCTGGAGGGATCTAGGATGCGGGTTACGTAACATATAACACATAGCCTCCAGTACATCTGCCCCCATAGACCTCATTGTCAACACTGAGTCACCTGAAAGTATTCTCTATCCTGGAGATCACTATATGAATACAGGACCATAAAACCACATAGGGAGGACTCCTAACCACAAAAATGCTTGAGAACAAGGCAGAACTCCTACCTATGACCATCCCAGCATTCAAGGGTAGGAAAAGAGTTAAAGACGCTCTCAGGTTGTTACACAGTAACATTCCCAGCACAAAACATCCTGGACTAATATAACAAACATGATACAATGTAACAATGGAAGAGAACTAGCATCTGCAGAGCAATGAGGTGGCTACTCACCAAGCTCCTCAACACTGTGGGGTCTCCAGATGATCTCCCCTTCCTCTGCCAAAATCCATTCTCTTCAAGGCTTGGGTCTGAGCTGCCTGCAGCAAATCACTTTCTGTTGGTGAAACTTTTCATATTCCTGCCTCCAAATGAGGAGGGGAGGGGAGGAGGGGGATGTAGCTTTCTGCTCTTCCCAAGCTACAAGCCCAATGTGATGTGTTTTGCTGATATCACTGAGGGGAGCATAGGAGGCAGAGCTTATTCCCTGCAGGTAGCAATCTTGGCAACCAAGGTGTTAATTCAGTGCTCAGATCTTCTCAGGGGGGTGAGGAGGGACCTACCTTGTCCAGGTTGTGGAGCTCAGCTCTCTGCAGATGCAGGTCACAGGGCATCCTGCATTGTGGAAGCTGAAGGATCTTCATCTGCTGTGAAGTTTGCCTTCTGAACAGGGATGGATCATACTTGTCTCCAGGGTTGGGGCCTTGAGGAGGAGGGGGGGAGAAGAAGTCAGGAAGCTGTTGTAACAGATAGTAATAGGCAGACTTGAAGGCAATGCTTTGGCTGGGGAAGCTGTATGGTGATAGTATGCAGCAACCAGGAAGGGACTGAGCTCTTAAAGGTGCAGCGTTGAAATAATCTGACACCTATGACGGAGTAAATTGTGCAATCCGCAGAATGCATGGTGACTGTGACCACCTCTCCCCTGCAGGAGAACGTTACTATTCCTTTGGCCGCTGACAGTATTTGGTTCTAAGCCAAACCTGAGAGAAAAACAGCAGAATGGAAAAATGTGTACCTCCTAGGCCTCATGCACACGACCGGATCCGCAAAACATGGATGGCGTCCGTGTGCGTTCCACAATTTGCAGAACGGCACGGACAGCCATTGATATAACTGCCTATTCTTCTCCGCAAAACGGACAAGAATAGGACATGTTATATTTTTTTTGCGGACCACGGAACGGAGTGCTGTCCGCATCTTTTGCGGCCCAGTTGAAAAACTGCGGCTCGGATGCAGACCAAAACAACATAGGCCCTTTTCACACGAACGATACGGATTAGGTCCGGATGCGTTCAGTGAAACTCGCACCATTTTGCAAGCAAGTTCAGTCAGTTTTGTCTGCGATTGCGTTCAGTTGTGGTGCAATGCGTTTTGATTAGCGTTGAGCGAACTTGTGTTTTAAGTTCGGCGTCTAAAGTTCGGGATTATCGAAGAATCGCATTATGGATTCCGCTACCACGGACCATAACGGAATTTAGAATCCATAACGCGATTCTTCGAGAACCCGAACTTTAGACGCCGAACTTAAAACACAAGTTCGCTCAACGCTAGTTTTGATGCATTTTTCACGCGCGTGATAAAAAACCGGAAGGTTTACAAACAACATCTCTTAGCAACCATCAGTGAAAAACGCATCCGCACCTGCTTGCACGCGTGAAAAAAGAAGAATATAGAACATGCTGCGTTTTTCACGCAACGCAGAACCGATGCGTGAAAAAAAAAAACAACGCTCATGTACACAGACCCATTGAAATGAATGGGTCGGGATTCAGTGTGGGTGCTATGCGTTAACTTCACGCGTTGCACCCGCGCTGAAAACTCGCTGGTGTGAAAGGGGCCTTAGAGTTTCGGACCCGCTCCTGGCTTTGCCTCATACATACTGATGAAAAGTACTGACCGTGCTAACGTGACCTTCCTTTGTATTTGACACTGAAGAGTCAATATTCTAAGCCCTCGATGAACAGCCACTATCCCGTGACAGCGGGCGGCGCATCGATTTTTGGCTTTGCTACTTCAAGGCCTTATGCACACGACTGCATGTGTTGTGTGGTCCATAGATCCCGTCCGGGTGTATGCTGCTACTTTGCATAGAAATGGGCTATCCTTGTCTGCAAAATGGAGAAGAATAGGACACGTTCTATCTTTTTGCGGGCCGGCAGAACGGACAAATGGATGCAGATGGCCCTTTTGTGGCCCCATTGAAATGAATGGGTCTGCATCGGATCAGCAAAAAATGCAGATCGGATGAGACCTAAAGGGGTATTCTCATCTCAGACAATGTCAGATAGGAGTGGGTCCCAGAGGTGGACCTGCACCTATCTCCAGAACAGGTCCCCCTGATTGTATGGCCACCTTCCGTTCACCGCTATAGCAGTTTCGTTGGCTCGCTCGGCTATTTTCGGAAGTCCCTTAGAAGTGCGTGGAGAGCGCATGGGTGGTGTGCTCTCCTTCACTTCAGGGGCCCCCATCTGGAGATCAAAGGTGGGACCCGCTAGGATGTATGAGATGGGTATAACCCATTAAGGGCACCTTCACACGTAGCAGATTTTGCTCCATTCACCTACACGGAGCTTGTAGTGAGCCATGTGCTTGCCGCCAAAATGACCTCATTCAGATGAATGGAAGTCACCTAAAGCGGGTCAAGGGCCTAGGTGTCCGAGGGGGAACCCTGAGAGGAAGAGAGAAGTCTACATGTAGTAAATAAGACACCTGGACGCAGCAATCAGATAAAAATATAATGTCGCCATGTAGTGTCTGGTCATTTAGGGTTGAAACCCTTTGGTCGGTACTGAGCTTCTCTCAAAAAGTTTTGGGAGGTTTATTGAGCCAAGGGGTCTGTCTGGCAGTCACCCAGAAGGACAGAAGCCAAGGGCTTGCTGGTGGGCAAGAACTATGATGGCCACAAGCTTCCCTTGTAGGTCTGGACGTCTTCACAAGAAAAGGACACACTGGATGACCATCATCGGGAGCTAACCAGTAGATCCTGCCTGATGCCCACCAGACCCTCGTACATCGGATATGTGACCACCAGATAACCTCCGATCACGAGGTGCACCCTCAGCCAGATGGTTAAGATCACCTCCCCGGACATGTCTGCTTTAGTAACTACTTGCATTCCCCACTGCTCTATGTTGTACCATCCCTTTATTATATTATTATGCCATTCCTTATAATAATGATATTATTCCATCTAGAAGCTTATGAATGAATTGCTAGTAGTTTCCAACGAAGGCTCAGATGGGTGTTACCAGTTGAATAGCACTGAATGAATAGCACAGAATGTGCAGGGACACCCCCTCAGCTGGTAACACCCAGCAGAACCTCCATTGCAAACTGCTAGTAATTCATTCAGAACTTCTAACAGGAATAATAAAGGAATGGTTCATCATTATAGATGCTCCAGATTTTTTATTACATGTCAGGAGAGGTCCCCTTTAAGGTGATCATACATCTACTTTATCCATAGCCACAATCTCCAGATTTTGATAGCCGAGAGATTGGGTTGCAGGTCCAGGATTGGCCTCCATGACAGGTGCATTATCCTGGACGGTGTATCAGTCTCTGATTATTTTCTCTGGAGGCTTCGCCTTGCCTCCAGCTCCGGCCCTTAACTTCTTGTTCCTGTTCATTCTGTTTTGTAACTTGTGTTTCTCGTCTTTTATTGTACTAGTCCCTGTAACGTGATCCGAGGATACTCATACAGTGTGGCTGCCATTCAACCCTGCCAACAATCCCACAGGCCTCGCACTGCCTTCAGGCAGTGAATAACCTGAGACTGTTTAAAGGGGCCGCCCACTTAGGCTGTATTCACACTATGTGAGTCAGATGTTTTCTATGTACTACACATATGCAACCTATTTCCAGTTGTTGCAGCCACCTCCACTAGGGGGAGCTGACAGATTTATATCGTGCAGAACTGTGTAAACCCATAAGTAGCTAGCTCCCTCTAGTGGGGGCTGCATGCAAAAACACATTCCATGTTTTTTTTAATGGCCTCAGTGATTTCTGCGTATGCATAAGAAATTATCCTATTATTGTACCGGTTTTCTGTACTTTTACAATTCATCCTATTCAGCCATGAATCTTTACAGATATTTACTTTCTATTGAGCAGATCATATGAGATAAGGGATACATTGTACTTTGGCATATGATATATAGGGAATCTGGAAAAAAAAATATTAAGGGAGTGGAATTGGAAAGAAAAACATAATATGCAATCCGTTCAGTTACCGCAAGTAGCCCGCTCCTGGTATATAACCTGGTCGCAGTTGATGGTGGCATCTGAGGGTCTTATTGATCTGCTCATAGACATTACTGACCCTACTGGAAGATAAGCCACCTGCTGGCCATGGCACCTGCTCAGCTCCTGAGCTGGCACCATCTTTTAAAGGGATTCTGTCATCAGATTTTACCCCTCTAACCTAAACATATGCTCATGTCCAGACTAATAAGAAGAATCCTAAGCTGGCCTTATTAAACCTCGCTGTGGCTCTATTTGCCCAAAAAACAGGTTTTTATAACCTGTCAATCACTTACTTAAGGTGCCCAAGGGGAGGTCCGTTAATACAGGGTGCCCGGGCGCACCCCTCGCCGCCCGATGCCCAGCACCGCCTTCCCTGTCTTCAGCGCCGCCTTCTACAGCTCCACTCAGCCTCCGCAATCCTCCCCGTCCCTCTGCCAGATCTCAGCCTGATGCGCCCGTGCGCACTCCTGGCAGCGGCTTTGTTGAGCGAAGTGCGCATGCGCCGGCCTGATGCGCACTTCGCTCAACCCTGATATGACCTGCAGATTGGCTGAGCCTAGTGCGCAGGCGCGGAATCTGGCAGAGGGAAGGGGTGATTGCGGAGGCGGCGCGGAGCTGTAGAAGGCGGAGCTGGGCACCGGACGGCGAGGGGTGCGGTCGGGCACCCTGCATTAACGGACCTCCCCTTAGGCACCTTAAGTAAGTGATTGACAGGTTATAAAAACCTGTTTTTGGGCAAATAGAGCCACAGTGAGGTTTAATAAGGCCAGCTTAGGATTCTTCATATTAGTCTGGACATGAGCTTATGTTTAGGTTAGAGGGGTTAAATCTGATGACAGAATCCCTTTAAGCCCTATCACCTGTCGTACATGTACTGCAGATGTTGGGAAGGGGTTCAATTACCTTAAAGGAGAATGTTGGACATGAACCCAATGGAAATGAGGACTCTAAGTAATATGTGGATAGTCGGGAGCCTCTGTGGCAGATTCCGCCATTTTGGATGGGTAACACGGACTACTCTTCCCATCTGTCATGTAACAGATCCGGCATCTTCGGTTTTTTGTGAGATGAAATGTGGTTCTTCACAAGGAGACGACACAAAGTAATAATATTAATTCTTACATTTATTTCTATCATTTTGATCCAGAAGAAGGGGGGGGGGGTGAACCCAACCTCATAATTTTCTTAAAGTCCAGTTCTGTCCCTATGACACCGGCTGACCTGTTACATGTGCACTTGGCAGCTGAAGACGTCTGTGTCGGTCCCGTGTTCATATGTGCCCTCATTGCTGAGAAAAATGAAGTTTTAATATATGCAAATGAGCCTCTAGGAGCAACGAGGGCGTTACCATTACACCTAGAGGCTCTGCTCTCTCTGTAACGGCCGCTCCCTTGACAGTACAAATCTGCTGACAGATGCCCTTTAATGCGGGAAGGTTCTTCGTCAGTTCATACTTCTTCACCATTGAAATCAATCTGGGGTGATGGACCAGAAGCTGGAAGGTCTTCTGCCAATCATCCTGTAAAGTATTGTCATCATTCATCACCAACTTTTACCAGATCTATAGAAATATAAAGACGTAGGATGTCATTTATCAAACTGGTGTAAAGTAGAACTGGCTTAGATGCCCATAGCAACCAATCAGATTCCACCTTTCATTTTGGACAGCTCCTTTGGAAAATGAAAGGTGGAATCTGATTGGTTGCTATGGGCATCTAAGCCAGTTCTACTTTACACCAGTTTGATAAATCTCCCCAATCGTGGTATAATATATAGTTACTTGTATGCCTCCATGAGGTGTCCTAGGAACTGGGTGACAGCCAATAGGGCCACCCTTGCCGATCCCTCCAAGGGTTGTCACACAGATTTTGATGCTGACTAATAATCATTTCTGATGTTTTCACAAGGGTTTTTATTCACACGTCAAGGTAATATTGCCTTTAAAAAAAAAAATCGGGACAAAACCACTGGGTTTGGTGCAGTTTCAATAAAATTGTACAAACCGGATTCCAAAAAAGTTGGGACACTAAACAAATTGTGAATAAAAACTGAATGCAATGATGTGGAGATGGCAAATGTCAATATTTTATTTGTAATAGAACGTAGATGACAGATCAAACGTTTAATCCGAGTAAATGTATCATTTTAAAGGAAAAATACGTTGATTCCAATTTTCACGGTGTCAACAAATCCCCAAAAAGTTGGGACAAGTAGCAATAAGAGGCTGGAAAAAGTAAATTTGAGCATAACGAAGAGCTGGAAGACCAATTAACACTAATTAGGTCAATTGGCAACATGATTGGGTATAAAAAGAGCTTCTCAGAGTGGCAGTGTCTCTCAGAAGCCAAGATGGGTAGAGGATCACCAATTCCCACAATGTGCGCAGAAAGATAGTGGAGCAATATCAGAAAGGTGTTACCCAGCGAAAAATCTATCATCATCAACTGTGCATAACATCATCCGAAGATTCAGAGAATCTGGAACAATCTCTGTGCGTAAGGGTCAAGGCGGTAAAACCATACTGGATGCCCGTGATCTCCGGGCCCTTAAACGACACTGCACCACAAACAGGAATGCTACTGTAAAGGAAATCACAGAATGGGCCCAGGAATACTTCCAGAAACCATTGTCAGTGAACACAATCCACCGTGCCATCCGCCGTTGCCAGCTGAAACTCTACAGTGCAAAGAAGAAGCCATTTCTAAGCAAGATCCACAAGCTCAGGCGTTTTCACTGGGCCAGGGATCATTTAAAATGGAGTGTGGCAAAATGGAAGACTGTTCTGTGGTCAGACGAGTCACGATTCGAAGTTCTTTTTGGAAATCTGGGACGCCATGTCATCCGGACCAAAGAGGACAAGGACAACCCAAGTTGTTATCATGCTCAGTTCAGAAGCCTGCATCTCTGATGGTATGGGGTTGCATGAGTGCGTGTGGCATGGGCAGCTTGCATGTCTGGAAAGGCACCATCAATGCAGAAAAATATATTCAGGTTCTAGAACAACATCTGCTCCCATCCAGACGTCATCTCTTTCAGGGAAGACCCTGCATTTTTCAACAAGATAATGCCAGACCACATTCTGCATCAATCACAACATCATGGCTGCGTAGGAGAAGGATCCGGGTACTGAAATGGCCAGTCTGCAGTCCAGATCTTTCACCTATAGAGAACATTTGGCGCATCATAAAGAGGAAGGTGCAACAAAAAGGGCCCAAGACGATTGAACAGTTAGAGGCCTGTATTAGACAAGAATGGGAGAGCATTCCTATTTCTAAACTTGAGAAACTGGTCTCCTCGGTCCCCAGACGTCTGTTGAGTGTTGTAAGAAGAAGGGGAGATGCCACACAGTGGTGAAAATGGCCTTGTCCCAACTTTTTTGGGATTTGTTGACACCATGAAATTCTGATTCAACATATTTTTCCCTTAAAATGGTACATTTTCTCAGTTTAAACTTTTGTTCCGTG
This sequence comes from Bufo bufo, assembly GCF_905171765.1. Lineage (NCBI taxonomy): Eukaryota > Metazoa > Chordata > Amphibia > Anura > Bufonidae > Bufo > Bufo bufo. Next base: position 92,164,221 of record NC_053399.1, read on the forward strand.
ATTTATGTTCTATTCTGAATAAAATATTAGAAGTTGGCACCTCCACATCATTGCATTCAGTTTTTATTCACGATTTGTATAGTGTCCCAACTTTTTTGGAATCCGGTTTGTAGTAAAAGCACAACATGGCTTCTATGTTTTGCTAAGCCCCAGGTCTGAGGTAGGTTTATCAAGATCCACAAATATGTGTCTGAGCCCCTAATAACAGTCCATGGATTTAGTGCATATGAAGGTATCCCACCTAGCCTCAGGGAGGTCATCTTGGGCAAAACAGACAAAAGCAGATAAGACCCTGTCTTTAATGTACTTGACACCACATTGGACTTAATCTGCTTGTTCTTCAGGACTAGCATCTTTAAAAAAGGTATGCAAAGGAGCTTTCTCTCCATAAAAAAAGAATTCGTGCCTCTAATGCCATCAAACAGACTGTGAAGTATAACTCAGTTTAAAACTAAGCCAGCATCTCATCTGAAATACAGATGTTTTGGGACAATTACTTCTTATTAGTGAAGAGCAGAGAGAACTGGTTTGACTGGTTGAGACTTGGTAGGGATTTAGGAGAAACAATTTCTCCTTAAGGAGAACACCTGGTAAGCATTAAGAGTCTTAAGAGGGGGGAGGGGGGCATTAAAAAAAAATGCTGAACTTCTTATGACACCAGGTGTAAGGTACCTATTCTATAAACTAACGGTCAACCTTGGAAACAAACAGTGAGACATTACTTAGATAATAGCTAAGCCAGGACCTTAACGACCACTAGCGGTTTTGATTTTTTTAATTCCCAAGAAATATGATTCTTTATACCCAGGAAAAAGATGTGGTCTACTGAAAGCCCTCTCCATGAGAGAAGAGCCCTCCATTAACTAATACTTAATTTCTCTGATCCAGAAGACTCTGGAAGGATCTCTACAAGTACTGATCTATCATTGTTTTGGTTTCCACCTGAGAAACCAACCCAGGTCTCAGTCAACAACCTCAGTGAAAGTCCGGCTCTCCTCTCCCCCATAACTCAGTTCCATCAGAGATCCGTTATTTTAGATAGGAGAAAATGTCCTCCGAGGAGGACTTTTTCTGCCGTCTAACATAACGGATCCAAACTGATCATAATTGATGCTCCATTTTTTTTCTGTCCTTCTGACCCCATAAATGCACCCTTAAAAGTGTTGTGTCATCTTGGACTTTGATGGTATATTGCTAGAATATCAGAATCGTGTGGGTTCCACCTCTAAGAATTCCACCTATCACTAAAATGGGTCCCAGAAAGTGAAGAAGAGTGCAAGCGCGGCAAGTCCTCCATTCATTTCTATGGAAGTTCTGAAAAAAGTGAGTGTGCTTGCCTATTTTTGGGACTCCCGTAGAATCCACAGCTGCTCTCTTCTCAGTTCTCGGGTCCCAGAGGTGGAGTAATCACCAGTTTCCACCACCCTCTGACCTGAATGTCTCAGGAAATCAAATAGTACAGTCTGGAAATAATGGGGGGCCGACTTCAAGAGGGGATTATTGTTGTGGTGACGCAATGGTGGATTATTACTTTGGGGAACAAAAAGGGATTGTTACCATGAGTGGGCACAAGGGGGAGCAACTGTGGGTGTTATTACTGTGTGGGGGCAGAAAGTAGGGAACCATTAGTGTGGGGAACAAAGGGGGCATTACTACTATGTGGGGCACTATTACTGTGTAGAGGCCTTGAGGGACATTGAGTCATAGGTTAGAAGAAGTCTTCAATTGGGTCTGGGTCGGATTGAGAAGATAAGTGAAAATGAAGGACTACAGAAGCCGGCTGCACTGTAATCATTATTAGTCTCGATGTATTTTTTTTTTAAATGTTTTTTTTGGAGGGGGGTGAAAACATATGTCTTGGGGCTTTTTGACTATTTTTGCATGAAATGGGGGGTGATAGCCTCACAGTGCCAACCAACAGTCAGCCATTCAGCGACCCCCAAAATAATACCAGCTGCACAGAATGCCCTATGGCAGTGCCAGCCCATAGTCAGTAGGGGCAGCTGCATTGCTTTACAGGCAGGTGCATACAGCACATGGCCAGGGTCAGATTTGGCATTTCTGGGGCCCCAAGCAAAGTTATGTCTGGGGGCCCTTGTCTGTTCTGCACCTGTTACTCCTACTAATATTGTTACCTCTTATGTGCCCTCAACACAATATGGTCCCCCCTAATATGCCCCCAACAAGTAGGGTGACCATTTAGCTTTTCGAAAATGAATACTAAACTTGCCCGCATTCCCATGACAGATGTGCCGATCTCCTCCGGTCTGTGTGGCGGTGAGACACAGCAGGTGCGATGACATCACTTCATCGTGCCTGCCCGCGCAAACCACCAGGGCGCTGATGGCTCCATGCTTCACCATTGTGTTCCGCTCTAGCCCTGTCCTGAGGACGTAGATGTGGCTAAAAGTTGTGCCGATGACCCCTGACCTCTGAGTGGTCTGAACTGGTGGCAAAAGAAATACAGAAAATTAGCAGATATTTGAAGGGAAAATATGGTATCACATGGCGCCGATAGGCGAACTCCAGGAAGGTCCAAACAGGACACCCCCCATCTATGCCATTCATATGCCCAGATAGAAGTCTCACTTAACGAGACGACATCACCGCTCTGTGACCGTCTTCTGAAAACAGGAACAATAATTTTTTAGAAAGTCACACAATATGTCAAAAAAGGGATAGAAAAAAAAACCCAGACCCAATCATTCTTCAAAATTGCAAAGCTCAGCTGCGTTGGGCCCTGTTTCCATGACGTAAGTGACAAGGGATGTTCTTCTCGCCTTCTCAGCTCTGTCAGCTTCTTGACGTCGCCTTGTGTTGTGGCTTAGACTTTATTTCCTGCCACTGAGAATATACAAGCAATGAGCCAGGAACTCACTCTCAGATTTTCTACAGAGCGGCAGGGATGGCCTATGACTACCAGAACGGTAAGCGCCTGGTTGGTTGTGGATTTCATATTGGCTCATTTTAGGGTCTTGGGTTGAGAAGTTGAAAGGAGACATCAAGGAACCACCACCCAAAAAAATTACCAAATCCTGAAATTTGATGCTGGAGATGTCCAACCGGCTATGATCTATTGGAAATTTATGGTTGACTTAGGACTGACAGAACGTGGGGCCTAGTAGTGACTGTTATATCTGCCCTGTATTAATTGTATACGCTCTTGACTGGTATGAAGTTGCTGCAGATCTTCACCAAGACGTTCTTCAGAAGCTGTGGTAGATGTTCATATGTGAACTTTAGGACACGTTGGTTCAGAACCACTTTGTAAAAAAGAGGGCAAGACTTCTGTCAATCCATGACATTAATCCCCCCCCCATTCCCTTTTAAAATCTTTGAAATTCCTTTTTAACCTGCTGCAGAACATCTTTTAAAAGAGGGATGGGTGAGTAATTCAAGGATTTAACAGCTCATAGAATATAGGAGTTGTCTTGAAGGAGCTGCCGACACATATTAGACAGGTAGAAGACGGATTATAGAAGGCAGGTGTACGTCTTGTTGTCCATGTAGGACCACATTGACCCATTATAGTCAGAGGTTTTGTAAACTGCAAGGAAAACACAGGCTGAATTGGGCGGACAAATATGCCAATGTGAGGTGGTCTGTCAAGGGGGACACTTGTACTTATGTCCTGTGATATATACATTGTATAATGTGCCCTATGTAAAGACTGTATTGGAGACAAGGCAGAGCTTGATTATATAGAGTGTATAAGGTGGACTCGGAGTTTGATTATATAGAGTCTATAAGGTGGAGGTTAATTATATAGAGTCTATAAGGTAGAAGTTGATTATAAAGAGTTGATACAATGGAGCTTGATTATATAGAGTCTATAAGGTGGAGTTTGATTATATAGAGTCTATACGATGAAGCTTGATTATATAGAGTCTATAAGGTGGAGGTTGATTATATAGAGTCTATACGATGGAGCTTGATTATATAGAGTCTATAAGGTGGAGGTTGATTATATAGAGTCTATAAGGTGGAGGTTGATTATATAGAGTCTATACGATGAAGCTTGATAATATAGAGTCTATAAGGTGGAGGTTAATTATATAGAGTCTATAAGGTGGAGGTTGATTATATAGAGTCTTTACGAGGGAGCTTGATTATATAGAGTCTATACGATGGAGGTTGATTATATAGAGTCTATAAGGTGGAGGTTGATTATATAGAGTCTATACGATGGAGCTTGTTTATAAAGAGTATATACGATGGAGCTTGTTTATAAAGAGTATATACGATGGAGGTTGATTATATAGAGTCTATAAGGTGGAGGTTGATTATATAGAGTCTATACGATGAAGCTTGATCATATAGAGTCTATAAGGTGGAGGTTGATCATATAGAGTCTATAAGGTAGAGGTTAATTAATAGAGTCTATAAGGCAGAAGTTGATTATACAGGTGAAACTCGAAAAATTAGAATATTGGGGAAACGTCCATTTATTTCAGTAATGCAAATTAAAAGGAATTGCATTAATGCAGCCTAAAATTAGAATTTTGTGAAAAGTTTCAATATTCTAGGCTCAAAGTGTCACCCTCTAGACAGCTAATTAATCCATACCCCCTGAGCAAAGGGGACCTCAAAATTGTGACTTTGGGGTTTCATAAGCTGTAAGCCACAATCATCCAAATTATAACAAATAAAGGCTTGGAATCTCTCGCTTTGCCTGTAATGAGTCTCTCATGTGTTAGTTTCACCTTTTAAGTTGCATTACTGAAATAAATGAACTTTGCACAATATTCCAATTTTTCGAGTTTTACCTGTATAGTCTATAAGGCAGAGGTTGATTATACCGAGTCTATACGATGGAGCTTGATTATAGAGAATGTACACAATTTAAATTCAGATGTTCAGTTGCCCCTAATATACAAGTCTCAGGATCTTCAGATATTTGGACCTTCAAAATTAGATGTACAGTCTCTACTATTTCTGTCCAATATCTGAACAATCTTGGGCATCTCCAAAAACAATGTATTAAATCGGCATTCTCTCTCCTACATTTTGAACATTTATCCGAGGCTCTCACACCCATTTTTTTCAATATCCGTGGGGATCGATGCAGCCTGTCAACTACAAAAAACTGTGAAATCTTATGTGAGCCCCTATTGGAGACCTCAGAATAGCTTCTGAGGGCATCTTTCCATTTATCTTCCGTAAAAGATTGAAGTTCATTTTCCCATTTTTTCCTGGCGAGTATTATAATCTGTTTCTTTTTGCCCTCCATCAATATCCTATATCTTTTTGCGGTTATTCCTCCTCTTTCGCCCTCATTAGTAATTTTGTGCAGTATATCAGATTTTTCCATTCTATATTTATCATCCTGCACAACTGTCCGCAACGCATTCCTAAGCTGGAAATATTTATACATATCTTTTTGGGGAATCCCAAACTCTCTAACAATTGTATTCAAATCTTTCCGTTTACCCTGTTCGAACAAAAGTTCATTTTTATACCAAATCCTGAAATGCTTTTACTAGCTATTTTTAAACAAAAATCTCTGTGCAGAACCAGTCTCCTTCCCCCTCTGGCAGCTGATAACATAAACCCTTCTTACTTCCCCTGCAGAAGATGTCTTCTCAGCTTTGCTACCATGTGGCAGATGCTTTGTTCTCCTGATCCCAAGGGGGTGGACCACCACCGATAACCCCAAAGATAGATCATCTAGGAGCGAAACAGATCTCTAAATCATTCTAAAGCTCCAGCAACGAATCTCCATCCAAAAATAAAACATTTTGGCACACAAGAAAATCTGCAACCTAAATTCCACATCCTGTTCATTTCTATATAGAGAACATGTCGGAAATGCTGTGATGACATGCTCTCAGATATATGAACCTCTGATAACGATCTCATGAGCAGAGGCTCAAGGAACCTCAAAAAGGGAGAAATCCGTCTGATTACTCACTTTCCAGTGAAACGGGTGTATGACTGAGGCTTCGTTCACATCTGCGTCCGAGGCTCAGAAAGTACCAGACAACCCCTTTGAAGTACATTTCTTATCCTAAAATACCTGCACATTCACTTCCCTCAAAAATTTTGCAATAAAAAGTGAGCGATCTGCCAAGTAGATGGTGGTACGCAGTCTGACAAGTCTGATACCTATCCTAAAGAACAAGGATGTCCCTTGAACTTGATGAATAAGCGGTGACAAGGCTTCACGTCTGTGTCCATATTACCAGGGCAATGTGTGCAGGTCTAAGGCTTTGTTCACATCTGCTCAAGTGACCTGCGAACAAAAATCCAGCTAGGTCGGGTTATGTAGCATGTCGCAACTCAACTGCATTCAAAATAATTACTTGTGATATTGAAATGTGATGACATAATTTTCACTTCTCACAAACATGCCTCAGCCCTAGTCTTACTTGGTGCTCCTTAATGGAGATGTAGCTTGAAATTTCAAGGCCCCCCCCCCCCCCTCCTATATTCTGTCATTTCTAACGCATTTTGTGCCATTTGACTACCTTCATATTGTCCATTTTTGTACTTTAAATACCTGATTTTTTTTATAAATATTCTTTCCCATAGATTACCCACCCATCCTCTTCAGTACTTTCAAACCAATTCCTCCAAACAAGGATGTACCCGGCAGCCACACAGCATGCCACGGAGAGGTCAGTCAGCCAACACAGACGGACAAGTCCAAAAACCCTATATAGAAATGTCCCTTTCATGTCTTCCATTTTCTATTCACCGTCAGAATTCGCTTCCTCATGTTTGCTAACCATGCTAGTATTTGTGGAGTCATGGAGCCAAATTTCAATTAGGTTCTGAAGGCTCTTTTTCTGGAGATGCAGGAGATCATTTGTAAGCTCCAGGGATCCTTCATCTTGTGACCACTTTATGGATCTCCACCAAAGCACATGGGCAGGGCTGTGACTGGTGGGGACGTCGGTCACATTCTAAACTGCCATGTTTTATGTTTCCTAGAATATGGACTCTTCCGTCACCATCTCTGTGCCTAAGGAGACCTCAGGAAACACTGGAGCCACCCTAAAAGACCAAACTTATCAATGGTTTGAAAGGACTCAGAGGAAGAAGATGCTGAAGAACGGTCGGTTTGCAGATTGGTTCCATGGATTTATTACACGGAAGTGAGTTTCAGTGCTCGCGCTGCTATGAAGCCGTTACATTACATAACTTTTTCCGCATGGGAGCTGAAGGAGCTATCTAGGATGAGGAAAACAAATAGGTCTTCTTTTTTCCAGAAACAGCGCCACTCTTTTCCAATGGTATTGCAGCTAAATCACTGTACGGTCATGTACTCGAGATGCTGACTCTAAGCGATGCTCTGTCTTCAGACTTTGCTGTGCGGAGTTTACCAGGCTTTGTAGCCCAGAATAGTGATGACACAGTAGTAGTGTAGTCAGGAACAAAGCCAAGAGTTGTCACTAGAAAAGTGGTGAGGAATGCAACAGGGCCAAGGATGAGGTGGAATCATGGTCAGGAATATACCCAAGGGTCATCACTAGGAAAGAAGTCGGGAATACAACAAGGCAGAGGAAGAGATGGGAGCGTAGTCAGGAATGGGGACAGGACCAGGATTAGAACAAGAGGTACCAGTGGGATAATCCAAGGGACAAGGCAGGATTGTGGTCAGAAACACAGCTAAGGGTTGTCACGAATAAGACAGAGCAGAGGATAGCTGGAAGTGTAGGGATCATGGTCAGAAGTAGGAGAACAACAGGTACCAGGCAGATAATCCAAGGGTAAAGGCAGGAGTGTGGTGAGGAAGTCCTAGGTCAGGATCAGGGTCAATTCAGGAGTAAAACACAATAGCAGAACCAAGGGTTTTGACTAGGAAAGTGGTCAGGAATATAACAGGGCAAAGGATGAGAAGGGAGGGCAGGAATGGGGGTCAGAATCAGGAGGAGAACAACAGGTATCAGGCAGAGAATCCAAGGATAAAGGCAGGAGTGTGGTGAGGAAGTCCTAGGTCAGGATCAGGATCAATTCAGGAGTCAAACACAATAGCAGAAATATAGAAACATGAACCAGGACCGAAAAAATCTTAAATCAGCAGGCGAAATGCTGCCGCTGAACACTCTGCCAGGACCTGACGTCATCTTGGCAACCCGACCCCACCGTGCGGTGACCAGTGGCCTGCTCGAGATCAGCAGAAGACAGGAGGCTTCTGGTTTCCCGAGGACTGGACATGGCTGTCAGCTGGATCCAGGAAGGACTCGCTGCAGGAACCCGGAGTGGTAAGTAACAATCTCTTACAAATGAATGTCGTTAGGCTGCGGTTCCAGACACAGCCAATGGACAGGAGTGGCGCTGTTTCAAAATTTCTGTGAATAAAGGGATAGAGCTGAGCAGGGTTAATTTTTATCGTCCAAATCAAAACGTAAGTCATTTGCGTAATTCTGGTAGCGACTAAGAGGACACCGCCATTTTTTTTACTCAGAATAGATGCGGTGCGTACTTGTAAACTTCAACAGGATGTCATTGTGGTTTTCAGGGGTTTCTAAAAACAGAGCTGGGGTTGAATTTAGCATTTTCAGGTAATCGACGCCACTTGAAGGTTGTGGCAAAATTCTGTCGAATCACGTAAATCTATAGTTATTTTTTAAAAAAATCTATAGACTGTAATTGAAAGGGGGTAGAAAAACATGGCTATTTTCTCCTAAAAACAGCACCACCCTGTACACAGGTTGTGCGTGGTATTACAGCTGACCCGTGCTTGAAGTAATGGACCTGAGCTGCAATTCAAGACCAAAAGACAGGTCTGGCGCCATTTCTTGAAGAAAGCAGCCATGTTTTTATAATTCTGGACAACCTCTTAACGAGGCCAGCTATCACCATCACGATTTGACCCCCTATAGCCACAGTCAGCATCTCCGTCAGAGCCAACCAAAAGCTAACAAGACTTTTAAAAGGCAGATTGACCCCCCTATAGCAACATGTATACCCTCCGCCAATAAAAATACTGGACTGGATTTACTGATGACATCATCAGATTATCACTGTTATTCCTCCTGTCACACACAGCCGAGCAGAAGAGATATTACAAGATAAGCAGTTGGGATGTTTTCTTATCCGTTTCTGTGAAAGCCGAGTGGGATTTGTCCTGTCTTACAGGTAAGGTGTCGCAACGTACCATGATATCATGGTGGTCTGTCTGAATGAAGCTTATTGTGGGGGGAAAATCAATAAAAATGTCTTCTCCAATGCGGGCCCAGATGAACCATAGAGGTGGGGAACATCCATTTTGGACCACCTCATGGGAACTATTTTGTACTGTATGGCTTTCCGTACCACGAGAGACAAAAATGGTGGCCAATAGGAAAATGCCTTGAATGTGGTGTGGGTTTTATTGTGACATTGGATGGTTTCCCATGAGAAATTACCCTATGCGTTTCGACGCGCCCCAAATGATGGAAGCATGATTGACATATTAAGCCACATTGAATCCAATGGTGTTGATGGTTGTCTCGTCACCAGGGGCACGGAGCGCTGCCGTCACTTCATCATCAATCAGCTGGAAGACGAGCGGTACGTGATAGAAGGAGAGAAGAGCGTCCACCCCAGTCTACAAGATCTAGTCAGTCACTACTGTAGGTTTCCTGTGGAGCCTTACAAAGAGATGCTGACGACGGCCTGTCCCACGGTATATACTGGACTCTTATTATTCCATTACACAGACAGCCCATCGATTTTAATGAAAACTGTGCAATGCCTCACTTCCCCTGCGGAGGCAGTGCAGGGAAACTGAACACTTCTTATTTGGTTCCCCCAGATTACAGAGGTTCACTTGGGGTCCCAACTGTAGAAAAATAGACATAATATTTATATAATGGCAGGATATTCTGCAGCACCTTCAGAGGGGACAGGTAAACCAGACATTAGACACACAAACTTATAATGTGTGGATGTTGGGAATTAACCTGACTGTCTGCGGTAGTGCATTCCAGAGAACTGGCTCAGCATGAGTGGGAGGTTTGGATTATGGTCTTCTATAATTGGGAGAATGGATAGTATGGTGGGGTGGAGGATACAAATAAGGGAGGAGATGTAGGGGGTGCAGCACTGTGGAGAGCTTTGTCGGTGAGAGAAATACCGTAAATATAAATTGTATTTTATAGTGGATGGGCAAAATGTGTGTGACCGAAACTCGGTGGAGGCATTGGCATGGTGACGAACAGGGTGGAGGCTTCGGTGCAGTGACTGGAGAGGAGACGGACAATTAGTGATGAGTTATAGTTCGGGATGCTACATTCCGAGCCGCTTCGTACAGCATTAAAACAAAGTTTTTAGCGGAGATCCGTCTCTATACAGCGTTAAAATGTACGGTCTCCGTTGAATAACTTAGGGACTTGATTTTTAATATGGAGAACTGCTTCAAGACGTGGAACCGAACTCGGCTTCGGTTACGACTGGTACCTCGGAACCAAAGCCGACTTGGGTTCCAAGTTTTAAATTGGTTTTCCACTTTTAAAAAAATCAACTACCAAAGTTATTCAACGAAGTCACGAGCGACTTTGTGAAGAACGAACATCGCCTCATCAGAGGCCGTTCATTTTAATGCTTTACAGAGACGGATCTCCGAACAGCATTAAAACTAAAGTTTTTAGCGAAATGACTTCAGATGTAGTATCCAAAGCTCGCTTTGCTCATCCCTAGTTATAGTAATGAATACGAGAATGAAGCAAAAATAAGTTTTTGACCTTCTCCACAGTAAGGGTACAACTACATTCACACGACCGTGGTCTTCAAACTGGATGGTGTGCTGTCCGTTGAAGCGAATGGATCAGACTCCGTTCTGCAAAATTTGCCGAACGGAAGCGGACCCATAAGTAGTGTCGTGTGAATGTATCCTAAGGAAGGGCAAATTTGGATATGTTTTTGAGATGCTGCAGCCTGAAAGGAACATACTGATAAGACAGCAAAATACCCTTTGATCATCTTATCCCTGGTGGATACTCCATAGTGGACATCCCATAGCGTGTACTGAAGACAATCACAGACAATGACACCCAAAACTAGGGTCTCCGTATCGATTTCCCAAAAATGTTTCTAAGCTGTTCTGATCACTTCCAGTTGTGAAGCATGCTCACCATTCATGGTCCAAAAACACATGCATACATATAATCATGTTTTATGGTCTACAGAACCCTTTTAAACAGAAGGTCTCCAGCCTGATGCAAGATAGCACGCAAGATATGGCCGCCGGTGCTCTGATGTATGCCAAGATCAGTAAACAGAACCAGGCACCACCAGACATCACGATTCAATTATCCACCTCCCCCAAAGAAACGAACAAACTATTCTGTGACGTGAAAATACCGGTAATATTACTTTATTTTTTGACCCTTAATGGTTGTCCTGGATTTAAAAGATGGCTTCTTTTATCCAAAAACAGCACCTCTATTGTCCACAGGTTGTGTGGTAGTGCGGCAGAACCTTATAGTAGCATTGTTTTTTTTGGGGGGGGGGGGGACATGTTCTTCTAATCCTATACAACAAACTTTTTTTTTTGTACAGGTAGAATATGCTTCACCCCAATCTGTAAAGAAGGACCCAGCATTTCCCAAGAAAGAACCCATACCCAGTCCACAAGACCATGACCCACTTTTAACCTATGCACCAGTTAGGAAGCCTTCAGGAGATGATGAGAGGGACGTAGATGTTGAGTCTCCATCGTTAACGCCTACATACAACCCTCCGGCAGAGATCCATACATACGCAGAGCCAGACTTATGGGACCGACCAAGGGTGGAGAGCCGCCATCATGCTACTGAGGAGTCCATCGCCTTTTATGCCGTAGGCCGTGGATCTTGTAAGGACATTTCGGAGAACGTCTACAGCGAGGTGGATGTGAACTCCATGTCATGTAGCTCCAGAGCTGCTTGGAATCGTCTTGGTGGACTTTCCACTCTTCCTAAACCTGCACCCAAAGCTGTGAAACACAAGACCACAGCTTTCCATTCATCCTTCCGCTCTTACAATCCACAGGAAGAAACCAGGAGCCAGAGGAGACATTGCTCGAGGTCTCACGTAAGTGTTTAGTAGAGGCTCTTGGCTGCCGACTAACAGGGCAGGTATCATTCCCTAGTCACGAAGTGGCCCGTCTCATCGAGCCCTACTAAAGGCACTTTTGAATAAATCATCGAAAGAATTTTCCTGGTTCATGATATTGATTAGGATAGGCCATCAACATCAGATTGCTGGTGGTCCACCTAAAGACACCCCCGCCAGTCAGCCTCCTTATTGGTCTACCTGCACGCCCCTACTTGATTGCAGTGGTGACGGGTATTGCAGCTTCCTTTCATTCAAAATGACGATTTTGTAGCTACAGAATCTATACAGAATGTGTCTCCATGGTAACAGACAACAAACATCCTCAGTGTAGTCTGAGCCTTCAGTCATGTTCCTTTCTATCTGCTAACTTATCAAATGGAAGAAAATGAAAGACTTGCCTTATTTTTTATGTTTTTTGGACAGTTGTGAAATATGGTTTTGAAAGTCAATGTGGCTTTTATTACATCCATTAGAAACGGGCGGGACTGTGACAACATCTCATTCACTTCTGTGAACCAAAGAGGTTGTCCCCATTCACAGACAAAACAGGATATGTCTGAGGCATGGTGGAGGTGATGGATATTTGACGATATGACACAAGCTAAAGATTACCAATGAAGTAAAGGGCGTGACAAAAATAACTTACTGCTTTTTTTAATTTTTTTTACAGACAAAGCCGCATGCTACCCTACAGCTAGATGACCCAATGTATGGGGGGGGCCATTTGCAACATACAGGTCCATTAGCTCCAGACGAGGAGAACATCTACGAGAAGATTCCGGAAAATTGTGTCGCCCCATTGAAGAACAATCGCCCAGGGAAAAAAGGCAGATGACGCGGGACAATCTCCGGTGTTTTTTTTTTTAGAAAAATCCCTGCTGAGATCACTATGATGCCATTAGTCTGAGTGATGAGACACGCATTCGGGAGAGGATTTTTGGCTGTAACATGGACGTTAAAATTCGTCCACATTACAGCTGTCAAATGTGGCCGTACTCTGCAGGGTCGGGGGAAAAAAATCAAATTTTGTACATATAAGCCACTAAAAGGCTGCCGTTGACTGATCCGCGAATCACGTGCGCACTTTTTTTTTTTTTTTTTAAGACATTCTGCATGGACGCAAGGTGCTTGTGTTCCCGTCAGGCAGAACGTACATCACCCGAAACCTAAAGTAATAACCCCCCAGCCATCACTTCTTGCCTGTCCTCCCATGTACCATACTTGCTTTTGTTAAAAATATTTCTGCGGTTGGACAGTTTCTGCTGAAACACCCCTGGTGACTAAAGGGTTAAATATGGTCATCTAAAAAGGCGGGGGGGGGGGGGGGGAATGGTAAATGACATATCATATATTTGTACTGCTGTCCAAGAAAAAGCTCAGTCTCACTGCCTAAAAGTTTCATGTCTTTTCCAGTGTAATGAGCTGCCTCCACCACTAGGGGTAGGCTCTGAATGCTTACAGAATATAAAAAAATATTTTAAAAAAAAGCCAGTAAAAAATGTTAATGTGATTATAGAAATTGCTGGGAGCCAATTCTGATATCAGCCTGTATAATGCCCTGCAAGGCAATGCTGCCATCCTGTGGTTCATCTTAGGTACTGCATCTCTGTTGTTTACATTGGAATCACATTATGATGACCACCACCAGCTAATATCCAGAATAACTGCCATGGACAGCAGCTAGGCAGGGTCGGAGTGACTCCATAAGGTCCTGGTAGGTGGAGCCCTGCTGACTGCTGGAAGGGGAATAGGGGAGGATCTATAGACCGGACACAATGATCGAGGTGGTCCCACAGATGCTCAATTGGGTTAAAGTCCGGGGAATTAGGGGCCAGGGTTGTACTTGGTCATGCTCTTCAACCAATGTTGTCGGAGGAAGATGCCATCTGTCCAATCAGCATGTATGGTTGTACGTGATCTGCAAGGCTGAATTCATGTCCAAGTCGGGTAAGTGCCTTCCACATGGATGACAATGTCACACAAACCGTCCCCAGACCATAACACTTCCCCCACCAGCTTGTGTTCTTCCAGCAATGGCCGCAGGGGGCTTGTTCTCTGACGTTTCTCCCCTGACACGCCAATATCCATCCGTTCCATGAAGCAGAAAACGTAGGAACATGGGCAGGGGTCCGATACTGCCGGGAAAACTGCCGCCTTTTCTGCCCACACAGCTTTGTTAGCAGAGACCGTCCGTCTGCTTCAGACCCAGTAGTGTTCTCTGAACTGCTGTATTAGTGGTGGCCCCCTGGTACATTTTGGGGGTGAGCTTTTCCACTGTATCATGTTGGTCCGCCTCGTAACCAATCTTCGCTTCTCACATCAATAGCGCGTGGGGCTCCGCAGTTTCCACATTGCAGCCAGTTGTCCACTTACCATACACTTTCACCACAGCAGCTTGAGGACTGTTCACACTGCGCAGACTCAGAAATACCTACACCAATAATCATCTGATAAACCACCCCTTTACCCATGACAGCAATGAGGGATGTGTGTGTAGACAGCTTATCACACACCTTATATACCCACCGAGGCAGCTCAGCACACCTTATATACCCACCGAGGCAGCTCAGCACACCTTATATACCCACCGAGCCTGCTCAGCACACCTTATATACCCACCGAGCCTGCTCAGCACACCTTACATACCCACCGAGCCTGCTCAGCACACCTTATATACCCACCGAGGCAGCTCAGCACACCTTATATACCCACCGAGGCAGCTCAGCACACCTTATATACCCACCGAGCCTGCTCAGCACACCTTATATACCCACCGAGCCTGCTCAGCACACCTTACATACCCACCGAGCCTGCTCAGCACACCTTATATACCCACCGAGCCTGCTCAGCACACCTTATATACCCACCGTGCCTGCTCAGCTCACCTTATATACCCACCGAGCCTGCTCAGCACACCTTATATACCCACCGTGCCTGCTCCGCACACCTTATATACCCACCGTGCCTGCTCCGCACACCTTATATACCCACCGTGCCTGCTCCGCACACCTTATATACCCACCGTGCCTGCTCCGCACACCTTATATACCCACCGTGCCTGCTCAGCACACTTAAATTCCTTCATGAGCTACGCCCTGCCGACGTCCAAAGTAGGAAGTGGTCATATTAATGTGACTCAACATACTAAACGTGACCAACCTATTCATGAAAGCAGAGTCCTTTTTAAATAGCAGCACCTTTAAATTAACACTTTATTAGTAGAGTAATTATCCTAACTAGATGTTGAGACCACAAAATGTTCCAGGCATTGAACCCTCTGAATTAGACAAAAGCTATAGGGAGAGGGGAGGCGGTAGGTGTTGTAACTCAAAAATAGATAGATATATATATACACAATTTAGATTATTTACAAGAGTTCACATCACAAAATAGCTTTGTATTCAGTGAGCTGGTTAAATGCCCGCCCCCGAGGAGCTGTCGTTGGCCTCACCGGGGCAAACAGCAGCATCAGTCCATCTCGGGGTCCTATGTAGAAGCACATTGAAAAGGAATGAGGAGACACTGTAATAGAGCCCCTTCCATTGATAAATTAGTCAACATGGACAGCGCAGGTCAAAAAAAATAATGATATATAATATATATACAAAAAAAATAAAAAGAATTTATTAATCATTTCACATCACACCCCAGGGGCAAAGGAGAGGGCACAGCAAACCTCTGCCAAGTTTGGGATCTAAGCGAATAAAAATGGGTGGTGCATAGCTTGCAGTACCTGCCGTGGCCTACAGATGGAGCTGTTTGAGAGGAACATGAGGATTTTCC
The DNA here is from genome assembly GCF_905171765.1 of Bufo bufo. Lineage (NCBI taxonomy): Eukaryota > Metazoa > Chordata > Amphibia > Anura > Bufonidae > Bufo > Bufo bufo. The sequence continues at coordinate 92,180,028 of NC_053399.1, forward strand.
AGCCCTCGAGGAACAGGCCGCCATATAACCTGTACGATATGAAGGAGACCCTCAGCGAGGGCTGGTGGGAGGATTACAAGTCTATACTGAAAATACCTTTCCTCCTGAGGGACTCTCACAAACCAAATGTACATCCCTTAACGTTATCGCTACCCCCGACATCTTAGCTACAGGGCATTTGTGCTTGTAAAAATGTAATGGGTCAGGCACTGACTCACAGGGGAGCCATCTATCTAACCGGCTGGATCTCCATAAGATGTCCATTGTGACCGATCACTGCCGATACCGCCCAATATTTACCCTGTGCTCCAGTGGTGGTTGAGTTAGATGTGCCCAAAAGGGTCACCCCCACTAGAAGTAGAAGACATTATCCACTTTTATAAACCTCCTTTTTATATATTTGTCTAATTAAAAAATAAAAAAAAGGGGGGGGGGGGGGAAGGAGGATCCTCGTGTCAGAACCCATCCCCCAAACTCTACAGCAGTCAAGCGGATTGATAAAGACCCCGTCGATCGGCCAGTGTGTAAACCAGATGACACTATCCCCCACAGGTACAGGATTTGGGGGCAAAACGAAGACCAACTGTCACAAAAAGAAATGAAGCGTGTATGGAAGAGTCCTTTGAACGGCCCGGGGCGGCGTCCTGCCAGTCATACGTTACACGGGCAAACCCTTTCAGCGCCAAGCCAAAACTGTAGTGTGGCACTTCGGGAGTTGACATTAGTCGCGGTGGGAGCTCTTCTGTAGATGGTGAGGAGCGCTCTAGCTGTGCCTCTTCCAACAACCGATGTCTGGATTCTCATCTCTGTCAAGAGATTTAACCAAACCTTGCCCAACCGGTGCCTGGGCATCAAAACCCATACTTGGCCTGCGTCTGCCGCCGGCTCATCTTGTTCTCAGACCAGGCGTTCTTCAGTTCCAGCTCCCTCTCCTTTGCCTGCAAGGGAAGAACATGTTAAGGCCCAGTGACAGAAGAGGGAAGACCCCCATTATTTATACCCCTGGGTCCATCGTCAAGCTATGGTCAATAGTGATCAGGGCATCTAAGTGTGTCACGCCCTTGGTGCCAAGGGGGGTCTAATGAAATCCCTTGCTACTAGGATGCCCACAGTGGTCCAGATAGGGCAGCCCATATGCTGTGAGAAGTGTGAAAAAGAAGCGCCACCTGCACCGTCCAAAACGTACCTGGTGGATCAGGTAGGTGATCTGATGCTTCCGCCTCTGCTGTCCTGTCGGCTGTTCGCCTTTTTTCTAATGGGTGAAACAAAGGGGAAAAAAAATCTTCATGACAATCGGAACCAACTGTTTAGCCCGAGCTATGCACATGGTTTGAGAAAAGCTGCCCATACCTCTGGATTGGTAGCAGCTAGAGATATGGGGCCTGGTCTTGTTTGAAAGCTGACATTCCAAGTTTTTAAACAAGACCAGAATCCCATTTGTCGGGGTATATAGCTATTAGAAATCAAGTTACTTTCAGCTGCATTCACTGCCAAATCGATTTCTAACAGCGATATCTGGAAGCCGGGAGCATAGCTCTAGCTGCTACCAATCCAGAGATATGGGCAGCTAGAGCAGCAGCTTTTTCCTTCTGACACTTTCCGCAAACTGGCTCTAAGGAAAAGTGGAGAACACACTTACTGCTCCGCCGGCCTTACCTTGCTGAAGGACTTCATGTTCTTCTCTTCTGTCAGGGCCTTAGTAAGCCATTGCTGGTTACCGCTAAGCTGGTCGTCGCCTTTGATTTCGACAAAATTAATTTCTTCCCTTCCCCGGTTCCTCTTACCCTGTAGCCGTTTGAACTGCAATAATAACAACGATGATGAGGAGGACAGCCAATATGCCCTCACTTTATGATTGGTGGTGGTCTGACCTCTAGGACCTCCAGGATGATGAGAATGAAAGCAGCCAGGGTGCTGTGCCCACTTCACGTCTCCCTGCGATCCGCACAACCAGACACAATCTCTCGGAGCAATTTATGGGATGCGGCGTGGTGGGGGCCCCAGGAGGTGAGAACCCCCACCAATCACAAGTGATCGATTTACAAGAAGATGAAAGTTTTGGAACCGCGCTGCTTGAGACTATGTTCCCCGGTCAACAGTGAATAGCACAGGGCACCGGCCCCTCTCTTCTTCACCCAAAGGATCCGATCTTCCACAGACCTCCTCCTCTACAGGGTTAAGAAGATTGGCAGAATAGTGAAGCACCCTTTTGCAAGTTAGTTTAAAAGGTTTTATTCTACTCACAAGAGTCGGTAGACAAAAAGCATATAACACAATAAAACCGTCACGTTCCTGCCCGACCCGGGTTTCGCTGCCTCGCTTCTTCAGGGGCGACAAAGAAGCGAGGCAGCGAAACCCGGGTCGGGCAGGAACGTGACGGTTTTATTGTGTTATATGCTTTTTGTCTACCGACTCTTGTGAGTAGAATAAAACCGTTTAAACTAACTTGCAAAAGGGTGCTTCACTATTCTGCCAATCTTCTTAACCCTGTAGAGGAGGAGGTCTGTGGAAGATCGGATCCTTTGGGTGAAGAAGAGAGGGGCCGGTGCCCTGTGCTATTCACTGTTGACCGGGGAACATAGTCTCAAGCAGCGCGGTTCCAAAACTTTCATTATCTGCATATCCAGTGTGAATTGCCTACCACACTACTCCGGGACCAGCAGCAGCGCAAGTAACTGTCCGTGTTGGGACACAGGACTGACTTTTCACTTTTGATTTACAAGAAGAGCATACCCCTGAAATGGGGCACAGTACTATGAAGCCAGAGATAGTACGCCTAGCTACACTGCGCACACGCCCCATGCCACTGGAGGGGAGTCGGAAAGCGCTGGAGACATATGAAGCAGAGGACAGTACGTCTCGCTAAACTGCGCACACGCCCCATGCCACTGGAGGGGAGTCGGAAAGCGCTGGAGACATATGAAGCAGAGGACAGTACGTCTCGCTACAATGCGCATGCGCCCCATGCCACTGGAGAGGAGTCGGGAAGTGCTGGAGACATATGAAGCCAGAGCTAGTATGCCTAGCTACACTGTGCATGCGCCCCATGACACTGAAGGAGACTACGATGTGTCGGGCACATATAAAGCTGAGGACAGTATGCCACTCTACACTGCGCATGCGCCCCATGCCTCTGGAGAGGGGTCGGGACGGCTGGACACATATGAAGCTGAGGACAGTACGTCGCACTACAATGCGCCCCACGCCACTGGGGAGGAGTGCCGGGTTCCTAATTTGTCTAGCCAATGCTGAAGTGGTCGGGGCATCATCAGAAAGCTACACCCTAGGCCCCTAACTGCATGCAGAGGTTTCATGACACCAAAGTTAGGGACAGTTTCAGCCTAAAATCTCCGCTCCCCACCCCAAAAAAAAAAAACTGAAATCTTACGGCTTCGTCATCCATGAAGGAGCTGCTGGCATCGCTGTCTCGCTGTGTGGAGGGCGGCTCCTGCTCCTGGTAGTACCCGCTGCCGTAATACTCCTGCTGTGGACAATATGGAGAGTAATAAGCCGAGGCCACCGCACCAGCAAAGAAGAAGAAGAGCCCCGCCATATCAAACACCTACCGGAAAGTAGGCGCCTTCAGGATACTGCTCGTACTGCTGGGCAGTGTAGTCCTCCCCAGGCATGGCTGACCACTGGTTGGACGCTTGAGCGGCTGCCGTCTTGAACTCTAAAGGTGCGTTAGCGGTGTCGTTCTGCAGCTCGGCGGGATCTACGCCGGGCGGCCCATCGTCGTCGGGGGCTGGCAGGGGGTAGCTGAAGCTTTCGGCTGGAGAGGGGGGAACCTCGCTGCTTTCTGACAAGGAGAAGAAATTGCCCTGCTGGAAGTCCTCGTCGCCGTCGTCCTCCTCCTCCTCCTCCTGCGTGATCTGCTTGGTGACCTGCAGGGCGGCGTTCTTGGCTGCTGCCTTGATGGCGGACGGGGAGGGCGTGTGGGAGACCTCGGGACTGGGGGTGAGCTTGGGTTTAGAAACCAGAGGCATTTTGGGAAGCTTTGCCTCGCTGGCAGCATCGGACGCCTTTTTGGTGAAGCTGTAGGGGAGGAGCTGACGCTTGGCCTCGTTTTTTGGTTGAGGGAGCAAAGACGACAAACCGAATCCTTCCTTAGAGCTCTAAACAAAAAAATATAAGAGAAGAGAGGGTGAGAGCCATAATGGACTTGTTACAGGGGCCACGCATGAATGGGCTGACTTGTGTGCGCTGCCACGCCATTCACCCAATCTCTGGCAGTTCCAATCATACGGGGGACGCCCCCTTCTTGTGACGCCCCCACCAAGCTGACTGTTGACGGAATACCCCTTTTAAGTGTAGGATGGGCACTGACCATACGTGGCGCCCACAAGGTTGGTTTCTAAAGTTAGTCGTCAGCTGAACCCAGAATTGTTCTGCGGGGGAGGTAGGCTAATACCATGCGCGTTCTGGGGTGGGGGCAAATGGAGTCCAGAAGCTCCTTGAGGCAGGGGCAAATTCAATCCTGGGCTACTGTGAGAGGTGGGTGGAAGACTCATGGTTGGGGCCACCTTGAGGTGGCGGGAGGTTCATGTTGGGGACACCTTGAGGTGGCGGGAGGTTCATGTTGGGGACACCTTGAGGTGGCGGGAGGTTCATGTTGGGGCCACCTTGAGGTGGCGGGAGGTTCATGTTGGGGCCACCTTGAGGTGGCGGGAGGTTCATGTTGGGACCACCCATCTAATGTTCACATGTGCCGATCCTTTCCTTCTCGGGAGGGGGGGCACTAGTGGCCGCACTAACCTGGATGATCGCTCTCTTCTTGCTTGGTTTATCTTCGTCAGAATCGGACTGCGGAATAGAAAAAAAACAATCAGGTAAAAAATAAATAAAAATCACGAAACATCACTTAGCTTAAGGATATCCCTCTATTAATCCTCCTGGAAATGTATGTACTCCCTGCACGGCTGTAGCGGTCTCACCCGGCTCTTTTACTTACGTCTCCTGCGCTCAGCTCCGGAACGCTGATCTTCACCGGCTCCGATCTCTTCTTCGGCTTTGAGTTGTCATTTTCTGGAGGTGGAAGGCTCATCCCTTGGCCAGAAGCTTTTGGAGGAGGTAACGTCATGGAGGACGACGAGCTCTGCTGAGGAGGAGGAATGTTCAGCCCTGGACTACTGACTGGCGGCGGCAGGGCGAGCCCTCCACTAACCTGCGGAGGGAAGGGGGGACCGCCCATGGGGGGAGGCAAGGAAAGTCCGTTACCGGATGGAGGAGGAGGGAGGGTCATACCAAGACCACCTTGAGGGGGAGGCAAGCTTAAGCCAGAATTGTTCTGCGGGGGAGGTAGGCTCATACCATGCGCGTTCTGGGGTGGGGGCAAACGGAGTCCAGAAGCTCCTTGAGGCAGGGGCAAATTCAATCCTGGGCTACTGTGAGAGGGGGGTGGAAGGTTCATGTTGGGGCCACCTTGAGGTGGCGGGAGGTTCATGTTGGGGCCACCTTGAGGTGGCGGGAGGTTCATGTTGGGGCCACCTTGAGGTGGCGGGAGGTTCATGTTGGGGCCGCCTTGAGGTGGAGGGAGGTTCATGTTGGGCCCACCATGAGGAGGGGGAACGTTCATGTTGGGACCACCTGGAGGAGGTGGAAGGTTCATGTTGGGACCACCTTGAGGTGGAGGTAGGTTCATACCAGGCCCCCCATGGGGAGGTGGAAGGCTCAGGCCTGGTCCTCCGTGAGGTGGGGGCAAGGCCATACCATGCCCACCCTGTGGGGGAGGCAGGTTCATACCAGGTGGAGGAAAGCTGGTGTGGTTGTGCCCCTGGGGGCTGTAGAAGCCTGTGGGCCCCTGGCTGTAGCCCGCATACCCCGGGCTGGAGGGATAGCCGTAGTTGGGGGGCGGGGGGCCATATCCGGGCGGGTAACCGAGGCCGTACACCCCCGGGGGGCCGTAGAACCCCGGGCTGTGCTGCTCCTGCTCTCCCGGGGACTGCCGGGCATACGCCGCAGGATAGCCCGAGGCTTCGGCCTGTGCGGGAGGCCCGTCCTTTCGTGCTGAGGGAAGGCTGGAGAGGAGTCCCCCGGAAGACTCCGGCGCCATCTCCGACTCCGACTCGCTCTCCTCACTGCTGGCGTAGGCCACTAGAGACATGGCTGCGGCCTAGGAGGGCTATCTCCCCGCTAACAACGCCACGTTCCCGGCCGCCAAATTCAGACTAAACTGCTCCAAGGCCGCCGAGCATGATGGCGGCCGCGCTGACTACAACTCCCGGGAGCCATTGCGGCACAAGTGGCGTAGTTACCCCCCCAGAGTACTACAACTCCCGGCAGCCACTGCGGCCCGTCTGACGTCACGTCACAAGAAGCTTTATTTATAATCCCACCGTAATGACAATAATACGCGTCTGCTTCTTCCTTTTCCATGAGCCGTCACTTTTCTTACGGCTCTTTAACGACACTGCTTTCATTTTTTGTTTATGTATTGAGAAACCCTAAAAAAATATATTTTGTCCTGTCCTATCCTTGTACGGCAGGCGTTGTGGATCTGCAAAAAAAACGGATGTCACACAGACGTCACACAGATCCGTGTTTTGTGTACTGCAGAATACAAACGGTCCTGTGCGTCAGCCCGCGGATCCGGGAAAAAAATACGGATGACGTCCGTGTGCATTCCGCATTTTGCGGGACAGAACAGCTTGGCCATAATTGAACAGTCCATGTTCGTTATGAGGACAATACTACGACATGTTCTATTTTTTGCGGAACCACCCTGCGGACATATGGAAACGGAACGCACACGGAGTAACTTCTGTTTTTTTTTGGTTTTTTTTCAGCAGTACACAGCCATATTGCTTCAGCATCTCCCCGTCCAACCATGGGTGATGCTGTCACCTCCATGCTTCACTGTAGGAATGGTATTGGGCAGGTGATCAGCGGCGCCTGGTTTCCCGCCCAGACATGATGCTGCCACCTCCATGCTTCACTGTACGGATGGTATTGGGCAGGTGATCAGCGGCGCCGGGTTTCCCCCCAGAACTGATGGTGCTACCACTATGCTTCACTGTATGGATGGTATTGGGCAGGTGATCAGCGGTGCCTTTTTCCCCCCAGACATGATGCTGCCACCTCCATGCTTCACTGTAGGGATGGTATTGGGCAGGTGATCAGCGGCGCCTGGTGTCCTCCTGACATGATGCTGCCACCTCCATGCTTCACTGTACGGATGGTATTGGGCAGGTGATCAGCGGCGCCTGGTGTCCTCCTGACATGATGCTGCCACCTCCATGCTTCACTGTACGGATGGTATTGGGCAGGTGATCAGCGGCGCCTGGTTTCCCGCCCAGACATGATGCTGCCACCTCCATGCTTCACTGTACGGATGGTATTGGGCAGGTGATCAGCGGTGCCTTTTTCCCCCCAGACATGATGCTGCCACCTCCATGCTTCACTGTACGGATGGTATTGGGCAGGTAATCAGCGGCGCCTGTTTTCCCCCAGACATGATGCTGCCACCTCCATGCTTCACTGTACGGATGGTATTGGGCAGGAAATCAGCGGCGCCTGTTTTCCCCCAGACATGATGCTGCCACCAGCATGCTTCACTGTATGGATGGTATTGGGCAGGTGATCAGCGGCGCCTGTTTTCCCCCAGACATGATGCTGCCACCACCATGCTTCACTGTATGGAAAGTATTGGGCAGGTGATCAGCGGCACCTGGTTTCCCCCCAGACATGATGCTGCCACCACCATGCATCACTGTAGGGATGGTTTCGGGCAGGTGATCAGCGGCGCCAGTTTTCCCCCAGACATGATGCTGCCACCACCATGCTTCACTGCAGGGATGGTATTGGGCAGGTGATCAGCGGCGCCGGGTTTCCCCCAGACATGATGCTGCCACCACCATGCTTCACTGTATGGATGGTATTGGGCAGGTGATCAGCGGCGCCTCGTTTCCTCCTGACATGATGCTGCCACCACCATGCTTCACTGTAGGGATGGTTTCGGGCAGGTGATCAGCGGCGGCAATTTTCCCCCAGACATGATGCTGTCACCTCCATGCTTCACTGCAGGGATGGTATTGGGCAGGTGATCAGCGGCGCCTGGTTTCCTCCAGAAACATCACTTAGAATTGAGGCCATTAAGTTGAATCTTGGTTCCATCAGAGCAGAGGATCTTGTTTCTCCCAGTCTGAGGCTTCTCGTGCCCACGGCCGTATGTTTGGTCTCCATCTGATCTGCGCTTTTTGCGATCGGATGCAGACCCATTCATTTCACCCATTGTGTCCACTCCACAGCTCCGCCCAAAAAGTCCTGTTCTTGTCCGTTTTTTGCGCACAAGGATAGGACATTTCTAGAGGAGTTTGAATAAAAATGGTGACAATGGTGCACAAGGCCGGGATCTGTGTTTTTTTTGCGGATCTGAAATTCGGGGACCACAAAACGGATACAGACCTTGCTGAGGACGGGCTTCTCTCGGGCAGCTCTGCCATAAAGGTTTCTCCCATTTGCACACAGGATCTCTGCAGCTCGGCCAGAGCGACCATTGGGTTTTTGGTCACCTCTCTCACCAAGGTTCCTTACCCGGATTCCATAGTTCGGAGGAGCAGCCAGCTCAATCCTGTCTGTGAGCTGTATAGGCACTTGTCAGCTGTGACACCTCATATAGACATCACGTCCAGTCCACTGAATTTACCTCCGGTGACTCCAATCAAGGTGTAGAACATCTCAGAGCTCAATGTCGAGTGGGCCCCATACACCTTAGATGGTCAGTAGGGTTGGCTTCTCCATAGCCCGCTGGCAGCCGCGTCCTTTCTGCCTCCCATTCATTTCAATGAGAGACAGCGCTGAGGATCACGGAGCGGCGGCTGCGCAGCGAGGGGACACGTCCAATGCGCAATCCTCAGCCCTGCCTCTTACTGAAATGAATGCGAGGCAGAAAGGACGCGGCTGCCAGCGGGCTGTGGCGAAAAATCTATCTATGCCAGCTTCTTTACTGACCGTTTTCTACTTCTAAGGGTCCATTCACACGTCCGCACCCGTTCCGCAATTTTGCGGAACGGGTGCGGACCCATTCATTCTCTATTGGCCCGGACGTGAAGCGGAGAGCACACTATGCATTTCCATAGCGGGTGCCGGCCGGGTGTGTTGCGGATCCGCAATTTGCGGGTCCGCAACACACCACGGACGTGTGAATGGATCCTAAGGCCGTTTTTTGTGTTCCGTATACGGAACCATTTATTTTAATGGTTCCGCAAAAAAAAACGGAAGGTACCCCACATGCATTCCGTTTCTGTATTTCAGTTTTTCGGTTCCGTTGAAAGATAGAACATGTCCTATTATTGCCCTCAAATCACGTTCCGTGGCTCCATTCAAGTCAATAGGTCCGCCAAAAAATGTACTCCGTATGTCTTCCGTATCCGTTCCGTTTTTGCGGAACCATCCATTGAAAATGTTATGCCCAGCCCAATTTTTTCTATGTAATTACTGTATACTGTATATGCCATACGGAAAAACGGAACGCAAACAGAAACACAATGGAAACAAAAAAACGGAACAACGGATCTGTGAAAAACGGACCGCAAAATACTGAAAAAGCCATACGGTCGTTTGAAAACAGGCATAGAAAGGGTCCATTCACACATCCATGTGTGTTTTGCGGATCCGCAAAAAACAGACACTGGCAATGTGCGTTCTTCATTTTGCGGACCGCACATCGCCGGCACTTAATAGAAAATGCCTAATCTTGACAAGAATAGGACGCGTTCTATTATTTTCAGGATTGGAATTGCGGACCCGGAAGTGCGGGTCCGCATTTCCGGATCCGGGCAGCACATCGTGCGGTCCCATAGAAATGAATGGGTCCGCAATTCCGTTCCCGAAAAAAAAAATAGAACGTGTCCTATTCTTGTCAAGATTAGGCATTTTTTATTAAGTGCCGCCCTCAAAATGCGGAACGCACATTGCCGGCGTCCGTGTTTTGCGGATGTACAGGGCTGGAGTCAGACAGCACCACCTGCTACGTAGTGGCCATGTCAGGTTACTGCAGCCAGGTATAGGACCCCCCACTATCTGATACTGATGACCTATAGCTGATTCGTATCTATAGCCGGAGAACCCCTTTAAAGAGAATCCCGCTGTTTACATGGGCCCCAAAAGGTGTCGGCAAAGTCTGTGGTAAAAATCTACATCTATTCACATGTCTGGAGGAGCGCGTCTGAGAACACAAAAAACCCTGTGCCGCTCATTAGTAAGTGAATGGTGGAAATGAGGAGTATTGTCCGTGGCCGGCGAGCTCCATTTACAAGTGACTGGAGATATCTACATACATAGCAGAAGGTCGGGACACACCCTGGGGCAGACACGACCGCCATACCACTGAAATAAACATACCAATATGGACGCCATATAGAGGACTGGGGGACTTTATTAAGAGGCTAAACAGGAATGATTGAAATTTACAACTTGGGTGAACTTTTTAGATCTTACTATATATATATATATAGAAGAGAATGTCTTTAAGACAAAAAGATTCTTCAAGGAAACTGATGTAAACGCGTCCGTAGAAACCACCAGTTGCCATCACGGTCCCTGGTTAGAAAGAGGAGCCTAAGCCTAAGAGAGCCCCGGGTGCCAGAAGCAATGAGCGCCTCCATCAATACAGAGGGAAGCGCTCATTGCTGGAGTGCTGACGCACGGGAGCGCATAGTTCCCTGCCCCACCGCCATAGGCCTTAGGCCTAGTAGGCCTGAGGCCTATGCAGTAGTGAAATCCCGGCGCAGGCGTGCGCGATGACGTAATCACGCGCGCCTGTGCCGGGACGCAGCAGCACAGTGAAGTGTGCGCGCCTTCTTTTCCTCTGCAAGCACAGGTGAGTATTTAGCTTTTTGGTTTTTTTATGTGCCAACTTTGGGGGACAACATGGGGGGCACACAGGAGGACATGTGGGGGTAAAAAATATTATGGGATACTGTGTGGGCGCAAATTATTATGGGAGGGATTACTATGTGGGGGGCAAATTACTATATGGGGCAGTGTGGGAGAAATTACTGTGGGGGGCAGTGTGGGGGAAACTACTGTGTGTGAGGGGAAACTACTGTGTGAGGGGCAGTGTGGGGGGAACTACTGTGTGTGGGGGGAACTACTGTGTGAGGGGCAGTGTGGGGGAAACTACTGTGTGTGGGGGAAACTACTGTGTGTGGGGGAAACTACTGTGTGAGGGGCAGTGTGGGGGAAACTACTGTGTGAGGGGCAGTGTGGGGGAAACTACTGTGTGAGGGGCAGTGTGGGGGAAACTACTGTGTGAGGGGCAGTGTGGAGGAAACTACTGTGTGAGGGGCAGTGTGGAGGAAACTACTGTGTGTGGGGGAAACTACTGTGTGAGGGGCAGTGTGGGGGAAACTACTGTGTGAGGGGCAGTGTGGGGGAAACTACTGTGTGAGGGGCAGTGTGGGGGAAACTACTGTGTGAGGGGCAGTGTGGAGGAAACTACTGTGTGAGGGGCAGTGTGGAGGAAACTACTGTGTGTGGGGGAAACTACTGTGTGAGGGGCAGTGTGGGGGAAACTACTGTGTGAGGGGCAGTGTGGGGGAAACTACTGTGTGAGGGGCAGTGTGGGGGAAACTACTGTGTGAGGGGCAGTGTGGAGGAAACTACTGTGTGAGGGGCAGTGTGGAGGAAACTACTGTGTGTGGGGGAAACTACTGTGTGAGGGGCAGTGTGGGGGAAACTACTGTGTGGGGGGCAGTGTGGGGGAAACTACTGTGTGAGGGGCAGTGTGGGGGAAACTACTGTGTGAGGGGCAGTGTGGGGGAAACTACTGTGTGAGGGGCAGTGTGGGGGAAACTACTGTGTGAGGGGCAGTGTGGGGGGAACTACTGTGTGTGGGGGGCAGTGTGGAGGAAACTACTGTGTGAGGGGCAGTGTGGAGGAAACTACTGTGTGTGGGGGAAACTACTGTGTGAGGGGCAGTGTGGGGGAAACTACTGTGTGAGGGGCAGTGTGGGGGAAACTACTGTGTGAGGGGCAGTGTGGGGGAAACTACTGTGTGAGGGGCAGTGTGGGGGGAACTACTGTGTGGGGGGCAGTGTGGAGGAAACTACTGTGTGAGGGGCAGTGTGGGGGGAACTACTGTGTGAGGGGCAGTGTGGGGGGAACTACTGTGTGAGGGGCAGTGTGGGGGGAACTACTGTGTGGGGGGCAGTGTGGGGGGAACTACTGTGTGTGGGGGGAACTACTGTGTGTGGGGCAGTGTGGGGGAAACTACTGTGTGTGGGGCAGTGTGGGGGAAACTACTGTGTGTGGGGCAGTGAGGGGGAAACTACTGTGTGTGGGGCAGTGTGGGGGAAACTACTGTGTGTGGGGCAGTGTGGGGGAAACTACTGTGTGGGGGGCAGTGTGGGGGGAACTACTGTGTGTGGGGGAAACTGCAGTGTGGGGGAAACTACTGTGTGTGGGGGAAACTACTGTGTGTGGGGGAAACTACTGTGTGTGGGGCAGTGTGGGGGAAACTACTGTGTGGGGGCAGTGTGGGGGGAACTACTGTGTGGGGGGCAGTGTGGGGGGAACTACTGTGTGTGGGGGAAACTACTGTGTGTGGGGGAAACTACTGTGTGGGGGCAGTGTGGGGGAAACTACTGTGTGTGGGGGAAACTACTGTGTGGGGGCAGTGTGGAGGAAACTACTGTGTGTGGGGGAAACTACTGTGTGAGGGACAGTGTGGGGGGAACTACTGTGTGAGGGGCAGTGTGGGGGGAACTACTGTGTGTGGGGCAGTGTGGGGGAAACTACTGTGTGTGGGGCAGTGTGGGGGAAATTACTGTGTGTGGGGCAGTGAGGGGGAAACTACTGTGTGTGGGGCAGTGTGGGGGAAACTACTGTGTGTGGGGCAGTGTGGGGGAAACTACTGTGTGGGGGCAGTGTGGGGGGAACTACTGTGTGGGGGCAGTGTGGGGGAAACTACTGTGTGTGGGGGAAACTACTGTGTGTGGGGGAAACTACTGTGTGGGGGAAACTACTGTGTGTGGGGGAAACTACTGTGTGGGGGGAAAACTACTGTGTGTGGGGCAGTGTGGGGGAAACTACTGTGTGGGGGGAACTACTGTGTGGGGGGCAGTGTGGGGGGAACTACTGTGTGTGGGGGAAACTACTGTGTGTGGGGGAAACTACTGTGTGGGGGCAGTGTGGGGGAAACTACTGTGTGTGGGGGAAACTACTGTGTGTGGGGCAGTGTGGGGGAAACTACTGTGTGGGGGCAGTGTGGGGGGAACTACTGTGTGGGGGCATTGTGGGGGGAACTACTGTGTGGGGGCAGTGTGGGGGGAACTACTGTGTGTGGGGCAGTGTGGGGGGAACTACTGTGTGGGGGAAACTACTGTGTGTGGGGCAGTGTGGGGGAAACTACTGTGTGTGGGGCAGTGTGGGGGAAACTACTGTGTGTGGGGCAGTGTGGGGGAAACTACTGTGTGGGGGCAGTGTGGGGGAAACTACTGTGTGTGTGGGGGAAACTACTGTGTGTGGGGCAGTGTGGGGGAAACTACTGTGTGGGGGGAACTACTGTGTGGGGGGCAGTGTGGGGGGAACTACTGTGTGTGGGTAGTGTAGGTGAAACTACTGTGTGTGGGGGAAACTACTGTGTGGGGGAAACTACTGTGTGTGGGGCAGTGTGGGGGGAACTACTGTGTGGGGGCAGTGTGGGGGGAACTACTGTGTGGGGGGAACTACTGTGTGGGGGGAACTACTGTGTGGGGGGAACTACTGTGTGTGGGACAGTGTGGGGGAAACTACTGTGTGTGGGGCAGTGTGGGGGAAACTACTGTGTGGGGGCAGTGTGGGGGGAACTACTGTGTGTTGGAGGAACTACTGTGTGTGGGGCAGTGTGGGGGGAACTACTGTGTGGGGGAAACTACTGTGTGTGGGGCAGTGTGGGGGAAACTACTGTGTGGGGGGGAAACTACTGTGTGGGGGGGAAATTACTGTGTGTGGGGCAGTGTGGAGGAAACTACTGTGTGTGGGGCAGTGTGGGGGAACTACTGTGTGTGGGGGAACTACTGTGTGTGGGGCAGTGTGGGGGAAACTACTGTGTGTGGGGGGACTACTGTGTGGGGGGGGGACTACTGTGTGTGGGGCAGTGTGGGGGGAACTACTGTGTGGGGGCAGTGTGGGGGGAACTACTGTGTGGGGGAAACTACTGTGTGTGGGGCAGTGTGGGGGAAACTACTGTGTGGGGGCAGTGTGGGGGGAACTACTGTGTGTGGGGGAAACTACTGTGTGTGGGGGAAACTACTGTGTGGGGGGAACTACTGTGTGTGGGAGGAACTACTGTGTGTGGGGCAGTGTGGGGGGAACTACTGTGTGGGGGAAACTACTGTGTGTGGGGCAGTGTGGGGGAAACTACTGTGTGGGGGGAACTACTGTGTGTGGGGGAAACTACTGTGTGGGGGCAGTGTGGGGGAAACTACTGTGTGTGGGGGAAACTACTGTGTGTGGGGGAAACTACTGTGTGTGGGGCAGTGTGGGGGGAACTACTGTGTGTGGGAGGAACTACTGTGTGTGGGGCAGTGTGGGGGGAACTACTGTGTGGGGGAAACTACTGTGTGTGGGGCAGTGTGGGGGGAACTACTGTGTGTGGGGCAGTGTGGGAGAAACTACTGTGTGTGGGGGAAACTACTGTGTGTGGGGGAAACTACTGTGTGTGGGGCAGTGTGGGGAAAACTACTGTGTGTGGGGCAGTGTGGGGGAAACTACTGTGTGGGGGGGAAACTACTGTGTGTGGGGCAGTGTGGAGGAAACTACTGTGTGTGGGGCAGTGTGGGGGAAACTACTGTGTGTGGGGGGACTACTGTGTGGGGGGGACTACTGTGTGTGGGGGAACTACTGTGTGTGGGGCAGTGTGGGGGAAACTACTGTGTGTGGGGGGACTACTGTGTGTGGGGGAAACTACTGTGTGTGGGGCAGTGTGGGGGGAACTACTGTGTGGGGGGGAACTACTGTGTGTGGGGCAGTGTGGGGGGAACTACTGTGTGGGGGCAGTGTGGGGGGAACTACTGTGTGTGGGGCAGTGTGGGGGGAACTACTGTGTGGGGGCAGTGTGGGGGGAACTACTGTGTGTGGGGCAGTGTGGGGGGAACTACTGTGTGTGGGGGGAACTACTGTGTGTGGGGGGAACTACTGTGTGGGGGGAACTACTGTGTGTGGGAGGAACTACTGTGTGGGGGCAGTGTGGGGGAAACTACTGTGTGTGGGGGAAACTACTGTGTGTGGGGGAAACTACTGTGTGGGGGGAACTACTGTGTGTGGGAGGAACTACTGTGTGTGGGGCAGTGTGGGGGGAACTACTGTGTGGGGGAAACTACTGTGTGTGGGGCAGTGTGGGGGAAACTACTGTGTGGGGGGAACTACTGTGTGTGGGGGAAACTACTGTGTGGGGGCAGTGTGGGGGAAACTACTGTGTGTGGGGGAAACTACTGTGTGTGGGGGAAACTACTGTGTGTGGGGCAGTGTGGGGGGAACTACTGTGTGTGGGAGGAACTACTGTGTGTGGGGCAGTGTGGGGGGAACTACTGTGTGGGGGAAACTACTGTGTGTGGG
Source organism: Bufo bufo (assembly GCF_905171765.1). Lineage (NCBI taxonomy): Eukaryota > Metazoa > Chordata > Amphibia > Anura > Bufonidae > Bufo > Bufo bufo. The sequence continues at coordinate 92,195,565 of NC_053399.1, forward strand.
GCAGTGTGGGGGGAACTACTGTGTGGGGGGCAGTGTGGGAGAAACTACTGTGTGTGGGGGAAACTACTGTGTGTGGGGGAAACTACTGTGTGTGGGGCAGTGTGGGGAAAACTACTGTGTGTGGGGCAGTGTGGGGGAAACTACTGTGTGGGGGGGAAACTACTGTGTGGGGGGGAAACTACTGTGTGTGGGGCAGTGTGGGGGAAACTACTGTGTGTGGGGGGACTACTGTGTGGGGGGGACTACTGTGTGTGGGGGAACTACTGTGTGTGGGGCAGTGTGGGGGAAACTACTGTGTGTGGGGGGACTACTGTGTGTGGGGGAAACTACTGTGTGTGGGGCAGTGTGGGGGAACTACTGTGTGGGGGGGGAACTACTGTGTGTGGGGCAGTGTGGGGGGAACTACTGTGTGGGGGCAGTGTGGGGGGAACTACTGTGTGTGGGGCAGTGTGGGGGGAACTACTGTGTGGGGGCAGTGTGGGGGGAACTACTGTGTGTGGGGCAGTGTGGGGGGAACTACTGTGTGTGGGGGGAACTACTGTGTGTGGGGGGAACTACTTTGTGTGGGGGAACTACTGTGTGTGGGAGGAACTACTGTGTGTGGGGCAGTGTGGGGGGAACTACTGTGTGGGGAAACTACTGTGTGTGGGGGGAACTACTGTGTGGGGGGGAAACTACTGTGTGTGGGGGAAACTACTGTGTGTGGGGGAAACTACTGTGTGTGGGGCAGTGTGGGGGAAACTACTGTGTGGGGGCAGTGTGGGGGGAACTACTGTGTGTGGGGCAGTGTGGGGGGAACTACTGTGTGTGGGGCAGTGTGGGGGAAACTACTGTGTGTGGGGGAAACTACTGTGTGTGGGGCAGTGTGGGGGAAACTACTGTGTGGGGGGAACTACTGTGTGGGGGGCAGTGTGGGGGGAACTACTGTGTGTGGGGGAACTACTGTGTGTGGGGGAAACTACTGTGTGGGGGAACTACTGTGTGTGGGGGAACTACTGTGTGTGGGAGGAACTACTGTGTGGGGGGGAAACTACTGTGTGTGGGGCAGTGTGGGGGAAACTACTGTGTGGGGGCAGTGTGGGGGGAACTACTGTGTGTGGGGGAAACTACTGTGTGGGGGCAGTGTGGGGGAAACTACTGTGTGTGGGGGGAACTACTGTGTGTGGGAGGAACTACTGTGTGTGGGGCAGTGTGGGGGGAACTACTGTGTGGGGGAAACTACTGTGTGTGGGGCAGTGTGGGGGGAACTACTGTGTGTGGGGCAGTGTGGGAGAAACTACTGTGTGTGGGGGAAACTACTGTGTGTGGGGGAAACTACTGTGTGTGGGGCAGTGTGGGGAAAACTACTGTGTGTGGGGCAGTGTGGGGGAAACTACTGTGTGGGGGGGAAACTACTGTGTGGGGGGGAAACTACTGTGTGTGGGGCAGTGTGGAGGAAACTACTGTGTGGGGGGGAAACTACTGTGTGTGGGGCAGTGTGGGGGGAACTACTGTGTGTGGGGCAGTGTGGGGGGAACTACTGTGTGTGGGGCAGTGTGGGGGAAACTACTGTGTGGGGGGGAAACTACTGTGTGTGGGGCAGTGTGGGGGAAACTACTGTGTGGGGGCAGTGTGGGGGGAACTACTGTGTGGGGGGAACTACTGTGTGTGGGGCAGTGTGGGGGAAACTACTGTGTGGGGGCAGTGTGGGGGGAACTACTGTGTGGGGGGCAGTGTGGGGGGAACTACTGTGTGTGGGGGAACTACTGTGTGTGGGGGAAACTACTGTGTGGGGGAACTACTGTGTGTGGGGGAACTACTGTGTGTGGGAGGAACTACTGTGTGGGGGGGAAACTACTGTGTGTGGGGCAGTGTGGGGGAAACTACTGTGTGGGGGCAGTGTGGGGGGAACTACTGTGTGTGGGGGAAACTACTGTGTGGGGGCAGTGTGGGGGAAACTACTGTGTGTGGGGGGAACTACTGTGTGTGGGAGGAACTACTGTGTGTGGGGCAGTGTGGGGGGAACTACTGTGTGGGGGAAACTACTGTGTGTGGGGCAGTGTGGGGGGAACTACTGTGTGTGGGGCAGTGTGGGAGAAACTACTGTGTGTGGGGGAAACTACTGTGTGTGGGGGAAACTACTGTGTGTGGGGCAGTGTGGGGAAAACTACTGTGTGTGGGGCAGTGTGGGGGAAACTACTGTGTGGGGGGGAACTACTGTGTGTGGGAGGAACTACTGTGTGTGGGGCAGTGTGGGGGGAACTACTGTGTGGGGGAAACTACTGTGTGTGGGGCAGTGTGGGGGGAACTACTGTGTGTGGGGCAGTGTGGGAGAAACTACTGTGTGTGGGGGAAACTACTGTGTGTGGGGGAAACTACTGTGTGTGGGGCAGTGTGGGGAAAACTACTGTGTGTGGGGCAGTGTGGGGGAAACTACTGTGTGGGGGGGAAACTACTGTGTGGGGGGGAAACTACTGTGTGTGGGGGAAACTACTGTGTGTGGGGCAGTGTGGGGGGAACTACTGTGTGTGGGGCAGTGTGGGGGAAACTACTGTGTGTGGGGCAGTGTGGGGGAAACTACTGTGTGTGGGGCAGTGTGGAGGAAACTACTGTGTGTGGGGGAAACTACTGTGTGAGGGGCAGTGTGGGGGAAACTACTGTGTGAGGGGCAGTGTGGGGGAAACTACTGTGTGAGGGGCAGTGTGGGGGAAACTACTGTGTGAGGGGCAGTGTGGGGGAAACTACTGTGTGAGGGGCAGTGTGGGGGAAACTACTGTGTGAGGGGCAGTGTGGGGGGAACTACTGTGTGTGGGGGGCAGTGTGGAGGAAACTACTGTGTGAGGGGCAGTGTGGAGGAAACTACTGTGTGTGGGGGAAACTACTGTGTGAGGGGCAGTGTGGGGGAAACTACTGTGTGAGGGGCAGTGTGGGGGAAACTACTGTGTGAGGGGCAGTGTGGGGGAAACTACTGTGTGAGGGGCAGTGTGGGGGGAACTACTGTGTGGGGGGCAGTGTGGAGGAAACTACTGTGTGAGGGGCAGTGTGGGGGGAACTACTGTGTGAGGGGCAGTGTGGGGGGAACTACTGTGTGAGGGGCAGTGTGGGGGGAACTACTGTGTGGGGGGCAGTGTGGGGGGAACTACTGTGTGTGGGGGGAACTACTGTGTGTGGGGCAGTGTGGGGGAAACTACTGTGTGTGGGGCAGTGTGGGGGAAACTACTGTGTGTGGGGCAGTGAGGGGGAAACTACTGTGTGTGGGGCAGTGTGGGGGAAACTACTGTGTGTGGGGCAGTGTGGGGGAAACTACTGTGTGGGGGGCAGTGTGGGGGGAACTACTGTGTGTGGGGGAAACTGCAGTGTGGGGGAAACTACTGTGTGTGGGGGAAACTACTGTGTGTGGGGGAAACTACTGTGTGTGGGGCAGTGTGGGGGAAACTACTGTGTGGGGGCAGTGTGGGGGGAACTACTGTGTGGGGGGCAGTGTGGGGGGAACTACTGTGTGTGGGGGAAACTACTGTGTGTGGGGGAAACTACTGTGTGGGGGCAGTGTGGGGGAAACTACTGTGTGTGGGGGAAACTACTGTGTGGGGGCAGTGTGGAGGAAACTACTGTGTGTGGGGGAAACTACTGTGTGAGGGACAGTGTGGGGGGAACTACTGTGTGAGGGGCAGTGTGGGGGGAACTACTGTGTGTGGGGCAGTGTGGGGGAAACTACTGTGTGTGGGGCAGTGTGGGGGAAATTACTGTGTGTGGGGCAGTGAGGGGGAAACTACTGTGTGTGGGGCAGTGTGGGGGAAACTACTGTGTGTGGGGCAGTGTGGGGGAAACTACTGTGTGGGGGCAGTGTGGGGGGAACTACTGTGTGGGGGCAGTGTGGGGGAAACTACTGTGTGTGGGGGAAACTACTGTGTGGGGGCAGTGTGGGGGAAACTACTGTGTGTGGGGGAAACTACTGTGTGGGGGCAGTGTGGGGGAAACTACTGTGTGTGGGGGAAACTACTGTGTGGGGGGGAAACTACTGTGTGTGGGGCAGTGTGGGGGAAACTACTGTGTGGGGGGAACTACTGTGTGGGGGGCAGTGTGGGGGGAACTACTGTGTGTGGGGGAAACTACTGTGTGTGGGGGAAACTACTGTGTGGGGGCAGTGTGGGGGAAACTACTGTGTGTGGGGGAAACTACTGTGTGTGGGGCAGTGTGGGGGAAACTACTGTGTGGGGGCAGTGTGGGGGGAACTACTGTGTGGGGGCATTGTGGGGGGAACTACTGTGTGGGGGCAGTGTGGGGGGAACTACTGTGTGTGGGGCAGTGTGGGGGGAACTACTGTGTGGGGGAAACTACTGTGTGTGGGGCAGTGTGGGGGAAACTACTGTGTGTGGGGCAGTGTGGGGGAAACTACTGTGTGTGGGGCAGTGTGGGGGAAACTACTGTGTGGGGGCAGTGTGGGGGAAACTACTGTGTGTGTGGGGGAAACTACTGTGTGTGGGGCAGTGTGGGGGAAACTACTGTGTGGGGGGAACTACTGTGTGGGGGGCAGTGTGGGGGGAACTACTGTGTGTGGGTAGTGTAGGTGAAACTACTGTGTGTGGGGGAAACTACTGTGTGGGGGAAACTACTGTGTGTGGGGCAGTGTGGGGGGAACTACTGTGTGGGGGCAGTGTGGGGGGAACTACTGTGTGGGGGGAACTACTGTGTGGGGGGAACTACTGTGTGGGGGGAACTACTGTGTGTGGGACAGTGTGGGGGAAACTACTGTGTGTGGGGCAGTGTGGGGGAAACTACTGTGTGGGGGCAGTGTGGGGGGAACTACTGTGTGTTGGAGGAACTACTGTGTGTGGGGCAGTGTGGGGGGAACTACTGTGTGGGGGAAACTACTGTGTGTGGGGCAGTGTGGGGGAAACTACTGTGTGGGGGGGAAACTACTGTGTGTGGGGGAAATTACTGTGTGTGGGGCAGTGTGGAGGAAACTACTGTGTGTGGGGCAGTGTGGGGGAACTACTGTGTGTGGGGGAACTACTGTGTGTGGGGCAGTGTGGGGGAAACTACTGTGTGTGGGGGGACTACTGTGTGGGGGGGGGACTACTGTGTGTGGGGCAGTGTGGGGGGAACTACTGTGTGGGGGCAGTGTGGGGGGAACTACTGTGTGGGGGAAACTACTGTGTGTGGGGCAGTGTGGGGGAAACTACTGTGTGGGGGCAGTGTGGGGGAAACTACTGTGTGTGGGGGAAACTACTGTGTGTGGGGGAAACTACTGTGTGGGGGGGAAACTACTGTGTGGGGGGAACTACTGTGTGTGGGAGGAACTACTGTGTGTGGGGCAGTGTGGGGGGAACTACTGTGTGGGGGAAACTACTGTGTGTGGGGCAGTGTGGGGGAAACTACTGTGTGGGGGGAACTACTGTGTGTGGGGGAAACTACTGTGTGGGGGCAGTGTGGGGGAAACTACTGTGTGTGGGGGAAACTACTGTGTGTGGGGCAGTGTGGGGGGAACTACTGTGTGTGGGAGGAACTACTGTGTGTGGGGCAGTGTGGGGGGAACTACTGTGTGGGGGAAACTACTGTGTGTGGGGCAGTGTGGGGGGAACTACTGTGTGTGGGGCAGTGTGGGAGAAACTACTGTGTGTGGGGGAAACTACTGTGTGTGGGGGAAACTACTGTGTGTGGGGCAGTGTGGGGAAAACTACTGTGTGTGGGGCAGTGTGGGGGAAACTACTGTGTGGGGGGGAAACTACTGTGTGTGGGGCAGTGTGGAGGAAACTACTGTGTGTGGGGCAGTGTGGGGGAAACTACTGTGTGTGGGGGGACTACTGTGTGGGGGGGACTACTGTGTGTGGGGGAACTATTGTGTGTGGGGCAGTGTGGGGGAAACTACTGTGTGTGGGGGGACTACTGTGTGTGGGGGAAACTACTGTGTGTGGGGCAGTGTGGGGGGAACTACTGTGTGGGGGGGAACTACTGTGTGTGGGGCAGTGTGGGGGGAACTACTGTGTGGGGGCAGTGTGGGGGGAACTACTGTGTGTGGGGCAGTGTGGGGGGAACTACTGTGTGGGGGCAGTGTGGGGGGAACTACTGTGTGTGGGGCAGTGTGGGGGGAACTACTGTGTGTGGGGGGAACTACTGTGTGTGGGGGGAACTACTGTGTGGGGGGAACTACTGTGTGTGGGAGGAACTACTGTGTGGGGGCAGTGTGGGGGAAACTACTGTGTGTGGGGGAAACTACTGTGTGTGGGGGAAACTACTGTGTGGGGGGAACTACTGTGTGTGGGAGGAACTACTGTGTGTGGGGCAGTGTGGGGGGAACTACTGTGTGGGGGAAACTACTGTGTGTGGGGCAGTGTGGGGGAAACTACTGTGTGGGGGGAACTACTGTGTGTGGGGGAAACTACTGTGTGGGGGCAGTGTGGGGGGAACTACTGTGTGGGGGAAACTACTGTGTGTGGGGCAGTGTGGGGGGAACTACTGTGTGTGGGGCAGTGTGGGAGAAACTACTGTGTGTGGGGGAAACTACTGTGTGTGGGGGAAACTACTGTGTGTGGGGCAGTGTGGGGAAAACTACTGTGTGTGGGGCAGTGTGGGGGAAACTACTGTGTGGGGGGGAAACTACTGTGTGGGGGGGAAACTACTGTGTGTGGGGCAGTGTGGGGGAAACTACTGTGTGTGGGGGGACTACTGTGTGGGGGGGACTACTGTGTGTGGGGGAACTACTGTGTGTGGGGCAGTGTGGGGGAAACTACTGTGTGTGGGGGGACTACTGTGTGTGGGGGAAACTACTGTGTGTGGGGCAGTGTGGGGGGAACTACTGTGTGGGGGGGGAACTACTGTGTGTGGGGCAGTGTGGGGGGAACTACTGTGTGGGGGCAGTGTGGGGGGAACTACTGTGTGTGGGGCAGTGTGGGGGGAACTACTGTGTGGGGGCAGTGTGGGGGGAACTACTGTGTGTGGGGCAGTGTGGGGGGAACTACTGTGTGTGGGGGGAACTACTGTGTGTGGGGGGAACTACTTTGTGTGGGGGAACTACTGTGTGTGGGAGGAACTACTGTGTGTGGGGCAGTGTGGGGGGAACTACTGTGTGGGGGAAACTACTGTGTGTGGGGGGAACTACTGTGTGGGGGGGAAACTACTGTGTGTGGGGGAAACTACTGTGTGTGGGGGAAACTACTGTGTGTGGGGCAGTGTGGGGGAAACTACTGTGTGGGGGCAGTGTGGGGGGAACTACTGTGTGTGGGGCAGTGTGGGGGGAACTACTGTGTGTGGGGCAGTGTGGGGGAAACTACTGTGTGTGGGGGAAACTACTGTGTGTGGGGCAGTGTGGGGGAAACTACTGTGTGGGGGCAGTGTGGGGGGAACTACTGTGTGGGGGGCAGTGTGGGGGGAACTACTGTGTGGGGGGGAACTACTGTGTGTGGGGGAAACTACTGTGTGGGGGAACTACTGTGTGTGGGGGAACTACTGTGTGTGGGAGGAACTACTGTGTGGGGGGGAAACTACTGTGTGTGGGGCAGTGTGGGGGAAACTACTGTGTGGGGGCAGTGTGGGGGGAACTACTGTGTGTGGGGGAAACTACTGTGTGGGGGCAGTGTGGGGGAAACTACTGTGTGTGGGGGGAACTACTGTGTGTGGGAGGAACTACTGTGTGTGGGGCAGTGTGGGGGAAACTACTGTGTGTGGGGGGAACTACTGTGTGTGGGAGGAACTACTATGTGTGGGGCAGTGTGGGGGGAACTACTGTGTGGGGGAAACTACTGTGTGTGGGGCAGTGTGGGGGGAACTACTGTGTGTGGGGCAGTGTGGGAGAAACTACTGTGTGTGGGGGAAACTACTGTGTGTGGGGGAAACTACTGTGTGTGGGGCAGTGTGGGGAAAACTACTGTGTGTGGGGCAGTGTGGGGGAAACTACTGTGTGGGGGGGAAACTACTGTGTGGGGGGGAAACTACTGTGTGTGGGGCAGTGTGGAGGAAACTACTGTGTGGGGGGGAAACTACTGTGTGTGGGGCAGTGTGGGGGGAACTACTGTGTGTGGGGCAGTGTGGGGGAAACTACTGTGTGGGGGGGGAAACTACTGTGTGTGGGGCAGTGTGGGGGAAACTACTGTGTGGGGGCAGTGTGGGGGGAACTACTGTGTGTGGGGCAGTGTGGGGGAAACTACTGTGTGGGGGGAACTACTGTGTGGGGGGCAGTGTGGGGGGAACTACTGTGTGTGGGGGAACTACTGTGTGTGGGGGAAACTACTGTGTGGGGGAACTACTGTGTGTGGGGGAACTACTGTGTGTGGGAGGAACTACTGTGTGGGGGGGAAACTACTGTGTGTGGGGCAGTGTGGGGGAAACTACTGTGTGGGGGCAGTGTGGGGGGAACTACTGTGTGTGGGGGAAACTACTGTGTGGGGGCAGTGTGGGGGAAACTACTGTGTGTGGGGGGAACTACTGTGTGTGGGAGGAACTACTGTGTGTGGGGCAGTGTGGGGGGAACTACTGTGTGGGGGAAACTACTGTGTGTGGGGCAGTGTGGGGGAAACTACTGTGTGTGGGGCAGTGTGGGGGGAACTACTGTGTGTGGGGCAGTGTGGGAGAAACTACTGTGTGTGGGGGAAACTACTGTGTGTGGGGGAAACTACTGTGTGTGGGGCAGTGTGGGGAAAACTACTGTGTGTGGGGCAGTGTGGGGGAAACTACTGTGTGGGGGGGAACTACTGTGTGTGGGAGGAACTACTGTGTGTGGGGCAGTGTGGGGGGAACTACTGTGTGTGGGGGAAACTACTGTGTGTGGGGGAAACTACTGTGTGTGGGGCAGTGTGGGGAAAACTACTGTGTGTGGGGCAGTGTGGGGGAAACTACTGTGTGGGGGGGAAACTACTGTGTGGGGGGGAAACTACTGTGTGTGGGGCAGTGTGGGGGAAACTACTGTGTGTGGGGCAGTGTGGGGGAAACTACTGTGTGTGGGGCAGTGTGGGGGGAACTACTGTGTGTGGGGCAGTGTGGGGGAAACTACTGTGTGTGGGGCAGTGTGGGGGGAACTACTGTGTGGGGGGGAAACTACTGTGTGTGGGGCAGTGTGGGGGAAACTACTGTGTGGGGGGGAAACTACTGTGTGTGGGGCAGTGTGGGGGAAACTACTGTGTGGGGGAAACTACTGTGTGAGGGGCAGTGTGGGGGAAATTACTGTGTGTGGGGCAGTGTGGGGGGAACTACTGTGTGTGGGGCAGTGTGGAGGGAACTACTGTGTGGGGGGGAAACTACTGTGTGTGGGGCAGTGTGGGGGAAACTACAGAATGCAGGGATCTCAAGTCTCCCGGAGGTTCAGGGAGTCTCCCGCTATTAGATAGCGGCTCCCTGACACATGTGAGACAATATGGAAAGGTACTGATAGCAGAGCAGAGAGATGAGAGAAGTGACAGGACAGAGTTTAGATTACAGGTTGAATTAACCCTTTAGGGTCAAATTGGCTTCTCAAGGAGATCTATATGTTAAAGGCCTCCCTCCTTCTGTCTCATTCAGTAGCTCTAGAACTATTGAGAGAGATGGATTTTTTTAAAATACATTTACACATTTAACCCTTCATTTTAATTATATTATTTACCCCAGTGTTAAATTCACCCCCCCCCCCCCCCCTGGATGCTTGATTTTTTCCTACAGTGGGGTAGATAATTACACAGAGGGATTTAAAGAATAAACTTCCTGACTCAGACCAAGAGCCGAGTCAGCGAGTGAATGGAAGCATCCGCGCATGCGCATTGCGCAACCTAAGCTTCGGTTCACTTGCTTCTTGTCAGCTCAGTGAATGAACTGAAGATTTGATTCATGAATCGGTTAATTTGAAAGATCCGAACTTCCCATCTCTAGTTTACTCGCAGTAAACCTTTCCGGCAACCTGTAGCAGCGTCCCCTTCTCGGCGCGTGCGCACAGTGCAAGAAGAAGCCGATGCCAGCAGTCCGCAACAACGCATCAGGCTGAGCCTGTGCGCACGCAAGGGCTGTCAAAGCGGGAGGAGGGGGAGGGAGGGAGAGGCGGCACTGAGGAGTAGAAGGCGGTGCTGGGCACGAACGGCGATCGTGCGGCCGGGCACCATGCATCCACAGACCTCCCCTGCTTGGGCACCTTAATTCAATGATTGACAGGTTAGTAAAACCTGTTTTTCCGCAGAATAAAGCCACAAATAGCTTCTATAAGGCCACCTTAGAAATCAGAATGCTGCCTGGACATGAGCAGATGTTTAGCTCACAGGGCTTATAGGTGGTGACAGAATCCCTTTAATCATATACATAAATAGGATAATTTGGGGCAGAGTAATGAGCCCCGTCCTCCACACCATAGAGCAAAGTGTGCAGATACTGCAGATGTCTGGAAAATCTAATACAAAGTTTGTGAAAGAAAAAAAAAGAAAACCTCCCTGAAATGAGTTTTTGCAGGTTGAGATGTCTGTGTATGGGGGAAACTACTCTGTGGACACTATACAGGGATTATTACCCGGAGCACAATATAGGGTGGTATTATTACTGGGGTCTCTGGGGGACATTATAGCTGCTGTGGACACTATACAGGGATTATTACCCGGAGCACAATATAGGGTGGTATTATTACTGGGGTCTCTGGGGGACATTATAGAAGCTGTGGACACTATGGGGACATTTGGGGTAATTTATCAGACTGGTGTAAAGTAGGACTGGTTTAGTTGCCCATAGCAGCCAATCAGATTCCACCTTTCATATTTGACGGCTCCTTTGGAAATCCAGTTCTTCTTTACACCAGTTTGATAAATGACCCCAATTATGTCTATTAGGGTCACAATTTTTTCAGCAGTACAGTACCTGGGGCATTGGGGGGCACAACGGGCACAGTATTGGGGGTGGCAGCAGGATGACATTGTGGGGACACCCGGATGAGGAGGTTGATGGAAAAACTTAGAAATCCAACGCGTCTGTGTTACAAACTCTGTAGAGACGAGATGCGGCTGAAAGCATTAGTCATGGCGGTCTGGGTCAAACGGAGGAGAAGAGGAAAGAGAAGGTCTTCAAACCACAGGGGCTAAATGTCGAATTCGGCTTCAAACCTTGTCTAATATGACGGTAATGTTTGGCTTCGAGATTATGGAGCCAATAAGGGAACGGTGAAGGTTATGTTGTTTACAATCTGTACTTGGGATCGTCAGCCGCATATTGACATTATGGGAAGCGAATCGCTATTAATAGGGTCGAGCTGCATTACAAGTTATACTATAGATGCGTTTTATATGGCCGACTGCGTGAACAGGCAGCAAAGTGAATAACTAGGAGGAATTGGCTCTAATGGTGTTTGTATCTTTCTACATAACGGGCGTTGTGCGCGGTTTCTTTAGAAGTGATGGTGCGCTCGTTGAGAGCCGTGCTCTTTAAGGCTCCGCTCACACGTCCTTATAATGGGTCCGCCTGCGGAACAGGTTGTGGACACATTCATTCTCTAGGGGCACTATGTGCTCTCCGCATCCGCATTTCCGGAGCGCGCCCCCGATCTTCCGGTCCACGGCTCCAGGAAAAAAATAGAACATGTCCTATTCTTGTCCGCAATTGCTCAGAATCACCGGGGTCTCAACGGCGGACCCTCTGCCATCTGTTATTTTGCATCAAGTAATCCATCATTTTTCGTAAGCGAAAACGCAGGAAAAAATGATCTCTTACACAATGCCTAAGAGGGCGGTGTTATGCAAGGTTTCTGAGCATTTCCAGTTCTTGTGGAACTACAAGCACCAGCAATGCCTTCAGTGCACAGAGGCTTGCAGTTCCAATATTTACTTTTTTATTGTATTTTACTAGTTTTATTTCCCCCCTCACTGACTAGTTCATGACTGCGCATGCTCGATCGGAAGATTTCGCGCCTTATCGTTTCCAAAGCAACAATCCAACCCATCGGCGCTCCTACTGGCCCACTGCGCCGGACGTCGTCGATGGGCGGGGATTAGGCGTCCAGTCCCGGATTTTTTAAAAGCGGTCAGGCCTGAGCAGTGGATTACCAGACGAAACGAGGAGGAGGAGTAGTGAGGAAGGTGGAGAGCGGAGGAGGGAGCAAATCAACGCCAGCGAGGAGAGATTCAAACACAAACAAGCGGATGGGCTTCTACCCCTCGGCGCCGGACACCGACTCCTCGCCCGCCCAGCGCTAGCTCCAGGCCGCGGCCTCCAGCACGAGCAGCCTCCGCCGCCGAGCACTCCCTCCTCGGGCCTGCCCCGCGCTCCGGCCCGCCTCGCCTCTGGGTGTCTCCCGCGTTTCCCGCTCTTTCCTCTCACTCTTCGCCCGAGGCCCGAACCCTCGCCATGTCCCGCTCCAGCCGGCAGAAGGAGTACAAGTGCGGGGACCTGGTGTTCGCCAAGATGAAGGGCTACCCGCACTGGCCGGCCCGGGTGAGTGTGTCTGCTGGGACCTGTAGTCCTCCGCGCCGCCATCTCTGCAGCCAGGTGTCGTAGTTACACGGGGGAGTCTGCTGGGGGTCGTAGTTACATGCTGTAGGCCAGGGCGAGAAGTGCAATGTCTGCTGGGAGTCGTAGTTTAATGCTGGTGCCTTCTCCTCATGTGGAAAGTGGATGTCTGCTGGGAGTTGTAGTTCCACGCAGGTGTTCTCATTAGTATTATTGGGGGGACAGGTAGAAAAGTTAGTGTTTGCTGGGAGTTGTAGTTCCATGCCAGTGTTTTATATTTAGTTATGTCTGCTGGGAGTTGTAGTTCCATGCCAGTGTTTTATATTTAGTTGTCTGCTGGGAGTTGTAGTTGCATGCAGTTTTTCGCCATGGTTGTTGGATCGTTATTATTGGGGTTCAGATTAGTGGTATGTCTGCTGGGAGTTGTAGTTCCATGCTGGAGTATTACTTTTGTTTTCCTGTCCCATCACTATTATTGAGGGCCAGGTCGAAACATTGAATGTCTGCTGGGAGTTGTAGTTTAATGCTGGTGCCTTCTCCTCGGCCCCTAGTTGTTTGGTGCATGTGGAAAGTGGATGTCTGCTGGGAGTTGTAGTTCCACGCAGGTGTGTTCTCCTCAGTATTTAGATTAGTATTATTGGGGGGCAGGTAGAAAAGTTACTGTGTTTGCTGAGAGTTGTAGTTTCATGCCAGTGTTTTATATTTAGTTGTGTCTGCTGGGAGTTGTAGTTGCATGCAGTTTTTCTCTGTGGTTGTTGCGGATTAGTGATATGTCTGCTGGGAGTTGTAGTGACTAATCTGTCTATAGTTGTCAGGTTAGACGTGTCTGCTGGGAGTTATAGTTCCATGTCGGCGTCCTCCTTGCTCTACAGTTGTTAGATGGCTAATATCGAGGATGTTGCTGAGTATCAGTGGTTTGGGGAGTACGACTTCCATCATGTCCTCCTGCCGGCCACGCTGAGAGTTGTAGTGGGGAGTCGGAGGGTGGCGCTCCTGTGAGCTCACATCTGGAGGAAGCGTGCTGAGGAGCACATGTCCGGGGTCGGGTTACACACCTGAGGGGGGAGGGGGAGAGAGCCGTAGTCAGTCAGCGGCCAATCAGATCGCTGCTTTCATTACCAGCGCGTTTTAGTATGAGATTGGGCTGATGCTGAGTCCTCGGTTAACCCCGTCATTACTAAAGGTGGGTGACCAAGTGGTCAGGAAGTTGTCCAGGACGGGTACACGTGACGATGGCCGGCATAGTGCAGGGTCTAGGTGACCTCCATACCCGCCCGCTGAGGGGCAAAGAGCGTGGGCATCTGATGCCGCCTGCTCCCCGGTGACTGGCGTTATCTAAAAGGGGCAGGAGTGCATGCTGGGTAATTTAACGACTACTACTACTCCTGCTGCACAGTGCCGCTGTTTACCCAGGTCTCTGCCAAATGTACTCTGCCCCGGCCTCCCCCCGCAGCAGAAACCTGCCTGATACTGCACTGTGCAGGCGCTCCTCCCAGCATGCCCCGGGCAGAGACGTCAGGCTTGTCAATACAGGGAGACGACGCGCCGCCGTGCGCCTGGTCTGGACTGACCTACAATGAACGGGCCACACCCCTCACGAAAGTCCTCTGTGGGCAGGGGAAGGCTGAGATGTAGTACCACGTGCAACCTGTGGGCAGGGGTGGCGCTGTGAGCATCATGTGTACCTCTAATGTCTAAGAGGTGGCGCTCTGCTGCCAGCTGTAGTGGCGGGCGACGCTCGTCACGCAGGTAGTGTCACAGCGCGGTCTGCTGCCGGTCTCCTTGTCTTGGCCCAGTGATGATCAAGTATCGCGCTTAGAGGGATCGGGGCCGCCGTTCTGAGGCCTGAGCTCCTCTTCTTCATTCTTCTGCCTTCTTCTCCTCTCTCCTTCTTCTTCTCCTCTCTCCTTCTTCTCCTCTCTCCTTCTTCTTGACTTTTTTCTTGTCTGTTTTCTTCGGCTCGGCCTCCGTCTGGTTCGGTCTTCCCAGTGACGGCAAGATTATGAGATCTGAGGGCCCCGCACCAGTGCGGTCAGCGGGTGGACAGACGGCAGCAGGGTCATCAGGGTGCAGCAGCTGCTGTAATCCAGTTAGGGATGCAGCCCGCCATCGTCGAGGTTATTCTTTGTGTATGTAAAGCCATTCCCAGGAATGCACAATGTGGCGGGTCTCTGTGAGCCGCTATGCCTGTGCTGACAGCTCGCTATGGTGTATGTGCAGCCTGTCAGAATAACACGGGTTGACCACAGTCATCCTGGATTATCTTCCGCTGGCCGCCGTTAACTCTTTATCTGCATGCCAGCCTGTCCTGTGTGGGCGGCGGGCCAGGCTCTGGCTGATAACACAAGTCGCACGCAGCACTTTATCCTCCTCCTCCCACAGGACGGCCGCGTCTGGTGGCTTCTTCTGTAATCCTCCTCATCCCACAGACTATAACATGGAGTAGTCCGCAGGATCAGTAATGAGGCCCCGGCTCCTCCATGCTGCTACACGAGGGGCCAGTGTCCCTATGGGTGTCATACAGTCTGGCCCTATAGATTGCAGCACCTGAGAGTTGCGCCATGCTGCAGCCGTTTGACTCTGAGCCGTGTTCTTCCTGCATGTGGTTTGTGCCGTTGCGGTCAGGGCATGATGGGGGTTGTAGTTTTACAAGAGATGGCGATCCACAGCAGAGTAATCAGTTTTCTACTTTTACCTCAGGGAATCTGTCATCAGTTTTATGCCGTTCTGAGTGAAGCACAGGGTCCCTCTCCCCTCCCCCCTTGGTGATGGCATCCGCATGCCCTGACCGGCGGCGTCCCACCTCCCCCGCCAATGATTGACACCTCTGGTCCTATACTGGCAGTCGGAGATAACTGGGGTGTGCTCGTTCTTCCTAACAGTGGATAGGGGGTTTACATGGGAAGTCCCCAACCCCTCACCGAGGGTCCACAGGGCCGTAGCCTGGGTGTTGGCACATGGCACCTTAGGTGATCGGCCGTCAATCACAGGATCGGGTTGTAGGTGTTGGCTGTGTAGCCTGTAAGCGGTGGCGGTCATGTCCACCCAGTAGACGTAGATTTTATCTCCTGCGGATTGACCTGGATCCGTCCCTTGCGTGCACAGTCTTATCCGTCCCCCGTAATCATACTGCGTAATAAAGGAGGCCGGGGTGTAGCAGCCAATTATAACCGGTTGGATTACACCCAGGTCTGCCCGCGTGTTTATGATGGCGCGCTGGCATTGCCCTCCTGGGGCAGCGGGGGTCCTCCTAGTGTGTGGCTCCCCTGTGGCCACTTGCAGACCGGTTGCATAAGCGAGTGTGGAAATCTCTGGGGTAGAGCAGGTCACGTGCCGCCTTCACTCCGGGAAGTGCTGCGGACGGCCTGTATTTATAACCTAGGTAGATCTATAAATGTGCACACACCCTCCGCTGCCAGTACAAGAATAACCGCCCGCCTGACAGCAAGCAGCTTATTAACACCCGTAACATGTCAGCACAGAGCTGTACAGGAGCCAGCATGACTGCACCACCGCCTGGTGCAACGGGGACCTGTCATCTGCTGGGCCTGGGAGGAAGCTGCAGCTTGTGCAGTGCTCGGGGCCCATCACACGTCTGCCATTGTCTTTCATGGCCATAGGCTAAATGCCGCCCCTCGCCTATTAATATGGAACTCTGTGGGTGTTTTGCAGCACATATGGCCTTAATGACATGCCCCCCCCCCACGTGCTGCCGCCGACTGCGCACAATGGGTTTTGTGTTGTGCCGTTCCCGAAGAACTTGGTGGCATTTACTGTTTCTGTGTCCGATATTTTACTTCCAGTCCTAACGCCTTGTCTCTGTTTCCTTCCAGATTGATGAAGTCCCAGATCCCGCCGCAAAGTCCGCTGCTAACAAGTACCAAGTTTTCTTCTTTGGGACACACGAAACGTGAGTACTGGGGGGCAGTGATGACTTTAGAGGTGTCATCACCCAGGCCGAGCCATGCAATAATGGCGTCTTCCCTCTATCCTCATGCAGGGCACACCTTGGTCCTAAAGACATCTTCCCCTACGAGGAGACCAAGGAGAAGTTTGGAAAGGCAAACAAGAGGAAAGGCTTCAGCGAGGGGCTCTGGGAAATTGAGAATAATCCCACAGTAAAAGCCTCAGGATATACGGTACCCGACACGTCACTGATCTCTGCCGAAATATCTCGTCATTTTTACCTGGTCAGTAAATAACCTGCATCTGATTTTTATCCCCCCAGCCTTCTCGGAAGAGGGGTTCCAAAGGCGCTGGACGCGGAGGCGATAAAGCCAAGGACGGAGAGAAGGTAGACCTATCTAGCCCCTGAATCTTCCAGTGCTAGCAACTGTAATTAAAAACAATCTCCACTGGGGGCAGCACTCCTTACATTTTCTTGCCTGCTTTTTATTAGGCGACGCCAAAGAAAAGCTCAGAAGGCGACGCAGAAGAGGACGACGATGAGGAAGAAAAGCCCGAGGGTGACGGAGAGAAGAAAGGCAGTGCTGACGGCAGCAGCGACGAGGAGGGGAAGTTGGTGATTGACGAGCAGTCTAAGGAGAAGGTAGAAAAGGCCGCAGCCAAGCGGAAAGCAGAGGACGCTGCAGAGGTGCGTTACTTTATAGACAACCCCCCCATTGCATGCAACGGACATCACACCGTCATGTGCATGAGCCCTAAAAGGGATGTGGTGTTCAGTGCATTGTGCTAACTGGTTGAAGGATGAGCACAAGTGTCACCTCCTGGAAACCCCCTTTAATACTCATCTTGTGTGTCACTGGAAGCAGACATCGCAGATGATGCGTCTGTGTACCGTGGTACAGGCCGGGTCAGATCCTCTGCAGACTTGTGTGGCCCCAGTGACCTATAGGATTGGAGCAATAACTGTCCTTATCTCTGCAGAGCTCCCCCAAAAGAGTCAAGGCGGATGAAGAGCAGGAAGATGAGAAATCCGAGAAGAAGGAACCTGCGAAAGAGGAGGCCAAGCGCACGCCGGAGGCGAAAAAAGACGACAACAGCGATACTGCTGCAAAAGAGGGGTTAAAAGGGGAGGAAAAGGCAGAAGAGAAGTCAGTCATAGAAGAAACCAGTAACAAAGAGATGAGGTAAGGAATCCGGCTCATACTCACACCACAGTACCTCTGGATAGGTCATCAGTATCTGATTGGTGGGGGTCCGACACCTGAAACCCCCACTGATCAGCTGTTTGAGAAGGCATGGGTGCTTGCAGTAGCTCCGCGGACTTCTCCTAGCTTTCCCTGCCTAGGTGTTGACACTTTCGTTAGTCACGTGGCTGAGTGCGCTACCAAGCACAGCCGCTATACAATGTACAGTGCTTGGTGAGCCAGGAGAAGGCCACGGCGCTCCCCTTAAAGGGATCTCCAGCAGATGACCTAAGTTTAGGTCTGGCAGCAGAACTACACAGCGCCCTCCGTTGTGTAGCGGGCAGAGCTGGTCACTGCACGCTGGGAGCAGAGTTCTCCTTTAAGATGACCTAAAGTGACCCTCGTCTCCTTAGAAATGTACTACGTCATGGCATTATTATGGTGGTGACCTCTGCGTCTAACTCTGATTTTATGGTTTTCTCCCCCTGCAGTTAAACTGAGTTTCCCTTTCCTGACTGGGCAGAATCCTGACGACCTTTTCCTATATGGGGCGACGTGGGCGCATTAAAGAGAAAAAAAATTAAAAAAAAACCTGGGGAATGAACACTTCATCTTCTTCATCGGCCATTCTGTTAGATCTGCAACCCAACCAAGAAGCCATCGTTGTCAGTCCACATCTTCACGTAGAGATCAGGGCCTTCAGATAAACTCTGCCAACCGGTGACGCTGCTTGTGTCTCTTACATACTGTTATATTGCGCCAAGCAGAAGGCCCCGCCCCCTATTAACGCCCCCGCGGAGCCTCCAGATATAAGCTCTCACCTTGATCATGGTTTTACTTTGTCTTATTTGTTCTGTTTTTAACCCTTGCCACATACGCAGGCTTCTTAATCTGACCCATCTCGCTAATATCCTGAATCTACAGCAGAGTCCATATTGGCAGCTCTTGGACTCGCCTCTCGAGTCTACAGCAGTGGGGGCCCCCTTTAGACGGCCGCGATTTTGGGCGCAAATCCCATCCCGGTGGTGGCTCTTAGTGTCGATCATTGGACCCGGGATCTGCAGCTAAAATCTGCCCACGGTGCCTAAGGGTTTTTCTCTCTATCCGCCCCCCCCACAGTCGTCTGCGTCGGACATTTTTATTTTCTTGCCCCCTTTCACTGGCTGCACCAAAGAGTTCATCCCTTCATCGGTAGCTTGTAAAGTGCTTCTGACAATTCATCTAGAGCTATGAAAACTTTATATACAGGGTGGACCATACCACTATTTTATTACCCCCCCCCCCCTTACAGTGACCTGTGGGCCTCCAACTACAACTCCCAGCCAGTGCAGGTGACGGCTGAAGGGCGGCAGGCTCCAGATCTCTGCTTTTGGCCCCTTCTCCTGTTCCTGTAGGCCCCACAGTATATAAAGGAGTTGCTTTCACCGTCGTGTATTTTTTTTAAAGTTTTTGGATCTTTATAACTGGATATTTGTCTGTCCTTCTATCGGCTTTTTATGTTTTTTTTTTTTTTTGCGTAAAAATAACAAAAAAAAAGAACCTGCCCTCGTTTAGCATCATGTGTATACTTTGTGTATAGGAATTTTCTGTCGGCATTTATATAGCGGCATAGTCAGGCTGTAATATATTAAACACTAAGTGTATAACGTGCCCATAGCTTGTTCTTGACGCCCGCAGTAGCCTGGGCCTCCAGGGACGACTACTGCTGCTACGATGACCTCGAGGCCTAGTGTTCTTGATCATGTGACAGAAGGGTTGAAAGATTTCAGGTAGCCGTTCCCAACCCAAATGGACATACCCCTTTAAAATAGAGGGAAACAGGTCACCTATGTCTATGGGCTGTGTCTAATACTGCAGTACCTGACCCGGCCTGTGGACATGAGTGGTGCCGTTCCTGAGTTACATCTGGTAATCGTGTGGATCTACCCGTTAAAGCTTCTCTGTGTGCATGAGGATTAAAGGGGTTGTCAAGCATTAGAAAAACATGGCTGCTTTCTTCTAAAAACGGCGCCGCCCCTGTCCACAGGTTGTGTGTGGTAGTACAGCTCAGCTCTGTTGGAGTCGGTGGGGCATAGCTGCCATACCGCACACAATCTATGGTGCGGTTGAGAAGGCAGCCATGTTGTTCTCGTCCTGGACACCCCACTGTGTACGCCCTGTGCTCTAGCTCTGATATGGAGCGAGATGGCGGCCTCTGTCCTGTATGTGGGTGTCCCTTTATAGTCTCAGCGGAAGAGTCTTAAAGGAACCTCTCAGCCACAAACTGATTGGCCCGAGGCTCTTAATCTTAAGATTGCCAGTACTTTGTGGGTTCAGCGATGAGGCCGCCCCGCACCTCTGCAGTCATCTCTCATCCCGTCCTCACTAATCAAGGGTTGCAGCCCCAAGTCCGACTCCCCACCCGGGCTACTAATATCATGGAACGAAAACATTTTGTAGTATGTTTTTAATAAAATAAAAAGCGGCTAAAAAAATTTACCCTAAAGAGTCCTTTCTAGTTAATTTTCTAGGTAGTTTTCTATTTTCTCCCCTCCCCCGCGTGCCCATGTCGGTCTCCTCCTCCCCCTCCTCTCATCCTGCTATGTGATGTAATCATTAAATTTGTAACATATGCCGAGAATGACTTTCCTTCAACTTTTTATTCCCCCTCCCCCTTCTCCCGGTTTTGCGGTTGTGATGGAAGCGATTGTTTAAAAAAAAAAAAATTTAGCTTTTTGGTATAGTTCTAAAAACTGTAGACTGCAGCTCTTTTTGGACGAACAGATTATTATTAAAAAATAAAAATTTAAAAAATTCTGTCTTCTGTCTGTGTGTTCTTGTATGGGGAGGTCACATGACCTGGCTGTGTGCTGGGCAGCCAGTCAGAAGGAAGAGATGAGGACAGGGGGCGTGTCTGAGACTACCTCTCACGTCCTCTCAACACTGCAGCTAAACTGCAGTCACCTAACACACAGCTGGGAAGAAACCGGGAGGTAATCATCCGAAGAGGGTGCGGACTTCCATGTCACCTTTCCGCCTACAGCCATCCCTTTAATTGCTTGTCTCCACACCCCTTCTTCGTCTCTCCCCCCACACTGTATGAATTAGAAGATGCCCGGTTTCTCCTGGGTCATACAAAGCAGTTTATTTGGATTGTATATGTGACTGGTGTCACCATTGCTACTGTAGAGATGATGGTAGGTCTCCTAGCTTCTCGCTGGAGCCTGCAGCTGATGATTCGGCGGCCCGGTGCGGCAGGGTGGTTCGGCTTCCTATAGGTGTCGGTGGCAGTAGTAATAACACAGGCGGCCATCTGAAATGGAGAAGATCATTGACTCAGTGTGATGTCATCATCCGCCCCATGGTGTCCACCATGTCCACAGATGCATCCAGGCACATCAGTCCTTGCTTTGACACTTGGGGTGGGGCAGTCGATGGGTAAGTTGGGCAAGGACTGGGGGAATGCAGTGCAAAGATCAGACGAATCTTCAGGGGGTCCATAAAGGAAGAAGAACCACCACCCTACGGAGTAGTGCTCTTCAACCTCTGGCTCTAAAGCTGTTTCAAAACTACAACTCCCAGGTTGTCAGGACATCCTGGAGAGCCACAGATTGGAGACCACCAGTGTAGAGAATCCAGACCTTTGTTCTGAACATAGGACCACCGCATAGTCTTTTGACTCCTAATCGAATAGGGTGCATGAAAATGGGCAACCCTGTGACATGACTGAGCTGGTCACTAGACTACTATGGCTGGTGGACATGTCTCTATACTGAAAATGGAGGCTCTCATGCTGTCCCAGTGAAGGCTACCTAAGAGTAGACACCTGAACCCAAGGGGCAGCTACATCAATGTTAGCCCTCATCCCCACACGTATTTTTTTTCCGTGTCCGTTCCGTTTATTTTTCGCAGAACCATTCACTTCAATGGGTATGCAAAAAACAGAAGTTACTCAGTGTGCATTCTATTTCCGTTCCGCCAAAAAATAGAACATGTCCTAATATTGTCCACATTACGGACAAGGCTAGGACTGTTCTATGAAGGGCCAGCTGTTCCATTGCACACGGATGTCATCTGTATTTTTTGCGGACCGCAAAATACATACGGTCCTGTGAATGAGCCTTTAAGGTGAGTTATACAACCTTTCTGGTCGACTCCATGTCTCCGGTGAGCGTGCACTCTCCTGAGTGGAAGCTGCTTCCTGTGAGGATGAGTGCTGTCGGGGTCCATTTTCTTGATGTCTTTGCGTTCTTGAGCTTGGTTTGGCGAGACCTTATGGTTGTGGCTTCTAGGCATGTCTGTGTGTGCGCCATGTGGTTCTTCTGTTTTCACCTGCATCCTCCTGAGTATTCACCGCTGTCTGGTGCTAGGGTTCGTAATGCTCCTGACTTATTGTTCAGAACCACTGTGACATCATAACTCTGGACAGCACCACTATGACATCATAACCAAATTAACATTCCTAAGTAGACAGAGCAGATGGTTGACTGGCCAGCTTCCCTGATCTGTGTATGCCATCACAGAAGCACCCACCTACACTGACGAGATGATTATTTTTAATTCTCTAATCCTCCAATGGACTTTCATATAACTGGCCCCTAGTAGTCACTGAGTGCAGAAAACAATGTTGGCTCGCCTTTTGGTGGTCATTGTTTTTTAGAATTAGTTCTGTGTTAGCACGCCATCTGGTGGTAGCATGACTCATATCAAACTATCTCCTATCTATCATGTGTGTCTCTCTCTCTGATCAGTGTAGCTCACATCTCCCATACTTCCAGCAATGTTATGTGCCCCGTTCAGTGTTTGCTCCTCTAACCCTTCCTCGATCTCATTTCTGCCATTGATTGTAATCAGTGCATTGATTGCTGTGAAAAGCATGAGAATAAAGTGTCCAGTGTAGGGATAGAAACACAATTATACCGGAGGGCGCGCTACAACACCAATTCATTTCAAAATAACATCAAAACTATTATTTCTCTGACCACAAGGGGGCGAACTGCACTATACATTTCAACCGCTAAAAGCTTCGTCACGGCTAGTAGTCTTTGCAGGCACAATTGTTCTTTTCTCCAGTAGAATAGGTGAAGGGACGCCGCCGGACACACACGGCAACAAAGCTGGCAAACTTCTAGCTGCCTTGGCATAGGGTAGCAAACCTGTGACAAATATAGGCACCCTCAGGGACGATTCAGGGAAACTATGTTCCAGCCCTCAAGGTGTTAATACCATATTAAGAGATTTTTACGCGGCATTATATTAAGAGCCTAGTGTCACCGCCAGTTCTGTGAGAAGGTCTGGCAGACGTCCTTCTCTACCTCTTGCATGACGTTCTTTGTTTTGGTTTCACTTTGTCATCTCCTTTCCTTCTCCCAGGTGTCACCTATTTAGACTAATCGTCTCTCTTTATATTCCCTCCCATACTGCCTCACTTTGCGGTTTAAACTACTTCCTGGATGAAGTGTTCACTGCTGGAGGCTGCTGCTGCTGTTTGCTCAGATAAGTCTTTTAATGTATTGTGTTTCCTTGCTGGCTTGATTCTAGGTGACCCTGACTCCATCCGTATTAAGTGCAGGGAGCCGGTGGTCGTGTCCCCTCACTATGATAGGGTTTTTAGGTGTCACACAGTCTTAGGTACGTGGGCATGCAATCGTCTATCATTGAGACCCTTGCATGGGCATAGCAGTCAGGGAGAGCTCTTAGGGTTTTATAGGGCTCACCTATATGCTCCTTAGTTTGGGATCAAGCCAGTCGGACGTTTATTCATAAGTTCCAGCTATGTGCAACATAATCCGTGACATTATAAACCGCCGTAACCGTCTTAAGCATGGATCCGGTTTCAGCCTTGATTGACCGCATGCAAGGTCTTTCGCTGGAGGTAGCTGATCTCCATAAAACTGTGTCTCAGTTTCAGGTGACCAGTTCTGCTGGCGTTCATGGAGTTTCTTCCGAGCCTAAGATCTCGCTTCCGGATACGTTCTCCGGGGATATTGAGAATTTTGTTCGCTTTAGAGAGGCTTGCAAACTCCATTTTCGCCTACTTCCCCATTCCTCTGGTGATGAGCAGAGGGTGGGGATCAACATCTCGCTGCTCAGGGATAACGCTCAGTCTTGGGCCTTTCTGTTGCTCCGATCGGTGGATGATTTTTTTGTAGCCCTGGGGCAGATAAATGATGACCCGGATCGTATTGCTCTGGCTGAATCTAAACTGCGTCTTTTATGCCAGGGTAAATAGTCCGCAGAGATATATTGTTCTGAATTTCGGCGATGGGCAGCTGATACTGGTTGGAATGATGCTGCACTCCGAAGTCAATTTTGCCATGGTCTTTCAGGAAAGATCGAAAGATGCATTTGCTTTTAATGAGAGACCAGCCTCGTTAGAATCTGCTATGTCTCTAGCTGTTCGTATTGACAGGCGTCTTAGAGAGAGAAAGGAGACTACTCCTTCCTGTCATATTCAGTCCAAGGACAGTGGGGCTGTCTCATTCAGTGCGCAGGGGTCTCAGTCTCTCTCAATCCCCTCTGAGGAGGAGGCCATGCAGCTGGGTTTGCTTGCCTCTGATAGTAGAGGATTCACCTCTCAGAGGAGGGTTTGTTTCTGTTGTGGGGGTATCAATCATTTGGCTAATGTTTGCCCCTCTAGGAGATTCATGGAGTTTTCCGTTTACTTGTAGTTCCCGTTTTCTCCTACCTGCCAGGGTGGCGCTAGACAGCAAGAACATTGTGAGATTTTTGTGGATAGTGGAGCAGCTGTCAATCTCATTGATAATCAATTTGCAATAACACATGGTTTCCAGGTATGCACTTTGGAAAAGGATATTCCTGTTTTTGCTATCGATTCCGCTCCACTTTCTCAAAGATCGTTAAAGGGCATAGTTCACAATATCCGTTTGACTGTGGGTGACGCTCATGTTGAGGATATGTCATGTTTCGTCTTAAGCGGATTACCTACTCCTCTAGTGTTGGGGCTACCCTGGCTCACTAAACATAACCCCACCATTGATTGGCAAGCGAGGCAAATAAATGGTTGGAGTGAGTTTTGCAGAGAGAATTGCCTCACGGCGTCTCTTTCAGAGGTTTCTACCAAGACTGTGCCATCTTTTCTCTTCTGAATTTTCGGATGTGTTTTCCGAGAGTGGTGTCCAGGAGTTGCCCCCGCACCGGGAATACGACTGCCCTATTAATCTCATCCCAGGCGCCAAACTGCCAAAATCACGTTTATACAATCTCTCCCAACCTGAAAGCGTCGCTATGCGTACTTATATCTCTGAGAGCCTGAGAAAGGGACATCCGACCCTCAAAGTTACCTGTTGCCGCTGGTTTTTTTTTTGTTAAGAAAAAAGATGGTTCTTTAAGACCTTGACTGGATTTCAGGGAGCTGAACAGTATCACAATTCGTGACCCATATCAGCTTCCTCTGATCCCGGACCTGTTTAACCAGATTGTTGGGGCTAAGGTTTTCTCTAAGTTGGATTTAAGAGGGGCATACAACCGGGTCAGGGAAGGGGACGACTGGAAGACGGCCTTCAATACCCCTGAGGGTCATTTCGAGAATTTGGTTATGCCCTTTGGTTTGATGAATGCTCCGGCCGTCTGCCAACATTTTGTGAACAGCATTTTTTTATCATTTAATGGGGAAATTTGTACTGGTGTATCTAGATGACATTTTGATTTTTTCTCCTGATTTCAAGACTCATCGAGACCACCTACGTCAGGTCTTGCTGATTCTGCGGGATAATAAATTGTACCCTAAACTGGAAAAATGGGTGTTTGCGGTTCTGGAGATTCAATTTCTTGGTTTTCTTCTCTCCGCTTCTGGTTTTCGCATGGACCCTGAGAAGGTCAGCGCTGTGCTTGATTGGGAGCTTCCTGAGAATCAGAAGGCGCTGATGCGGTTTTTGGGTTTTGCCAATAATTACAGAAAGTTCATTTTGAATTATTCCTCTGTTGTTAAGCCACTCACTGATATGACTAAAAAGGGGGTAGATTTTTCTTCGTGGTCGGTAGATGCGCTTAAAGCCTTTTCTACTATCAAAGAGAGTTTTGCTTCCGCTCCCATTTTGGTACAACCTGACGTCTCTCTACCGTTTATTGTTGAGGTGGACACTTCTGAGGTGGGTGTGGGTGCGGTCTTATCTCAGGGCCAAATGGCGACCGTGTGCCTTTTTCTCAAGGAAACTATCCTCTGCAGAGAGAAATTACGATGTGGGAGATAGGGAGTTGTTGGCCATCAAATTAGCTTTTGAGGAATGGCGCCATTGGTTAGAGGGAGCCAGACACCCTATTACCGTGTTTACAGACCATGAGAATCTGGCCTACTTGGAATCGGCCAAGCATCTGAACCCGAGACAGGCCAGATGGTCTTTGTTCTTTTCTAGGTTTAATTTTGTTGTTAAGTTCTGCCCTGGGGTTAAAAATGTGAAGGCGCGGATACCATGCCATGTTGTTTTCCGGGAGGGGGGAACTTTGAAGACCCGGGTCCCATTTTGGCTGAAGGGGTGGTCTTCTCTGCTCTTTATCCTGATTTGGAGGCAGAGGTTCAGGCAGCCCGGGCAGAGGCTCCTGATCTTGGTCCCCCTGGGAGGTTGTTTGAGCCTCTCTCTTTACGACACAAGGTTTTTAAGGAGCACCACGATACTGTCCTTGCTGGGCACCCGGGAAGTAGAGCCACAGTGGATCTCATTGCTCGGAGATTCTGGTGGCCGACTCTTCGTAAGACGGTTGAGGGTTTTGTTGCAGCCTGCGAGACCTGCGCTCGTGCCAAGGTCCCTCATTCACGGCCATCGGGTTCTCTCCCGTTACTCATTCCTTCCCGTCCTTGGACGCATCTGTCCATGGACTTCATTACGGACCTGCCTCGTTCCTCGGGTAAGACTGATTCTGGTAGTAGTGGACCGTTTTAGCAAAACGGCGCATTTCATTCCTTTTCCTGGGTTACCCAATGCTAAGACGCTGGCGCAAGCGTTTGTTGATCACATTGTTAAATTGCATGGCATTCCTTCAGACATCGTTTCTGATAGGGGCACGCAATTTGTTTCCAGATTCTGGAAGGCCTTCTGTTCCCGCTTGGGGGTTCGGTTGTCGTTCTCTTCTGCTTTTCACCCGCAGTCGAATGGTCAGACCGAACGCGTGAATCAGAATCTGGAGACATATCTGCGCTGTTTTGTGGCGGAGAATCAGGAGGATTGGTGTTCTTTTTTTTCTCCCTTGCTGAGTTTGCTTTAAATAACCGTCGCCAGGAGTCCTCTGATAAGTCACCATTTTTTTGGTGCATATGGGTTTCATCCGCAGTTTGGGACATTCTCTGGAGAGGGCTCTTCTGGTTTACCTGATGAGGAGAGATTTTCCTCGTCTTTGTCATTTATTTGGCAAAAGATTCAGGGTAATCTGAAGAGGATGAGTGAGAGATATAAGCGTGTGGCGGATAAGAGACTTGTGCCTGGTCCGGACCTGAATGTGGGTGATCTGGTGTGGTTGTCTACAAAGAATATCAAACTGAAGGTTCCCTCCTGGAAGTTGGGTCCTAAGTTTATTGGGCCTTATAAGATCTTGTCCGTCATCAATCCCGTTGTCTTCCGTCTTGCTCTTCCTCAGACTTGGAAGATCCATAAGGTTTTAATAGGGACCTGTGAAAAACATTATGTCCAACCCACTGTATCCTCCTCTTTGCCTCCTCCTCCGATTGTTGTTGATGGTAATCTTGACTTTCAGGTCTCTAGGATTGTGGATTCTCGCATTATCCGCGGTTCTCTCCAGTACCTCGTTCATTGGGAGGGTTATGGTCCTGAGGAGAGGATGTGGGTCCCAGTGGCGGACATTAAGGCCACTCGTCTCATCAGGGCTTTCCATAAGTCTCATCCTGAGAAGGTGGGCTCTGAGTGTCCGGAGTCCACCCGTAGAGGGAGGGGTACTGTCACCGCCAGTTCTGTGAGAAGGTCTGTTAGATGTTCTTCTCTACCTCTTGCATGAGGTTCTTTGTTTTGGTTTTACTTTTGTCATCTTCTTTCCTTCTCCCAGCTGTCACCTATTTACACTAATTGTCTCCCTTTATATTCCCTCCCATACTGCCTCACTTTGCGGTTTATACTTCTTCCTGGATGAGTTGTTCACTGCTGGAGGCTGTTACTGCTGATTCCTCTATCCTTTATTTGTGTTTCCTTGCTGTCTTGATTCTAGGTGACCCTGACTCCGTCTGTATTAAGTGCAGGGAGCCGGTGGTCGTGTCCCCTCACTATTATAGGGTTTTCAGGTGTCGTACAGTATAAGGTACATGGGCATGCAATCGTCTACCATAAAGACCTTTGCATGGGCATAGCAGTCAGGGAGAGCTCTAGGGGTTTTTATAGGGCTCACCCATATGCTCCTTAGTTTGTGATCAAGCCAGTCAGATGTTTATAAGTTCCAGCTTTCTGCAACACCATCCGTGACAGGCTATGACAGATGCTTGGTCTTGCCTTATCTTCATCAATACCCTCGGAATCAAGGAAATTGGAGGGAAGACGTAGGCCAGCCTGAACCCCCATGGGATTAACAGGGCATCTATTGCCACTGGATTGTCCTCTCTGTAAAGGGAGCAGAATCTCTCCAACTTGGTGTTGAATCTCCTGGCCATGAGGCACCCCCCACCTGAGCTTCATTTCCTTGAATATCTCTGGGTGGAGAGCCCACTCTCCTGTGGGGAGTTCTCTGCTCAGGCGATCATATTGAGAGATCCTCGAATATGGACTGCTGTAAGATGGGTGAGGTTCCTCTCTGCCCAATCCAAGATCAAACCTATCTTTCTGAGGAGATTTTGTGTTCGAGTGCCTCCCTGCTTGTTGATGTAAAGGACAGCCGTCATGCTGTCGGTTTGAATTTTCACTGCCTTCCCTAGAATTAGGGGAGCAAAATAGAGTAGTGCTAGCTTGATAGCACAGATCTCTAGGAGATTGGATGTTAGCAACCTCTCCAGAGGAGACCAAGAAACCTGTACTGTCAGGTTCAGAAGATGCGCTCCCCAACCTACAAGGGACGCGTCGGTAGTAAGTATGATCCAAGAGGGTTGGATCAGAGAATTGCCGTCTTCTAGGTGAGCCCACCATCTGAGAAAGGATCGGGTTGGATAAGATGGGGAGTGACACTTGTTGGGCCGGTGATTACAATTGGCAAGAACCTCTGCTTGAAAAGGACGTAGATTACAAAGTACCCAAGGAACTGCATCTGCGGTAGCGGACATAAGTCCCAACATCCGCATAAGACGACGAAAAGTTACCGTTCAGAAGACCGAGAGGAACTGAGCCGATTCTCTGAACCGAGATTTTCCCTCGGAGTGAGGTGAAGAGTCATCCTGACTGAATCGACTAAAAAGCCGAGAAACTTTACTGAGGTTGCTGGGAGAATATTGTATTTGCTTAAATTGATTATCCATCCCAGCTGATGGAGGAAGGATACAGCTAGCAGCAGATGTTGGGATAGGATCGCTTGAGACGGGGCTCTGAGGAGCCAGTTGTTCAGATAAGGTACAATACTTAGCCCCTGAAGTCTTAGAGCGGAAACTACTGCCACCACAACCTTGGTAAATGTGTGTGGGGCCGAAGAAATACCAAACGGGAGGGCTACAAACTGAAGATGTTTTAAAATCCCTCCTACTTGTACCGCGATTCTTAAATATTTCCTGGATGGGAATATGGAGATACGCATCCTTTAAATCCAGGGTAGCCAGGTAATCTCCTTGCGCTAAGATGTTCACCACAGATTGGATGGTTTCCATGTGAAAACGTTTGCGCTTTACGTACTGATTGAAAAATCTCAGATCTATAATCATCCTCCAGTCTCCTGTCACCTTTGGTACCAGGAATACTAGATTCTAGAGCCCTTTGCTTGATAGGAGGAAGTACTCTTGTCTTCATAAATTTGTCTGGAGGAATGGATTCGAGATCGATCAACTAACTAACTATCCAAAATTATTCTCAAAACCCAGGGATCCTGGATATGTTGAGACCAGGCGTCTAGAAAGTGGTGTAGGCGGCCGCCTATGGGCAAGAGGGGGGCTGGATGAGCAAAAGGCAGGATCACATCGGCTGGAATCCCAGAGCCTCGTGGAGGCCCAAAGTCAGAGCGATATTTTGTCCTTGGAGCCTCTGGAGCGTTTGGCTCCCAAAGCGCCTGCCCCGACCACGAAAGGACTGCTGGGGAAGGGACTTGCCTTTCTTGTCCGACAGTCCCTCTATAATAAGGTCAAGCTTTGTGCCAAATATTTTGCCGGGTTCAAACGGAAGGGCGCACAGGCTGTGTTTAGATGATGTATCCGCCTTCCATAGTTTCAACCATAGAGGTCGGCGGCCAGTGGAGGCTAAGGCCATGGATTTGGAGATTTGGAGCCTAGTCTGAGTTGCTGCGGGGCAGTGTCACACAAAAAATCCATAGCCAAATTGGTAGTCTTAAAAGACGCCAATATATCAGACCTAGAGACCCCCCTGGTCTATGTCCGTCTGGATTTGGCTTAGACAGTATTTAAGGAAACTAGCCACTTAAGCCACTGCGAAGCTGCTGAATAGGAACGCCTGAAAGCACACTCGGCCTTCCTATCCATAGGGTCCTGCAAGCTTGACCCGTCCTCAGAAGAAACTTTGGTTCTTTTAGACATCTTGGCTATAGCCATGTCGACCTTGGGGACAGGCCCCCAGGAGGATAATTGGTCCTCGTGGATAGGAAACATTGTCTTGAACCTTTTAGTTAAAATTGGACCATTCTCAGGCTTCTTCCATTCCGTTTTCATTGTGGAGAGAAGGGTATCATCTGCTTTGAAGGCCCCCTAGAGGCAGAAGTTAAGGCTTCCCCCCTGTCCTAATCCTGGTCCACCGACCGGATGGACTTCAGCAAACGCTGAGTTTTTTCCAGCGGAAAAAAGTAAGAAACGCGTCTTCTTCTTCTGATGAAGATGTAGATTCCTCTCTGATGGCGTCAGGATCCCCTGACGTGTCCATGGCCCTTGGAGGGGACGCGGGTCTAGCTCTCTTGTGGGTAAGGGACAGCTTGAGATCCTCCACAGTAGCATTCATAGCTGACTTACTTGAGGCTACATAATCCCTCACCCAAATGTACATATCCTGCACAGTAGGCTCCTGGGTTGGAGGCTGCAGTTTTACCCTACAGCTCAGGCATCTTGAAAACTCATATGAATCTTCCAAGAGAGTGCCACAATCATAGCACATTAAGTGCTTTCTTTTGGCCGAGGTCTTTCTAGAAAATTCCCCTACAAAGCAAGTTAAGAGACCTGATCCCCTCTTGGTCCAGGCTGCTAACAGAATTCTCAGACCGGAGGACACAGGAGAAATCGACGTCACACTGGCGACGCCACTCCCGCCAGCAATACCAGCGCCGCAGATCCGATAGAGGAAAGGGACGCTGAAACTTGGAGAAGTAGAGACCCGCGCCCCGAACTGAACTCCCCAGAGCACAGCGTGAGGGCGCAGGAACCGCATCTGCAGGGATTCCAAGAAGGGAATCGCCATCAGTCCTACTGTCCGGGAGGACAGAAAAAACACAAGGGGCTGAGGGTGATCCCCTCCTTTATGGGGGGTTATGTGGGTGTGGTTTTCACATTTATTCAATTTATTATTCAATAAAATTCCATCGGTCCGACCAGTTCGCGGGGTGTGGAATACCCCATCTGTGCTGCTGGTTAGGACGTAAGGGAAGGATTAGTGATATAATAAGCCTAGTGTTTACGATGAGGCGCACGGGCACTTTGATATTGAGACTCGGAATGTCATGTGACCCTGTGACGTCACAAAGTCCTTACAGCGCATGGAGTTTAGACACTGCCCTCAAATAAGTCCTTTAGAAATAGCTCGCCCTCTGGTGGCCATTGAATTATCGGATTCTGGCATTATCCTACGACGTTTAGCTGTTGTGGTTCTGGTGACTATACTGTCCCTTACTATAGAGAAGAAAAGAGACTCACCACAAAAGTATCAAATAAAATGGCTGTATCATTATTCTAAAAATTAAAAAAGCACAACTTTTGACACAAATATATAGTATTTTGCAGATTACTTATTTTTTTTTTTACAATGTGCAGATAGTACTGTACTACTACCCCCTACATACAGGGTAATACAGCCCCATACCTCTTACATCCAGTGACGTCTCTTTTATGTAGATGTTCTCTTTCCTCATCTTCTCCTTTCAGACCTTCAGACCAGACCACCGTTTTTCAGCCATTTCTCGTCTCTGCAGTTTGACAAACAAAATCTTAGTTTACTACTTTTCCATCATCCTCCCATCTTCTGGACAAATCCTCCTACCACGCCCAATACTGTGCTGCCGTGCTCCCTAATACTATACTGCAGAAACAGATAAACCCCTGATAATACTAGTACCATGCAGATAGTGCCCTTCAGTCATTATTGGCACACAGTGCCCTAAAATAACTGCGCCCAGGAAATAGTGCCCCTGACACTAATAGTGTAAACATAACGTCCCCCAAAAATAATTGTGGTAAGCTGATACTGTGTCAAGGTGCCCCCACAGTAAAAGTGCTCCCAAAAGTCCCACCAATAGGAATAATTCTCTGCTAGAGCACACATGGTAGTAATAGTGCTCCTACAGTGCCCCCAACATGTCCCCACTGTGCCCCAGAAGTAATAATGCTCCCATAGTGCCCATACTAGTAATCATGTTCCCCATAGACCCCCAGTAGTAATAAAGCCCATCATAATGCCCCCCAGTAATAATAATTCTCCTTATAATGTGACAGTACAAAAAATACCCCCAGTTGAGCTAATGTCCCCATAGTGCCCCCATAATGGGCCAGTGTAAAATGCCCCAGTAGATGCCCTCAGTGTCCCCCATACTTTGCAAGTATAAAATACCCCTTCTTAGTGCCCCCCATAGATGAGCCCATCGTACTCCTCTCCCCTTCCCCATAGTACCCACCATAATGTGCCCCAGTATAAAATACCCCTATACAGAGCTAACAGGTGCCCTCATAGATGACCCACAACCATGTGCCAGTAACAAGTGCCCCCATAGATGCCCCCCAATCATGTGCCAGTAACAAGTGCCCACATAGATGCCCCCCAATCATGTGCCAGTAAGAAGTGCCCCCATAGATGCCCCCCAACCATGTGCCAGTAACAAGTGCCCCCATAGATGCCCCCCAATCATGTGCCAGTAACAAGTGACCACATAGATGCCCCCCAATCATGTGCCAGTAAGAAGTGCCCCCATAGATGCCCCCCAATCATGTGCCAGTAACAGGTACCCCCATAGATGCCCCCAATCATGTGCCAGTAACAAGTACCCCCATAGATGCCCCCCAATCATGTGCCAGTAACAAGTACCCCCATAGATGCCCCCCAATCATGTGCCAATAACAAGTGCACCCATAGATGCCCCCAATCATGTGCCAGTAATAAGTGCCCCCATAGATGCCCCCAAATCATGTGCCAGTAGTAGTACCATATAAAAAAAATAAGCACTTATACTTACCTCCATCAGGCTGGCAGCGATGCGATGCAGGCCTCTTCCAGCCTGTGTTGCGTGCTGTGCGGCTCAGACGGCGGGATGACGTCATCGTGCTGCCTGCATCGGCCTCTGATAGGTTGCAGGCCTAGTGTCAGCAGCCTATCAGAGGAACGGGGAAGGGACACGCCTCTCCCTCCCCTGCCCCGCCGCACAGCCATCTGTATCACTGTCCTGAGGACGGCGATACAGATGACTATGGAGATGAGCGCTTCCACAATGGAAGCGCTCATCTCCCTGTGCCCTGCCACCGCCCCCCCACGTCACCAGTGGCCAGCGGGGCTCAAGAGGCAGCTGCCTTGGGCCCCCCCAGGAGCAACTGGGCTCGGGGCAGCTGCCCATTTTGCCCCGCGTTAAGGACGGGCCTGCTAATTATGGAATTCAGTGTCTTAGCTCGCCCTCTGCTGATCATAGATATCGCAGCAATTAATTCTATAATAGCTCGCCCTCTTGTGGTCATAGACGTCATTGAGATAAATATTAATTTTGTTAGCTCGCCCTCTGGTGGTCACAGGCATCATTGGTTTTTAAATTTTACATTTAATTGTGTTAGTTCGCCCCCTTGTGGTCGCAAAAATCATAGATTTGTTTTTTTACATTTAAAAGTGTACCTAAACAACTAAACTTTATTAAAACCTTGTGTGGTCACAGGAGTCATTGATTTTTATATTTTACATTTAGTTCTGTTAGCTCGCCCTCTGGTGGTCACAGACGTCATTCATTTGTATATTTTACACTTAGTTCTGTTAGCTCGCCCTCTGGTGGTCACAGGAGTCATTGATTTTTATATTTTACATTTAGTTCTGTTAGCTCGCCCTCTGGTGGTCACAGACGTCATTAATTTGTATATTTTACACTTAGTTCTGTTAGCTCGCCCTCTGGTGGTCACAGACGTCATTGATTTCATATTTTACATTTAGTTCTGTTAGCTCGCCCTCTGGTGGTCACAGACGTCATTGATTTTGTTTTACATTTAAAAGTGTACCTTTTTTTATTTGCAGACTTTTATAATATTTTTTTACTTTTCCTAGAGAAATAGGCATCTGAAGTTGAGATGCCTGTTGCACTCCGTATAAAGGGCTCATGCACATGACCGTATGTATTTTGCGGTCCGCAAAAACAGATCTGCAAAAAATACGGATGACGTCCGTGTGCTTTCCGTATTTTGCGGAACGGAACAGCTGGCTCCTAATAGAACAGTCCTATGCTTGTCCGTAATGCAGACAATAATAGGACATATTCGATTTTTTTTGGAGGAACGGACATACGGAAACGGACTGCACACGGAGTAACTTCTGTGAGGGTTTTTTTGCGGACCCATTGAAATGAATGGTTCCGCATACGGTCCACACAAAAAAACTGCACTTACACAGAAAGAAAATACGTTTGCGTGCCCTAATGCTGTGTATGGGGTTACGGATTCCCCTGTGGACGCACTGAGCGCTGTACAGGCTGGAGTATGGCTGCCCTTCTTCAGGCCTGGCATATACTGTACACGTGCCCTGGCCCCCTGGTGAAATGTAAACCATTTGGGGGCCTTGGCAGAGCGGGCACAGGCGGAGCGATGTGGTATGTGAGCTGTTGATCCACTCTACTAATGGCCCTTTTTTCAGGAACACCACAACCAATTTAAACGAAGCAGGATCAACCCTACCTCACAATGCGCTGCTTTAATAGGGTTGCTCCTGCTGTCAGGTCCTCAAATATAATCTGGTACATAAACTCAGTGTAGGCTGCCCTCTAGTGGTCACAGGCATCATCCATTTTTGATATTTTATATTCCAGGTTTAGAAAAACATTCTTCCAAAAACAGCGCCACGGCTGTCTACTGGTTATGTGTGGTATTGCAGCTTGTTAATTTATAGCTGATCTGTGTAGATTTGGTGTTGAAAGCTAGCATTTTTTAGTAACTTTTTTTTATACTGCAGGACTACACTGTTCCCTACAGAGTTTATGCAGGAAAAAAGCTCATATCACACACGTTATTTTTTTTTTTTAACATGGCCGCCTAGGATTACATAGACATTAGAGATCCTGATGATTTTTACCAGATCCAATTGTTAAGCCATATACATCTATAATGGGCACTCCCTCAGAGATCTGATGTTGGGGATACAGGACAGGCAGAACGGCGGTCTCGGCGATATTCCAGTACTTGGCGCCATTAACATAACCTGTTTTCCTAATAATAATGGTGGCGTCAGCGCGCAGGGAACACACCACTAATCACTCTGCATATTTATTGATGATCCGATGTAAATCCTCTGCTGCATGGATCCCAGTGAAGACCGCTGGTGACTGATGGTTGATTTTTAGAGGGCCTCAGATGGTGATGTCTCCCGATCACTGCGAAGGGTTGGACCAAGGCAGCAGAATCCATTTTGTCTATCCCCTTAACCTGTAGTGATAGTAGTAGCGCATCGTCCCCCCTGGAAAGAGGAAAGAGAAGTAATGACATAATCCAAAGTACAGAAAACTAGAATTTCATGTACGTGTGGACTACCTGGACAGTAACACTATAGCGTGCGGACTACCGGGACAGTAGCACTATAACATGCAGACTACCGGGACAGTAACACTTTAGCGTGAGGACTACCGGGACAGTAGCACTATAGCGTGTGGACTACCGGAACAGTAATACTATAGCGCGTGGACTACCGGGACAGTAGCACTATAACATGCAGACTACCGGGACAGTAGCACTATAGCATGCAGACTACCGGGACAGTAACACTATAGTGTGAGGACTACCGGGACAGTAGCACTATAACATGCAGACTACCGGGACAGTAGCACTATAACATGCAGACTACCGGGACAGTAACACTATAACATGCAGACTACCGGGACAGTAACACCATAACATGCAGACTACCGGGACAGTAACACTATAGCGTGAGGACTACCTGAGACAGTAACACTATAGCATGTGGACTACCGGGACAGTAGCACTATAGCGTGTGGACTACCGGAACAGTAATACTATAGCGCGTGGACTACCGGGACAGTAGCACTATAACATGCAGACTACCGGGACAGTAGCACTATAGCATGCAGACTACCGGGACAGTAACACTATAGTGTGAGGACTACCGGGACAGTAGCACTATAACATGCAGACTACCGGGACAGTAGCACTATAACATGCAGACTACCGGGACAGTAACACTATAACATGCAGACTACCGGGACAGTAACACTATAGCGTGAGGACTACCTGAGACAGTAACACTATAGCATGTGGACTACCGGGACAGTAGCACTATAGCGTGTGGACTACCGGAACAGTAATACTATAGCGCGTGGACTACCGGGACAGTAGCACTATAACATGCAGACTACCGGGACAGTAGCACTATAGCATGCAGACTACCGGGACAGTAACACTATAGTGTGAGGACTACCGGGACAGTAGCACTATAACATGCAGACTACCGGGACAGTAGCACTATAACATGCAGACTACCGGGACAGTAACACTATAACATGCAGACTACCGGGACAGTAACACTATAGCGTGAGGACTACCTGAGACAGTAACACTATAGCATGTGGACTACCGGGACAGTAGCACTATATAGCGTGAGGACTACCAGGACAGTAACACTATAGCGTGCGGACTACCGGGACAGTAGCACTATAACATGCAGACTACCGGGACAGTAACACTATAGCGTGAGGACTACCTGAGACAGTAACACTATAGCATGTGGACTACCGGGACAGTAGCACTATATAGCGTGAGGACTACCAGGACAGTAACACTATAGCGTGCGGACTACCGGGACAGTAGCACTATAACATGCAGACTACCGGGACAGTAACACTATAGCGTGAGGACTACCTGAGACAGTAACACTATAGCATGTGGACTACCGGGACAGAAGCACTATATAGCGTGAGGACTACTGGGACAGTAACACTACAGCATGTGGACTACTGGGACAGTAACACTATAGCGTGAGGACTACCGGGACAGTAGCACTATAGCGTGTGGACTACCGGAACAGTAATACTATAGCGCGTGGACTACCGGGACAGTAGCACTATAACATGCAGACTACCGGGACAGTAGCACTATAGCATGCAGACTACCGGGACAGTAACACTATAGTGTGAGGACTACCGGGACAGTAGCACTATAACATGCAGACTACCGGGACAGTAGCACTATAACATGCAGACTACCGGGACAGTAACACTATAGCGTGAGGACTACCTGAGACAGTAACACTATAGCATGTGGACTACCGGGACAGTAGCACTATAGCGTGTGGACTACCGGAACAGTAATACTATAGCGCGTGGACTACCGGGACAGTAGCACTATAACATGCAGACTACCGGGACAGTAGCACTATAGCATGCAGACTACCGGGACAGTAACACTATAGTGTGAGGACTACCGGGACAGTAGCACTATAACATGCAGACTACCGGGACAGTAGCACTATAACATGCAGACTACCGGGACAGTAACACTATAACATGCAGACTACCGGGACAGTAACACTATAGCGTGAGGACTACCTGAGACAGTAACACTATAGCATGTGGACTACCGGGACAGTAGCACTATATAGCGTGAGGACTACCAGGACAGTAACACTATAGCGTGCGGACTACCGGGACAGTAGCACTATAACATGCAGACTACCGGGACAGTAACACTATAGCGTGAGGACTACCTGAGACAGTAACACTATAGCATGTGGACTACCGGGACAGTAGCACTATATAGCGTGTGGACTACCAGGACAGTAACACTATAGCGTGCGGACTACCGGGACAGTAGCACTATAACATGCAGACTACCGGGACAGTAACACTATAGCGTGAGGACTACCTGAGACAGTAACACTATAGCATGTGGACTACCGGGACAGTAGCACTATAGCGTGTGGACTACCGGAACAGTAATACTATAGCGCGTGGACTACCGGGACAGTAGCACTATAACATGCAGACTACCGGGACAGTAGCACTATAGCATGCAGACTACCGGGACAGTAACACTATAGTGTGAGGACTACCGGGACAGTAGCACTATAACATGCAGACTACCGGGACAGTAGCACTATAACATGCAGACTACCGGGACAGTAACACTATAACATGCAGACTACCGGGACAGTAACACTATAGCGTGAGGACTACCTGAGACAGTAACACTTTAGCATGTGGACTACCGGGACAGTAGCACTATATAGCGTGAGGACTACCAGGACAGTAACACTATAGCGTGCGGACTACCGGGACAGTAGCACTATAACATGCAGACTACCGGGACAGTAACACTATAGCGTGAGGACTACCTGAGACAGTAACACTATAGCATGTGGACTACCGGGACAGTAGCACTATATAGCGTGAGGACTACCAGGACAGTAACACTATAGCGTGCGGACTACCGGGACAGTAGCACTATAACATGCAGACTACCGGGACAGTAACACTATAGCGTGAGGACTACCTGAGACAGTAACACTATAGCATGTGGACTACCGGGACAGAAGCACTATATAGCGTGAGGACTACTGGGACAGTAACACTACAGCATGTGGACTACTGGGACAGTAACACTATAGCGTGAGGACTACCGGGACAGTAACACTATAGCGTGTGGACTACCGGGACAGTAACACTATAGTGTGAGGGCTACAGGGACAGTAACACTATAGCATTAGGACTACCGGGACAGTAACACAATAGCGTGAGAAACAGTAACACTATAACATGCAGACTACTGGGACAGTAATACTATAGCGTGTGGACTACAGGGACAGTAACACTATAGCGTGAGGACTACCGGGACAGTAACACTGTAACATGCAGACTATCGGGACATTAACACTATAGCATATGGACTACCAGGACAGTAACACTATAGCATGCGGACTACCGGGACTGTAACAAGATAGCGTGTGGACTACCAGAACAGTAACAATCTAGCGTGTGGACTACCAGGACAGTAACACTATAGTGTGTGGACTACCAGGACAGTAACAATATAGCATAAGGACTACCAGGACAGTAACACTATAGCGTGTGGACTACTGGGACAGTAACACTATAGTATACGGACAACTTGGACAGTAACACTATTGCATATGAACTACCGGGACAGTAACACTATAGCATATGGACTACCAGGACAGTAACACTATAGCATGTGGACTACCAGGACAGTAATACTATAGTATGTGGACTACAAGGACAGTAACACTATAGCATATGGACTACCGGGACAGTAGCACTATAGTGTATGGACTACCGGGACAGTAACACTATAGCGTGTGCACTACCGGGACAGTAACACTATAGTGTATGGACTACCGGGACAGTAACACTATAGTGTATGGACTACCCGGACAGTACTAATATAGCATGTGGACTACTGGGACAGTAACAATATAGCATGTGGACTACCAGGACAGTAATAATATAGCGTGTGGACTACTGGGACAGTAACACTATAGCGTGAGGACTACCGGGACAGTAGCACTGTAACATGCAGACTACCAGGACAGTAACACTATAGCATGTGGACTACCGGGACAGTAACACTATAGCAAGAGGACTATTGGGACAGTAACACTATAGTGTGAGGACTACCGGACAGTAACACTATAGCATGTAGACTACTGGGACAGTAACACTATAGCATGTGGACTACTGGGACAGTAATACTATAGCGTGTGGACTACAGGGACAGTAACACTATAGCGTGAGGACTACCGGGACAGTAACAAGATAACGTGTGGACTACCAGAACAGTAACAATCTAGCGTGTGGACTACCAGGACAGTAACACTATAGCGTGTGGACTACTGGGACAGTAACACTATAGTATACGACAACCTTGACAGTAACACTATTGCATACAAACTACCGGGACAGTAACACTATAGCATATGGACTACCAGGACAGTAACACTATAGCATGCAAACTACCGGGACAGTAACAATATAGCATATGGACTACCAGGACAGTAACACTATAGCATGCAAATTACCGGGACAGTAACACTATAGTGTGTGGACTACCAGGACAGTAACACTATAGCATGCGGACTACTGGGACAGTAACAATATAGCTTGCGGACTACCGGGACAGTAACACTATAGTGTATGGACTACCGGGACAGTAACACTATAGTGTATGGACTACCGGGACAGTAACACTATAGTGTATGGACTACCCGGACAGTACTTATATAGCATGTGGACTACTGGGACAGTAACAATATAGCATATGGACTACCGGGACAGTAATAATATAGCGTGTGGACTACTGGGACAGTAACACTATAGCGTGAGGACTACCGGGACAGTAGCACTATAACATGCAGACTACCAGGACAGTAACACTATAGCGTGTGGACTACCGGGACAGTAACACTATAGTAAGAGGACTATTGGGACAGTAACACTATAGCGTGAGGACTACCGGACAGTAACACTATAGCATGTAGACTACTGGGACAGTAACACTATAGCATGTGGACTACTGGGACAGTAACACTATAGCGTGAGGGACAGTAACACTATAACATGCAGACTACTGGGACAGTAATACTATAGCCTGTGGACTACCAGGACAGTAACACTATAGCATGCGGACTACATGGACAGTAACACTGTAACATGCAGACTATCGGGACATTAACACTATAGCATATGGACTACCAGGACAGTAACACTATAGCATGCGGACTACCGGGACAGTAGCAAGATAGCGTGTGGACTACCAGAACAGTAACAATCTAGCGTGTGGCTTACCAGGGCAGTAACACTATAGGGTGTGGACTACCAGGACAGTAACAATATAGCATAAGGACTACCAGGACAGTAACGCTATAGCATGTGGACTACTGGGACAGTAACACTATAGTATACGGACAACCTGGACAGTAACACTATTGCATATGGACTACCGGGACAGTAACACTGTAACATGCAGACTATCAGGACATTAACACTATAGCATATGGACTACCAGGACAGTAACACTATAGCATGCGGACTACCGGGACTGTAACAAGATAGCGTGTGGACTACCAGAACAGTAACAATCTAGCGTGTGGACTACCAGGACAGTAACACTATAGTGTGTGGACTACCAGGACAGTAACAATATAGCATAAGGACTACCAGGACAGTAACACTATAGCGTGTGGACTACTGGGACAGTAACACTATAGTATACGGACAACTTGGACAGTAACACTATTGCATATGAACTACCGGGACAGTAACACTATAGCATATGGACTACCAGGACAGTAACACTATAGCATGTGGACTACCAGGACAGTAATACTATAGTATGTGGACTACAAGGACAGTAACACTATAGCATATGGACTACCGGGACAGTAACACTATAGTGTGTGGACTACCAGGACAGTAACACTATTGCATATGAACTACCGGGACAGTAACACTATAGCATATGGACTACCAGGACAGTAACACTATAGCATGTGGACTACCAGGACAGTAATACTATAGTATGTGGACTACAAGGACAGTAACACTATAGCATATGGACTACCGGGACAGTAGCACTATAGTGTATGGACTACCGGGACAGTAACACTATAGCGTGTGGACTACCGGGACAGTAACACTATAGTGTATGGACTACCGGGACAGTAACACTATAGTGTATGGACTACCGGGACAGTAACACTATAGTGTATGGACTACCCGGACAGTACTAATATAGCATGTGGACTACTGGGACAGTAACAATATAGCATGTGGACTACCAGGACAGTAATAATATAGCGTGTGGACTACTGGGACAGTAACACTATAGCGTGAGGACTACCGGGACAGTAGCACTATAACATGCAGACTACCAGGACAGTAACACTATAGCATGTGGACTACCGGGACAGTAACACTATAGCAAGAGGACTATTGGGACAGTAACACTATAGTGTGAGGACTACCGGACAGTAACACTATAGCATGTAGACTACTGGGACAGTAACACTATAGCATGTGGACTACTGGGACAGTAATACTATAGCGTGTGGACTACAGGGACAGTAACACTATAGCGTGAGGACTACCGGGACAGTAACAAGATAACGTGTGGACTACCAGAACAGTAACAATCTAGCGTGTGGACTACCAGGACAGTAACACTATAGCGTGTGGACTACTGGGACAGTAACACTATAGTATACGACAACCTTGACAGTAACACTATTGCATACAAACTACCGGGACAGTAACACTATAGCATATGGACTACCAGGACAGTAACACTATAGCATGCAAACTACCGGGACAGTAACAATATAGCATATGGACTACCAGGACAGTAACACTATAGCATGCAAATTACCGGGACAGTAACACTATAGTGTGTGGACTACCAGGACAGTAACACTATAGCATGCGGACTACTAGGACAGTAACAATATAGCTTGCGGACTACCGGGACAGTATCACTATAGTGTATGGACTACCGGGACAGTAACACTATAGTGTATGGACTACCGGGACAGTAACACTATAGTGTATGGACTACCCGGACAGTACTTATATAGCATGTGGACTACTGGGACAGTAACAATATAGCATGTGGACTACCAGGACAGTAATAATATAGCGTGTGGACTACTGGGACAGTAACACTATAGCGTGAGGACTACCGGGACAGTAGCACTATAACATGCAGACTACCGGGACAGTAACACTATAGCGTGTGGACTACCGGGACAGTAACACTATAGTAAGAGGACTATTGGGACAGTAACACTATAGCGTGAGGACTACCGGACAGTAACACTATAGCATGTAGACTACTGGGACAGTAACACTATAGCATGTGGACTACTGGGACAGTAACACTATAGCGTGAGGGACAGTAACACTATAACATGCAGACTACTGGGACAGTAATACTATAGCCTGTGGACTACAGGGACAGTAACACTATAGCGTGAGGACTCCCGGGACAGTAACACTATAACATGCAGACTATCGGGACATTAACACTATAGCATATGGACTACCAGGACAGTAACACTATAGCATGCGGACTACATGGACAGTAACACTGTAACATGCAGACTATCGGGACATTAACACTATAGCATATGGACTACCAGGACAGTAACACTATAGCATGCGGACTACCGGGACAGTAACAAGATAGCGTGTGGACTACCAGAACAGTAACAATCTAGCGTGTGGCTTACCAGGGCAGTAACACTATAGGGTGTGGACTACCAGGACAGTAACAATATAGCATAAGGACTACCAGGACAGTAACGCTATAGCATGTGGACTACTGGGACAGTAACACTATAGTATACGGACAACCTGGACAGTAACACTATTGCATATGGACTACCAGGACAGTAACACTGTAACATGCAGACTATCAGGACATTAACAC
Source organism: Bufo bufo (assembly GCF_905171765.1). Taxonomy (NCBI): domain Eukaryota; kingdom Metazoa; phylum Chordata; class Amphibia; order Anura; family Bufonidae; genus Bufo; species Bufo bufo. Next base: position 92,238,921 of record NC_053399.1, read on the forward strand.
TATAGCATATGGACTACCAGGACAGTAACACTATAGCATGCGGACTACCGGGACTGTAACAAGATAGCGTGTGGACTACCAGAACAGTAACAATCTAGCGTGTGGACTACCAGGACAGTAACAATATAGCATAAGGACTACCAGGACAGTAACACTATAGCGTGTGGACTACTGGGACAGTAACACTATAGTATACGGACAACTTGGACAGTAACACTATTTCATATGAACTACCGGGACAGTAACACTATAGTGTGTGGACTACCAGGACAGTAACACTATAGCATGTGGACTACCAGGACAGTAACACTATAGCATGTGGACTACCAGGACAGTAATACTATAGTATGTGGACTACAAGGACAGTAACACTATAGCATATGGACTACCGGGACAGTAACACTATAGTGTGTGGACTACCAGGACAGTAACACTATAGCATGCAGACTACTAGGACAGTAACACTATAGCGTGTGGACTACCAGGACAGTAACACTATAGCATGTTTACTACCAGGACAGTAATAATATAGCGTGTGGACTACCAGGACAGTATACTCAAAATGCCCACTGTGGACCCAGGATTAATTCATGATACGTGGTACAATAACCCTATTAGGGCTATCTAATTCCTGTTTCTGGTCTTTTTAATTTTAAAACGTAACATTTATTATTTTTTCTTAAGAGAGACAACCAAACAATGTTTAAATTAAAATAAAGGGGTCATGAGACGCAACTGTGTGGATAGTAATTACTAAAGATTCTCCACATATAATCAATAGGTGGGAAATCTCTGTGGGATATTCACTTCATATCCCTCAGTTACTATAGAGTTGGAGTTAACATAAATTGGTATCAAAATATTGCTCACATCGAGCTATTATGTTACTGTAGCTTACCACTTGGCCACAATACAACTCTCTCTCTAAGTAAATATAGTTAGGGTCTATTATAGGATGTGTAACTTATTTTACTTAGGATAGCCATCCCTGATTTATAATATTGATATCCCTATATATCCCTAATCCTTATTTTCTCTGCCTATGTAGTAATCCAAACTTATACACACTATAGTGTGTGGACTACCAGGACAGTAACACTATAGTGTATGGACTACCGGGACAGTAGCACTATAGTGTATGGACTACCGGGACAGTAACACTATAGCGTGTGGACTACCGGGACAGTAACACTATAGTGTGTGGACTACCAGGACAGTAACACTATAGTGTATGGACTACCGGGACAGTAACACTATAGTGTGTGGACTACCAGGACAGTAACACTATAGTGTATGGACTACCGGGACAGTAACACTATAGTGTATGGACTACCAGGACAGTAACACTATAGTGTATGGACTACCGGGACAGTAACACTATAGTGTATGGACTACCAGGACAGTAACACTATAGTGTATGGACTACCGGGACAGTAACAATATAGCATGTGGACTACTGGGACAGTAACAATATAGTGTATGGACTACCGGGACAGTAACACTATAGTGTATGGACTACCCGGACAGTACTAATATAGCATGTGGACTACTGGGACAGTAACAATATAGCATGTGGACTACCAGGACAGTAATAATATAGCGTGTGGACTACTGGGACAGTAATACTATAGCGTGAGGACTGCCGGGACAGTAGCACTATAACATGCAGACTACCGGGACAGTAAAACTATAGCGTGTGGACTACCGGGACAGTACCACTATAACATGCAGACTACCGGGACAGTAACACTATAGTGTATGGGCTACTGGGACAGTAACACTATAGTGTATGGACTACCGGGACAGTAACACTATAGTGTATGGACTACCGGGACAGTACTAATATAGCATGTGGACTACTGGGACAGTAACAATATAGCGTGTGGACTACTAGGACAGTAACACTATAGCGTGAGGACTACCGGGACAGTAACACTATAGTGTATGGACTACCGGGACAGTAACACTATAGTGTATGGACTACTGGGACAGTAACACTATAGTGTATGGACTACCGGGACAGTAACACTATAGTGTATGGACTACCCGGACAGTACTAATATAGCATGTGAACTACTGGGACAGTAACAATATAGCGTGTTGACTACCAGGACAGTAATAATATAGCGTGTGGACTACCAGGACAGTAACAATATAGCGTGTGGACTACCAGGACAGTAATAATATAGCGTGTGGACTACCAGGACAGTAATAATATAGCATGTGGACTACCGGGACAGTAACAATATAGCGTGTGGACTACCGGAACAGTAACCCTTACAGTGTACGGTCAACTGGGACAGTAACGATATAGTGTATGGACTAATGTGACAGTGGCACTATAGTCTACGGAGTACAGAGACAGTGACACTATATCCAAAAGGATGTCAGGGCGACAGAGTGTGACATCACTTTGCTTCCTCAGCCAATCAGAATTTACACAAACACTGGCTTGGCAGATTCTGACCCTGTAGAGTACGGCCTGTGTGGTAGGCCGCCGCCATAGTAGCACCCAATATTATAGGTCTGGTGCTGGGTCCACTGCCACCTAATTTGTCTGGGGTCAGTCCCTCAGTCGGGGCTATGTGGTAACGGGGGAGAGGTATATATGTCCTGCAATATGTTGGTGTCCATCAAGCAATAGCAGATGATCCTGGGACTATGACACATGAGTAGTAAATGATCATGAACATTACCAAGGCGGCCGGCTTTGGTTCTCTTGTATGCGATGAGCCTTCTCTTACTGCGCAGTGTGCGCTCTCGGATTTTACCGGACTGGCGTCTCCTGTCAGCCATAGTGATATTCTATCTGTTTTCTGTCCTGAAGATGACTGACAAGAAGTGCCTGGAGCTCAGCTGCACCGGCTTCCATGATGATGTCATAATATCCTCATGTGTCATTCACATGATGACATCACAGCCTACAAGACTGTAGCTTTCACAAAGGATATTCACCCTTTATACCAGTTATGTATCATGTGATATAATGCCCCCCCCCCATAGAAGGGGAGGTATATACACACCCGCTCACATTATGCTGTGTGATGTCATTGCTTGAGAAAGACCAGAGATGGTCGAAACGTCGCTATCTTTATGCTGCTGATACAAATAAAGTAACTGGATTTTTCACATAAATTGACGAGTGCTGTGGATTTCTACATATTGCTTCTTGACGGGACCCCCAGCCAGGATCTCCATCCGCGGGCACCGCTTATTTATCATCTTTTTTATCAGTATACTATCCCCAAATTGGGGTCTGGAGTGCTGCAAATCCTACACTGCTCAAAAAAATAAAGGAAACACAAAAATAACACATCCTAGATCTGAATTAATTAAATATTCTTCTGAAATACTTTGTTCTTTACATAGTTGAATGTGCTGACAACAAAATCACACAAAAATAAAAAAATGGAAATCAAATTTTTCAACCCATGGAGGTCTGGATTTGGAGTCACACTCAAAATTAAAGTGGAAAAACACACTACAGGCTGATCCAACTTTGATGTAATGTCCTTAAAACAAGTCAAAATGAAGCTCAGTAGTGTGTGTGGCCTCCACGTGCCTGTATGACCTCCCTACAACGCCTGTGCATGCTCCTGATGAGGTGGCGGACGGTCTCCTGAGGGATCTCCTCCCAGACCTGGACTAAAGCATCTGCCAACTCCTGGACAGTCTGTGGTGCAACGTGACGTTGGTGGATAGAGCGAGACATGATGTCCCAGATGTGCTCAATTGGATTCAGGTCTGGGGAACGAGCGGGCCAGTCCATAGCATCAATGCCTTCGTCTTGGAGGAACTGCTGACACACTCCAGCCACATGAGGTCTAGCATTGTCTTGCATTAGGAGGAACCCAGGGCCAACCGCACCAGCATATGGTCTCACAAGGGGTCTGAGGATCTCATCTCGGTACCTAATGGCAGTCAGGCTACCTCTGGCGAGCACATGGAGGGCTGTGCGGCCCTCCAAAGAAATGCCACCCCACACCATTACTGACCCAATGCCAAACCGGTCATGCTGGAGGATGTTGCAGGCAGCAGAACGTTCTCCACGGCGTCTCCAGACTCTGTCACGTCTGTCACATGTGCTCAGTGTGAACCTGCTTTCATCTGTGAAGAGCACAGGGCGCCAGTGGCGAATTTGCCAATCTTGGTGTTTTCTGGCAAATGCCAAACGTCCTGCACGGTGTTGGGCTGTAAGCACAACCCCCACCTGTGGACTTCGGGCCCTCATATCACCCTCATGGAGTCTGTTTCTGACCGTTTGAGCAGAGACATGCACATTTGTGGCCTGCTGGAGGTCATTTTGGAGGGCTCTGGCAGTGCTCCTTCTGTTCCTCCTTGCACAAAGGCGGAGGTAGCGGTCCTGCTGTTGGGTTGTTGCCCTCCTACGGTCTCCTCCACGTCTCCTGATGTACTGGCCTGTCTCCTGGTAGCGCCTCCATGCTCTGGACACTACGCTGACAGACACAGCAAACCTTCTTGCCACAGCTCGCATTGATGTGCCATCCTGGATAAGCTGCACTACCTGAGCCACTTGTGTGGGTTGTAGACTCAGTCTCATGCTACCACTAGAGTGAAGGCACCGCCAGCATTCAAAAGTGACCAAAACATCAGCCAGGAAGCATAGGAACTGAGAAGTGGTCAGGTCACCACCTGCAGAACCACTCCTTTATTGGGGGTGTCTTGCTAATTGCCTATAATTTCCACCTGTTGTCTATCCAATTTGCACAACAGCATGTGAAATTGATTGTCACTCAGTGTTGCTTCCTAAGTGGACAGTTTGATTTCACAGAAGTGTGATTGACTTGGAGTTACATTGTGTTGTTTAAGTGTTCCCTTTATTTTTTTGAGCAGTGTATATTTCACTTTCAGTATATAATCATCTCCTGTACCCCGAGTGTCAGTGTCATTATCCTGTACTCCAAGTGTCAGTGTCATTATCCTGTACCCCGAGTGTCAGTGTCATTATCCTGTACCCCAAGTGTCAGTGTCATTATCCTGTACCCCAAGTGTCAGTGTCATTATCCTGTACCCCAAGTATCAGTGTCATTATCCTGTACCCCGAGTGTCAGTGTCATTATCCTGTACCCCAAGTGTCAGTGTCATTATCCTGTACCCCAAGTGTCAGTGTCATTATCCTGTACCCCAAGTGTCAGTGTCATTATCCTGTACCCCGAGTGTCAGTGTCATTATCCTGTACCCCGAGTGTCAGTGTCATTATCCTGTACCCCAAGTGTCAGTGTCATTATCCTGTACCCCAAGTGTCAGTGTCATTATCCTGTACCCCAAGTGTCAGTGTCATTATCCTGTACCCCAAGTGTCAGTGTCATTATCCTGTACCCCGAGTGTCAGTGTCATTATCCTGTACCCCAAGTGTCAGTGTCATTATCCTGTACCCCAAGTGTCAGTGTCATTATCCTGTACCCCAAGTGTCAGCGTCATTATCCTGCACCCCAAGTGTCAGCGTCATTATCCTGTACCCCAAGTGTCAGTGTCATTATCCTGTACCCCGAGTGTCAGTGTCATTATCCTGTACCCCGAGTGTCAGTGTCATTATCCTGTACCCCGAGTGTCAGTGTCATTATCCTGTACCCCAAGTGTCAGTGTCATTATCCTGTACCCCAAGTGTCGGTGTCATTATCCTGTACCCCGAGTGTCGGTGTCATTATCCTGTACCCCGAGTGTCAGTGTCATTATCCTGTACCCCAAGTGTCAGTGTCATTATCCTGTACCCCAAGTATCAGTGTCATTATCCTGTACCCCGAGTGTCAGTGTCATTATCCTGTACCCCGAGTGTCAGTGTCACTATCCTGTACCCCGAGTGTCAGTGTCATTATCCTGTACCCCAAGTGTCGGTGTCATTATCCTGTACCCCGAGTGTCAGTGTCATTATCCTGTACCCCGAGTGTCAGCGTCATTATCCTGTACCCCGAGTGTCTGCGTCATTATCCTGTACCCCAAGTGTCAGTGTCATTATCCTGTACCCCGAGTGTCAGTGTCATTATTCTGTACCCCGAGTGTCAGCGTCATTATCCTGTACCCCGAGTGTCAGTGTGTCATTATCCTGTACCCCAAGTGTCAGTGTCATTATCCTGTACCCCGAGTGTCAGTGTCATTATCCTGTACCCCAAGTGTCAGCGTCATTATCCTGTACCCCGAGTGTCAGTGTCATTATCCTGTACCCCAAGTGTCAGCGCCATTATCCTGTACCCCGAGTGTCAGTGTCATTATCCTGTACCCCAAGTGTCAGCGTCATTATCCTGTACCCCGAGTGTCAGTGTCATTATCCTGTACCCCAAGTGTCAGTGTCATTATCCTGTACCCCAAGTGTCGGTGTCATTATCCTGTACCCCGAGTGTCGGTGTCATTATCCTGTACCCCGAGTGTCAGCGTCATTATCCTGTACCCCGAGTGTCAGTGTCATTATCCTGTACCCCGAGTGTTATTGTCATTATCCTGTACCCCAAGTGTCGGCGTCATTATCCTGTACCCCAAGTGTCGGCGTCATTATCCTGTACCCCGAGTGTCAGTGTCATTATCCTGTACCCCGAGTGTCAGTGTCATTATCCTGTACCCCAAGTGTCAGTGTCATTATCCTGTACCCCGAGTGTCAGTGTCATTATCCTGTACCCCAAGTGTCGGTGTCATTATCCTGTACCCCCAGTGTCAGTGTCATTATCCTGTACCCCAGGTGTCAGTGTCATTATCCTGTACCCCAAGTGTCAGTGTCATTATCCTGTACCCCAAGTGTCAGTGTCATTATCTTGTACCCCGAGTGTCAGCGTCATTATCCTGTACCCCGAGTATCAGCGTCATTATCCTGTACCCCGAGTGTCAGTGTCATTATCCTGTACCCCAAGTGTCAGTGTCATTATCCTGTACCCCAAGTGTCAGTGTCATTATCCTGTACTCCAAGTGTCAGTGTGTCATTATCCTGTACCCCAAGTGTCAGCGTCATTATCCTGTACCCCAAGTGTCAGCATCATTATCCTGTACCCCAAGTGTCAGTGTCATTATCCTGTACCCCAAGTGTCAGTGTCATTATCCTGTACCCCAAGTGTCAGCGTCATTATCCTGTACCCCAAGTGTCAGCGTCATTATCCTGTACCCCAAGTGTCAGCATCATTATCCTGTACCCCAAGTGTCAGTGTCATTATCCTGTACCCCAAGTGTCAGTGTCATTATCCTGTCCCCTAAGTGTCAGCGTCATTATCCTGTACCCCCAGTGTCACTGTCAGTATCCTGTACCCCAAGTGTCACTGTCAGTATCCTGTACCCCGAGTGTTATACGTCCCAACACCCCGGATTTGGGCGGCTGTCCTGGGATGGCTGAGGTATATCCTGATTTCAAATGTATCTGTGTCCTGAGGCTATGGAGAGAACTGAATGCCCTTTATTCCCAGCACCAGGTGTGGTGATGCAGTGATGCAGTGATGCCAGCAGAGAGCATAGGCCGGGGAGGATTACTTTTTATTTTATTTAAACTGCAGAGTTTCACTAATGGGCATTAAGGGGGCAGCACTTGTGTAAGGGGGGCACTAACCAGGCAGCACTATAATATGGGGCCAGTGCTATTTGCACAAACCCCATTCATTTCATATGGGAGCACTTATAAAATAAAATCCCCTCGTCCTCAGCTGTTGTGTACATTGACTGGTGGCTCTATAAGAGGCCTGGCAGTAGTCCAGCGCTCCAGAGCAGTGTTCGTTTAGTAGTTTTGCACATAAAGTTTGCTTAGGGGAAAAAAAAAAAAAAGCGCCGTCGCGTTGTAAAAACTACAACTCCCATGACGCTTTGCGGCGCTGACGGCCGAGGACGAGCAGTGTCCACTATTTGCGGTATCTGCAGCGTGTCGCACGTTTTTCGGAGGGAGGTGACAGATTAGCGCGACATTTGTGCGTTTCTGTGCGGAGACACGTGCGGGACTGCAGGAGGTGAGGAGCGGGGACTGCAGAGCTCTGGGGTGAAGGTCACAGCTCCTGTATGTACCCTCTGTGCAGAGGACTACAACACCCAGCATGCACCCGAGGAACCTGTTACATAGTATTACTATGGGAGAGGTTCTTCAGGTGAATGCTGGGTGTTGTAGTCCTCTGCTGACCCTTGGGTCCCTGCAGTCAGACCGGCTCCATGCATTATATTGAGAAGACCCCTCTACAATGATGGGTTTCAGTGGCTCTCTGCTTGCTGTCAGTGAACAAAAGCACACATGCCCTGTCTGTTCCCATATGACACGTGAGCCTGGCTGGTGACAGTGTGTTGGTGCTCTCAGCTGTTCACTGACAACAAGCAGGGATGGAGGGCTAGCTGGTGGGTGTATACATATCGGATGGTGGGGGTCCTACTCTGGGGGCCGCTGCGCACTGGAACTAGCCCAGTGCTGACCCTGTACGTGGAGCTGTGCTGGTTCTGACGGATCGCCTGATGATGGGGTGTCGGACCCCCACCCATCTGGTCGTGACAACCTCTCTTCAGGTAGGTGAGCGCAATATTAAGCACCCGGCGATAAAACGCGGACTCCCTTTGGCTTCTTTCAGAAATGCGTCTCACCGCGCTCCTCGCCCTGCCCTCTAAGGTGATCAAGTTACCGCGCGATTACCGCTTTGGCACCAGCCGACCCTCGACTTTGGCCGCTCAGAAGAAGAACCCTCCCGGGAAGAGAAGATCCAAGATATTTGTGGAGCCCATTAGTAAAGATGAGTGGGCGTATTTCCGGGGCGACACGGTAAGTAGAGGGTCCTTGTGTGTCCCGCCGGCGAGGTCAGCGCGCGTAGCCGCCCGGATCCATTGTAACAATGCCTGTCCTTGTGCGCAAAACGGACAAGAATAGGACATGTTCTATTTTTTGGCGGAAAGGAAACGGAATGGACACTGAGTCATTTCCATTCTTGCAGTCCCATTAAAATGAAGATTTCCCCATACGCGCCGCACAAAAAAAAAACGGAACGAACACAAACAAAATAAAAATACGTTTGTGTGCATGACCCCTAAGGCTGATAACATGCCCAGGTATTTTGTGCATGTTAACCATGTTAAACTGCTGACAGCACTAGGTAGGGGCTGGAGAGAACAGGACAAACGCCCTTTTGAGGACCTTTTTTCATCAGGAGAAGCATGAACATGAAGTTTTGTTCTGCTCTGTCGAGTATCCAGGAGGCGGAGCTTTAGTGCGAAGTGCTTTCTGCATTGAGCTTCTTCACAGCCCTGCCCATCTGTTCGTCCAATCAGGAGACCACTGCAGCTGTCACTCAGGGGAGGGGCTGCGAAGAAGCTCAGCGCAGAGAGCACTTCGCACTAAAGCTCCGCCTCCTGGACACTTGGCAGAGGAGAGTCTGTGTGATTAATAGGGTCACATTCACACTATTCCTGATAAGATCTCTGCAAAAGGTATTTTTGCTCTGTTCTCTCCGACCCCCTACCTAGTGCTGTCAGCCTTTAAGGAGTACCCGTCAGTAAGGTTAACCCTCTAAAACCGGGCATGCACCATGGTAGGGTTGACCCTGCTGCTTGAAACGATCCCTCTCTTATTCACGTCTGCTGCCCTGGTTTTGAGAAGGTAGTCTTTGATTCCGTGTGCTGATGAGGTCTTCCCCTCTTGGCCTTTCCCCATCCCCTTGAGTAACAGAGCCAGGCGCCCTCACATCAGGGAAAAACTGACCGAGATGTACTGCGCATGCGCAGGATTATATGGCCAGGTAAGAAGACAGTGAGGATTCCTGTCCCTTTCACTGAAGGGGAGGTGGAAGTGGGTGAGCAGGGAAGGCAGCGGTGCTCCGAGGGGAGAGGCCCACCCCTATGTGCACTGATGACCTCATTAGTGTATGGAACGAAAAACAAATTGCTCCAAACCAGAGCCTGTTTAATAAGGTTGATCCTGCTGGTACAGTGAATTATAGAGCAGACCATGTAGAGAATGGTTTGTAATGCTCTGGGTATGGAGGTTTTTCATACATTTGTTTCCCCATAGGCTTCTTACAATGTAGTGGTGACGCCATGTATTATGTTTCCTGGCTTGGTACATTGTTTCTGTGATGTTTTTTTCCTCCGGGTTCGTGTCCTCTAATCTGTCCGCTTTGTGTTCCAGGTGGAAGTCCTCTTTGGTAAAGACACAGGAAAACAGGGAAAGGTGTCCCAAGTGATAAGAGCCCGAAACTGGGTGGTGGTGGAGAATCTGAACACGGTGAGCGGCCATATTGTACATTCGAGGGTGCACAGTCAGACGTTGGGGGCAGTACCCGAAGGGGTTGTCCCATGACTACCCTGTGGATGGGCAATCACTAGAACAGGCGTCTGTGTCTGCTGCTCCATTCAGACGGTAAGGGGCCCCATTCTAGTGATCGCTGGGGGCCCGAGTCTTTCAGACTCTTTTGGTGAAATTCCAGAAATGGTTCAAACTAATGACACTTGAAAACCGTGCATGCGCTAAAGTTCCCCATGTATGCACTGAGCGCTGAAGGTGCCTTGTCCATGACTCCCAAGTTGGCAGCGGTCATGTGATTTACTCGATTGACCACCTCCCCGATGGCACTGCTGGTATGTTGCAGGGGAGAACCATCTTGAACGATTTAAAGAAGCCATAATCGGCGTACCCACCCGTCGTCACTCTTCTGATTGAGCTGGTTGGGTCACAGACATACTGTAAATAGTTAAATCCTGACCTTTCTCTTCACTCTTCAGCATTATCGCTATGTTGGGAAGTCTGGGGAGTACAGAGGGATCCTTGTGCCCAGTGAAGCCCCTCTCCTGTTGAACCAGGTGGCCCTCGTGGATCCCACCGACAGGTGAGCTGCTCTTCCCACTCTCTTTGTCGTGTAATATCTCAGACCTGCTTGTGACGAACCTGGAAATGAAGCAGATGGGACTTCCTCTCAATGTCTAAAATGGCCATCTGTGAGGAGTTGTAGTTCTCTATCGGAAACCAAATCTGTACGTTGTGGACATGAAAGTGAAAGAAATGGGGGAAGTGCTGTGCGGGACCTTGTAGTTCTGCATTGTGGACATCCTTCACCACCTAAAGAATAGTGGCAACCATATACCCTGTCCTACTTGGCCATCACCATCTGGCCCTTGTCGGAAGCACCCAGATCATCACGCTTGCTCATTGTTCCAGCTTCCAATATTGACTTGCTGCCTGATAACCATGTCACAAGATGTTATGGCTGATCATGTTCACATGGTGTTAGGTCTAACTATCTGATGTAGTCTCAGTGCTGTCGCCTCCACCATTTAATAGGACAGGGGCACTTGTCGGTGGGGTGGGGGGGGGGGGGGGGGGGAGTTCCTGGGGTCTCTTCCTTTATTGCTATTGGATATAAATGTTTTCTGCGCTCCAGGAAGCCGACAGAGGTGGAATGGCGATACACGGAGGAGGGCGATCGGGTGAGAGTGTCCTTACGGACCGGACGCATCATTCCTAAACCTGTCTTCCAGAGACGAGACGGCATCATCCCTGAGCAGTGGAAAGGTGAGACCCCCGATCAGTCTTGTGTACAGCGGTCACACACACGGGCAGTCTACAGCTAAATCCTTATGTGCCGTTACAGCTGGGTGACCTCAGTAGTGATCACATTGGGTCCCATATCCCGTTTCTCATTTGTTTTCCTCTCCTACTAGATGGTCCTAAGGACACCTCTGTAGAAGATGCTTTGGAGAGGACCTATGTCCCGTCACTGAAAACCCTCCAGGAGGAAATCATGAATGCAATGGGCATCGTAGAGAACAGACGCCACAGGAAATCCTTCTGGTACTAACGGGTACGGACTACAACCCCAGTCCTCTGAGGCCGGTGATCTGCCGTTCACGTATATCGGGGGTTACGAGCACTGTCCTGATGTCTGGCGGGGAGGGGGACGTTGTCACTTGGACACTTGTAGTATTGACTGCACCACGTGACAGGTAATGTTATTATCCGCAACCTGACTTTTTTACCATTAGGTTAGATTTCTATATTACATTAAAACTCAAACACATTAAGGTGTGTGCACTTGCATTTTCAACTTTTTGTAGTAACTTTTTTTCAATCCCATGTTCCCAAGGCCATATAAACTAGGTGCATGTCTGGCAAATCTGGTGATTTTGGTGGGACCAGCCGTCCATATGGGGCCTTCCCACTGGATCGCAACAGAGGAGTCTGGCAGCGGGTTATACCCTCTCCCCATTGAAGAACACGTTCATGCCCAGCCAGGAGAAGTGGTTACCTGATGCTTGGCACCACTTCTCTCCAGTTCACACAAAGAGGCCAGAGTCCGCTCTGACATGGGTTTACATCTAAGTGATGCGGGTTGCAGCCCTTCTACAATACCGCATGGCCATAAAACGGCAGTAACATACAGCGCTGTATCCGTTATGTTTTAAAGGGATTGTTCCATCTGGAGACCTGGCCATAAAGGTCCAATAGGTTTAGGACCCACTTTTATCTACAAAAAACGGTGCCCCATTGCATGCCCCCAGGGCTGGACTGGAGGCCGCACATGTGCTTGCCTATTTTTGGAAGTCCCATATCTGTGAATGGAGAGAGCTGTGGATATGACCGGTCCATTCCTGTCGAGCCACATTCGTGAGGTCCTACTTCTGGGACCCGCTTCTGTTGGAAAATGTATGACCTATCCTGTGAAGATGCCATTAATATCCAGACATCCCCTTTAATTCACCGTAAGACAGGAATAACTTATATATATATATTTTATTTTTTGTGTGAATGAGGCTCATTAGGTGCAGATGGCTTTCAGTGACGGATACGTTTCTTCTTGAGGGGTCTGCCATACCACTACAATATGCTAGTCTTCAGAAAACCTCCTCTGTCTTGGTCCATCACTGTAGAATAACCGTCATGTCTGATGTTTGGTGCCATGGGTCTTCAGGTGTCACTGACCTTAATTTTGACGGCTGAGTAGATAACCTGCGGAGCAAGAAGGGTACAGACTGAAGGTAGTGTCCTGGTCAAACTCATAGACCCGTGTGTCCCATCTCCCACTGATCGCTGAAACAAAGGGGCACCTCATCGGCTGAGCACATGGCGTCTATATGAGGTGGACGGTGAGAAGTAGGCCAAGGCTGATCTCCTGGGACATAGTCACCATTGGATCAATTATGTTTTCTTATGTTTAGTGTTACTTTAAAGGGGTTGTCTAGGATTTTGAAATTGAAGGCTATTCAGAGTGCAGGTCTTCAATATCTGATTGTGGGGGTTTAACCCCTGGCACCCCCACCGATCAGCTGTTTCAAGAGGCAAAATGAGCGCTGTGCCCTCCTCGCAGCTTATTAAGCACAGCGCTGTACATTGTGTAGTGGCTGGCCTTGGTATTGCAGCTCATCCCCATTCCTTTGAATAGGACTGACCTGTGCCTAGAGCAGGCATCCTCAAACTGCGGCCCTCCAGCTGTTGCAAAACTACAACTCCCACAATGCCCCGCTGTAGGCTGATACCCTGTAGGCTGTTCGGGCATGCTGGGAGTTGTAATTTTGCAACAGCTGGAGGGCCGCAGTTTGAGGATGCCTGGCCTAGACCATATGACTGATAAATGTGATGGGCTGCAGCACTCACTAGAGCACTAAACCGCATCAGGCCCCCATCGATCAGCTATTGATGACCAGTCCTGAGGACTTTAATCTTTTATAGCCAAAGAGCCTGCATGGACAGACCCTCATTTCATCCTACGTCTATATAGGAATATTGGCGGAGATGACACCTTACAATAACTGCACCTGTAGATATGGCGCTCTGCAGTAGTAGATAAAGCTGATCATACACATGAGATGAATGTCGACCAAACCCGCTAACTTCAGCAGCATGGGCCAAACATATAATGTCTCAAGGTAGCAATGAAGGATCAAGTTTCAAAATGCCAATCCTTTGTTCCCAAGGGATATAGGCCTGGCTGTGGCATCCTTCTTTCGCTATTTGGCCGAGCATGCATGTGTATGGGTGGAGCAGGGTTCAGCTGGATGGGACCAGCAGTTATCTAGGGTGTAAGGCTACCTACTGATAGGGTTCTTCCCATGTGTGAAGGTGTGATGTGCCACCCTCGGATGCATTGCTCAGTTGTATTCCTATTTGCCGGTGACTAAGAATAATGTTCTATGAAATAAATTCTTATAAAATACTTACAGTGTCCATGACTTTGTGAGACGAAGCTGAAACAAAAAGACAGAGTATGATACATGTCATCTGCATGACTACTGATGGCCACCTCAGATTATAGAGCGTATGAGAGAAGATTTGCTGTGATGAGAAAAATACGCGTGCTCCTGCGTGAACCCCTTCAACCCAACACCTCAAGATCTCCAAGAAGAAGGACTTGGGTATTCTGGTTACAAGTGAGGATACCTTCAGACTAGCGTTAGGAGACATCCGGCAGGATAGTGCCATCTGCCCCCTTTGACTATATTGGGAACCAGTGTAGGTTCAGGGCCAGGACAAAAACGTTGACCTGCAGCAACTTATGTCCACCTCAATTCGGCCTATATGGTGAGTGGCTGGTTGTCATAATAGTCAATGGAGTCTGGTAGGCAGGCAGTACTTTCCGACCATACTGGATCCAGGGAACTCCAGCAGGCTGGATGTCTCTAACGCTGGTGTGAAAAAAGTTACGCTAAGCAGCAGTGCTCAATGTCAGGTAGCAGCTGCAAAAGCAAAGATGATTTTAGAGTGTATAAAAGAAGAGATAAAAACCTGTGACACCCCCCCCCCCCCTCCCCTCGTAAGGTCACAGCTTTCAGTTTTGGCCTTCTCATGCTATAAAGGAAGTAGCAGAGCTGGAATGAGTCAGAGGGCAGTCAGCCGATCATTGTCAGAGGGCGGTCAGCCGATCATTGTCAGAGGGCGGTCAGCCGATCATTGTCAGAGGGCGGTCAGCCGATCATTGTCAGAGGGCGGTCAGCCGATCATTGTCAGAGGGCGGTCAGCCGATCATTGTCAGAGGGCGGTCACCCGATCATTGTCAGAGGGCGGTCACCCGATCATTGTCAGAGGGCGGTCACCCGATCATTGTCAGAGGGCGGTCACCCGATCATTGTCAGAGCTGTGGCCAGTGATTGGCTGAGCAGTCCTTTCCAGGAAGAGATCGGCATCAGAAAGGGGGCAATGGAGGATTGGTAAAGTATCACTTCTTTTGGAGCTTTTATTTATTTTTTTCCACTTAAACCACCTCACAACCTCTTTATGTGTTTAAAAACTTTTTATAACAAACGTACAAATGATAATTCCCTTTACATCCTACCAGCAGCACAGATGGGGTTAACCCCCCCGTGGACTAGTAGGACCGGCGGAATGTTTAATGAGCCCAAGCATAATAACTCAATTTAACAATTAAGTATCCCCTTAAAAGGAGGGAGTCAACCCCCAGCCCACTGTTTTCTTTTCTGTCCTCCCGGACAGGTGGACTAGGCGGTTAATCCCCCCCCCCCCCTTCCCTTTCTCTTTGAAAGTGTGGGGATCCTTTTTTCCATTGGGTAACGTGGTTGAACCTTTTTTCTTATGTACCTCGTCAGTTGGCCAGCAGCTTTTCCGCTGGTAGGTTGGCGGCGTCCTCGTTCCAGATTTCGGTCCCTGGGCGCCGCCATCTTCCAGAAGTGACGCGGGGATTCTCAATCACGTCACTTCCGGATATTTCGTTCGACGTGATTTTCTTGCGTTTTCACGTTCAAATTTTATTCATTTTTTTTTCCGCATGCTTCCTCCTGTTGAAGGATTTCCAGTGACTTCTGCTTCAATAGGGATTTTTAGTTAAATCTATAGATTTTTCGGGGGGGGGTTGGCTGAGCCCTCCCCTTCCCCTATTTAAGGAAGCAGTGTGCACCATGTGCACCAGTTCGGTCTCTGGCTGCACATGCTTTTCAAGCTAGCTACCAGTCCTGAGCTTGGTTTTGTTCCACTTGTGGTGTCTTTTTCCTCCGGTTCTTATTCGCAGTTGCCTCCGGTCTGTTTTTTCTACCTTTTCTCGCTGAGATAGGCAATTTACAAATGTCTTATTTGTCCTTTTTTTCCCGCAGTGATGTCGTTTTTGTGGGATTCGGAAGGCAGGAAAGTGAGTTAGTATCTGTCCTGCTACGATTGTAGCGCCCTGCTGGAGGACAGCTCTCCCTACTCCAGATGTGACAGCTGTCGTTAGAGGGTTCAGCCCTCTAGTGAACCTACCATGCAGGAGATGTATCAGTGGGTGAAGACTTATGTGGATGGCTCTATTAAGGGAGTCATAGGCCTGCTGGATGAAAGGCTTCCTATGCCTGCCCAGGCCCCTATGGAGACCTCTGTCCCAGTGGAGAGACCTTCTGTGGTCGCCTTAGGTTCTTCCCCCTCGGATAAGGAGGAGCTGACGTCGTGTTTTTTACCCCCTGAAAAGACACAGAAATTGCTCAAGTCCATCAGGTCGGGGGACCATGATGTTGACCCTGGGGAGCCTTCCGATCCCGCTAGTCGGTCACCTCGTGTCTTCCAAGTGGATTAGACCCTCCTCTCTGTCATGCGTACAGAGTGGAAAAAAAACTGAGAAAGGTCCGGTTTTAACAAAGAAGTTTAAATCCATGTTCCCGATGGCTTAAACCCTTGGTGGATTCATGGGGGTCCATTCCCAAGGTGGACATGGCTATTGCCAAGTTGTCCAAGTGCACTCTGGTCCCTGCAGACGATGAGTCTAGTCTGCAGGATCCCCTTGACAGGAGAGCAGAGTGCACCCTAAGACAGGGTTATACGGCAGCTGCGGCTTCCGCTTCCACAGCTATAGCGACTTCTGAGGTCTCTACTTTCCTCCGGTCTTGCCTTAATCAAATCCAAGTTGACGAGGACCAGAGGGTCTCCCGGGACGACATACTGGCTGCCTTCAAGACCATCAACCTGGCTACGGACTTTCTGTGCGATACCGCACAGCTCCAGTTGAAGTTAGCGGCCAAATCCATGGCCCTGGTGTCGGCGGCCCGTAGGCCTTTATGGCTTAAGCCTTGGGTCGCTTACAGTTCTTCGAAGTATAACTTATGTGGCCTTCCCTTTGAGCCCAACCGTTTGTTCGGTTCGGAGCTGGATAAAATCATGGAGGACCTTTCAGACAAGAAGGGGGAAGAGCCTTCCCCAGCAGTCCTTTCGAGGGCGGGGCAGACAAAACCACAGAGGTAGGTCTGGCCAGCAAGCAAGGTCTCGAAGGGACTGGAGAGCGCAGCGAAGGGTGTGGAGGAGCCAAAGATGGAAAATCCACCTCCTGACTACCGGCCTCTTCGAGGCTCTTGGATAAGTCCTGTTACTCCTGCCGTCTTGCCAGTAAGCTTCCCCATTCCTATGTTTTATGTACCTGTCGGGGGTCGTCTCTCCCAATTCAGAGAAGAGTGGATCCGAGAGATCTCGGATCCCTGGGTCCTGAACATCATTTCTGAGGGATATTTAATCAACCTCTCCTCTATTCCTCAAGACAGGTTTGTCAAGACCAACCTTCTACAAGCTACCAGGCAGACGATCCTGGAGTCCTACATTCAGGACTACATCTGCAAGGGTGCTCTGGAGGAGGTTCTGGCAGGAGAACGGGGCCTAGGGATCTATTCACCAGTTTTTCTGTTTCCCAAAGCTTCAGGAGATCTCCAGATGATTATCGATCTGAGGTATTTCAATCTGTTCATAAGGAAGGTGAAGTTTCGTATGGAAACTGTCAGGTCAGTAGTTCACGTCCTCAATCCGGGGGACGTGATGGCAACCCTGGACCTCAAGGATGCATATCTTCACATCCCGATCTATCCTGCTTCCAGGAAGTATCTCAGGATCGCGGTCCATGTTTCCGGGGTCGTCAGGCATCTTCAGTTTGTTGCCCTCCCTTTTGGAATTTCTTCTGCCCCTCACACTTTTACCACGGTGGTGCTAGCTGTGGTGGCGGGTTTGAGACTTCAAGGACTGACCATCATTCCTTATCTGGACGACTAGCTTTTGAAAGCCTCTTCTCTAGTGGTCCTAACAACATCTTCAGGTAGCAATCTCCTTTCTGTTCCGCCTAGGTTGGATCGTCAACTGGCAGAAGTCGAACGTGCACACGTCGACTTCAGTAAGATATCTAGGCTTCATAATCGACTCCGCTGGGATGTCTCTCCAGTTGACCCCAGAAAGAAGATTCCGGATTCAGAACACGGCAGAGTTCCTTTCCGTTCCCCGTCGAGTCCCAATCCGGACTCTCATGAAGATGTTGGGGCTCATGTCAGCGTCTGCGGAAGCAGTCCCTTGGGCTTTATGGCACCTCCGTCCTCTACAGTCGTAGGTCCTCTCCAAATGAGATGGCAGCCGGGCTAAACTCCCTGTGCTCCCTGTCTTGGCGAACTCGGTATTCCCTCAGATGGTGGTGCCATCTTTTAGACGGGAAGTCTATGACCCAGCCAACCTGGATCATATTGACTACGGATGCGTCTCAAGTAGGCTGGGGCACTCACCTAGACGACACTCCAGTTCACGGAACCTGGTCTCCTCAGGAGCGGCTTCTCTCATCCAATCTCCGCGAGATTCGATCAATCCGGCTAGCCCTCCTTCACTTCGCCCCTCAGATTCGGGGCAAAGCGGTGAAAGTCCAGTCAGACAATATGACTGCGGTACTTTACATCAACAAGCAGGGAGGCACAAGATCACTTCTCCTCCTATCAGAGATCGAGGTGATTCTGGATTGGCCAGAGTCGAACCTTTCCCACTTATCTGCAATCCACATTCGAGGCTCCCTCAATATGATAGCGGATCGGCAAAGCCGTGGTCTTCTGACGGTGGAGTGGTCTTTACATCCGGAGATATTCAAGCAGATAGTCCTCAAGTGGGGTATGCCAGAGCTGGATCTCATGGCAACAAGGTTCAACGCCAAGGTGGAGAAGTTTTGCTCCCTTTTACAGGGAGGACAACCCCCTGGGGATAGACGCTCTGTCAATATCCTGGATCTTCAGGCTGGCTTACATCTTCCCTCCGTTTTCCATGATTCCGAGGGTATTGATGAAAATCCCTCAGGATCAGGCCTCTGTGATAGCCATCATACCGTTTTGGCCAAAAAGATCCTGGTTTACCCAGCTCACCCAGATGAGTCGAGGACAATATTGGAGGCTCCCCCTGGTGTTGTGGGACACTCACCTCTGCTCAGATCTGCACAGATTGAACCTGACAGCCTGGAGGTTGATCAGTCCCTTCCCGGAATAGAAGGGCTTTCAGTCTGTCCTGAGAACGCTGTCTCATTCTAGAGCGGACTCTACCAAGAGAGCCTACTCTCGGATTATGAGGATATTCTCATCCTGGTGTACCTCAAAGGAGGTGGCGTCTGCAGATCCGCCCTTCTCTGCTATCCTTTAGTTCCTGTAAGACTGCCTTGATAGAGGCCTTGCCTCTTCTACTGTGAGGGTTCAAGTCTCAGCCATCTCAGCTTGCCTCAACAGGCCTTTTTCTCAGCACCCGCTCATCAAACGGTTCCTTAAAGGAGCTAAAAGATTAAAGCCTACAGTACTGAGACCCATCCCTCAATGGGATTTATCAGTAGTTCTCTCAGGGGGTTAGCATCTCCCCCCTTTGAACCGTTAGAGGAGGTGGATTTAAAGTTCGTCACTTGGAAGCTTGTGTTTCTCCTTGCAGTGACTTCGGCCAAGAGGGTCTCCTGAGCTTCAAGCTCTCTCAGCACATGAGCCCTATACGATCTTCTTACATGACCGAGTCCTTCTTAGATTCCTCCCGTATTTTAGGCCTAAAGTTCCTTCCTTCCAGAACATCAACCAGGTGATATCCCTCCCGGTTCTGTTGACATCTTCCACCTCCTCCGAGGAACCTGCTAGACATCCTCTGGACATCTCGAGATGTCTCCAGATCAAAGGAGTTCAGGAAAGATGAAAATCTTCTAATCCTGTCGGCCCTCTCCTCTAAGTCGAAGAAACCGCTGTGCCCCAAATGCACAGAGAGGATTGTTACTGATTAATCCCTGTCCTTCCTCGAGACTGAGATCCATGATAAAAGAGAAAGTTAGTGCTGCCGTGGACTCAAGAATGCCTCTATCTCCAAGTCCATCTACCTCGCAGCGATCCCTGGCCGCTGATACAGCCGTCGACTTGGACGAAGGGGAATTATTCTCCGAATCCTCCCCCTCCTCCTCTGATGATGGCTCGGTGAAACCTCTGTTTCTCCCAGAAGAGACGGACGGGCTCTTAAAAATTATTAGAGCAACCATGAATATTGAAGAAGTGAAGGAACCACATTCTATACAGGATCAAATGTTCCAGGGGCTTGGAGAACGAAAGAAGAGATCCTTTCCGATTCACAACAACATCAAAACGCTTATTTCAGGAGAATGGAAGGATCCTGAAAAAAGATCGCCCATCACCAGCTCCTTTAAACAAAAATACCCCTTCTCAGAGTCTGATTCAAGCTTGTGGGATAAAACCCCTAAGGTGGATGCTCCGGTGGCCCGAATCTCCAAGAGAACCTCGCTGCCCTTTGAGGGTACTGTCTCCTTAGAGATCCTATGGATAAGAAATGTGAAAGCCTGTTGAAAAAATATTGGGAAATGAGTACAGCTATGTTGCGCCCAGGTATAGCATCTACCTGCACAGCGAGAGCACTTTCAGTTTGGCTAAACCAACTGGAGGACCATCTGGCGGCGGGTACGCCACGAGAAGAAATCCTTGCTTCCTTGCCAACTCTGAAGAAAGCGTCCAATTTCCTGGCCGACGCCTCAGCGGATTTGGTCAAACTCTCCGCCAGATCGGCAGCGCTGTCTAATGCCACCAGAAGGGCAATCTGGCTCCGAACATGGTCAAGAGACGTGAGCTCAAAAAATCGTTTATGCTATATCCCATGTGAAGGTGACAGATTATTTGGCTCCACCCTGGACGACATCTTGGATAAGGCTGCGGACAAGAAAAAAGGGTTTCCAACGGAAAATCGCTACTTCCAGCAGAGACGTTCCTTTTAGAATCAAAAAAGATCCAAAATGGACCCTAAGAAAAAGGAAGGTTCAAAGAAGTGGCAGCCTTCTAAAGGGTAGGGGTAGAGGATTTCTTTTCAACCCAGAAAATTCCTCAACCTCAAAGCAATGATGCCAGATGCCAGGTAGGGGGCAGACTGAGACATTTCGCTACCATCTGGGAAGATTTAGGAGCCTCCCCGTGGGTGGTAGACACCCTAAGACAAGGACTAAAGTTGGAATTTCGTTCCTTCCCTCCGGACCGCTTCCTAGTCAACAAGAAGCTACCTCAGAAAGAAAAACAATCCTGCCTGGAATTAGAGATTTTATCTCTAGTTTAGAAGAACGTGATTCATCCGGTCCCGAAAGAAGAGCAAGGGAAAGGCTTCTATTCTCCCGTCGTCTTAATCCAAAAGCCAAACGGGTCATACCGTCTAATAATAAATTTAAAGGGCCAGATTTATCATTAGCTCGGGTCAGAATAATGGAGTGAAAAAGTCCCAAACGCTAAAACTGCGCGCAAATTTGCGACTTTTTTCTGCTCTGCACTATGCTCGCCAGTTTTCTGAAAGTGGGCGTGCTTTCTTATGTAAATTAATCTCTAGACAGATTTACTATTGGGACTATTAAAAAAGTCGCAATTTCACTCCAAACATGTGAATTTTTCATAAAAACGTGCGACTTTTTCATAAAGATGTGCGACTTTTGTAAAGCTGTTACTGACGGATAAACTGCTACCGTCAAACCACATTTATTACAGTCTTAAAGGGCCGATCATAAATCTGACTTGACTAAAACTGACTTTAGCCATATGTTAAAGTGGAGTGAGCTGTCAGAGTAATGATAAATCTTGCCCAAAGTGTCTAAACAGTTCTATTACTTACAAACGCTTCAAGATGGAATCAATAAAGTCCACAATAAACATTCTACCACAGGATTGCTTCATGGCGACCATAGATCTACAGGACGCCTATTATCACGTTCCAATTTCCATCAACCATCAGAAGTTCCTCAGAATCGCCATCTTCCTAAAAGATCAACTCTTTCATTTTCAGTTTGCAGCGCTCCCATTCGGGCTCTCTTCAGCCCCAAGGGTATTCTCGAAAATAATAGCAGAAGTCACCAAATTCCTCCATATCTTGACGATTTCCTGATAGCCTCACCATCTGTGGAAATCCTCCAGTCCCACCTGGAAGAAGTCCAGAAGTGTTTCTCCACTCTAGGGTGGATGATAAATTTAAAAAAATCGGATTTGATTCCGGAACAAAGAGAAAACCTTCCTGGGAGTCCTTTTAGATTCCTATCTGTTAATGTCTTTTCTTCCTCAGGGGAAACAAGACGACCTGCTCCTAAAGATTTCCCTTTTTTGCAGCCAGAATACAACATCAATACGAAACATCATGACCATCCTGGGGCTTCTAACATCAACAATCCCGTTGGTCAGGTGGGCCCAATTCTACACAAGAACTCTACAGGCGTTACTTCTATCCTCCTGGGACGGCACTGCCTCATCCCTGGAAAAGCGGGTGATCATTCCAAGGTCAGTAAAAAAATCCTTGATGTGATGGATAATTCGAAAGCGCCTTCAGACGGGGGTTTTTTGGCGACAAGGGGCAATATGATTGCCAGCAGTACAGGCTCGGGGGGTCATGCAGACGGGAAAGTGGTCCAGGTCACTTGGGGAGCAGACTTGGAACATGCCTCCTCAAATCTAAGAGAACTCTCTGCTGTTTACAACGTAATTGTCTCCCTTCACACCCCCTCGTCACCAAAAAGTATAAAGATTTTTTCCGACAACACTACAGCTGTTGCATATTTGAACAAACAGGGGGGAACCAGAAGTCGCTCCCTAGCGGCAGTAGCCACAAAGATCTTCTGTTGGGCAGAAAAGAACCTCACTTCTCTATATACATGTCAGAGGAGAAGACAATACATTGGCCGACTTCCTCAGTCACCAGACCCTAAGAGAAGGAGAATGGTCCTTGAATCCTCAGGTTTTCCATCAATTATGCCTCAGGTGGGGGACACCGGAATTAGATCTGTTCGCTACAAGGGTCAACAAACGGACCAATCAATTTTGCTCCCTCTCCCAGGGGGATCATCCACTTTGGGTAGATGCCCTGTCTCGACTGTGGCCCAGGTGTCTTCTTTACGCCTTCCCTCCATTCAGTCTGATCTCCAAAGCGCTGATGAAAGTGGAGGAGGAGGGGGCCAAAGTAATCTTCATAGCCCCCTACTGGCCAAGAAGATCGTGGTTCCCCCCCTACTCCTCAGGCTTTCCGCAGGAACCTTCTGGACTCTACCATCCACGCCGGATCTCCTACACCAGGGGCCAGTACATCATCAGAGTATCAATCAACTAAACCTGACGGCTTGGAGACTGAACGCAGGACCCTAAAGAAAAAAGGTGTCTCAGATGCAGTAATTACCACTCTCCTACCCAGTAGGAAGCCCATAACGTCAAGAATATACCTAAAGACCTGGAATGCTTTTCTGTCCTTCTCGGGTAACATCTCCCCGGAAATTCCTCAAATTTTACAATTTCTTCAGGCAGGACTTGATAAGGGCCTAAGACCGTCAACACTCAAGGTACAGGTTTCGGCCTTAAGTGCATTCTTGGACATTAAATTGTCAGAATCCCCATTGGTCAGGCGCTTTCTTAAAGGTGCAATGAGAAGTGTTCCCATATCTCGCCCTACTGTTGCGCCCTGGGATCTTAACCTAGTTCTTTCGGTTCTAATGTATCCTCCGTTTGAACCAGTTGACGAAATCCCTCTGAGATTACTCACGCTCAAGACAGTGTTTCTTACGGCAATAACAACTGCCAGAAGAATCTGGGAAATCCAGGCTTTTTCCTGCAGGTCTCCATATTTGGTAATCCTGGATAATCGTATAATCCTAAAACTGTCGGCCTTCCTTCCCAATGGTTGTTTCCAGATTCCATTGCGAGCAGGAAATCTCGCTACCTTCCTTCTGCCCTTCTCCATCCTCTGAGAAAGAAGAAAGGTATCCTAACCTGGATGTGAGAAGAACCGTTCTGTGCTACCTTAATAACACTACCACCTTCAGATGTTCTGACCAGCTGTTTATCCATTCCAAGGCCCCAACAAAGGTCGTGCGGCGAGTAAGCCAACTATAGCCAGATGGATTAAGACTATGATCAGATCTGCCTATTTACAAAATAATCTTCAACCTTCTGAGGGTATTAGAGCTCATTCCACCAGAGCAGTATCCTCCTAATGGGCCGAAGCCGCATCAGTCTTGTTGTATCAAATTTGCAGGGCAGCCACATGGGCCAGCCCTATGACTTTCTTTAACCATTACAGGTTGAACGTTTATAGAAACCAGGACTTGTCCTTTGGTCGCAGAGTACTTTCAGCTGCAGTCCCTCCCTAAGCATATTTACTCTGTCAATCCTCCTGTGAATGCCGTTGTGGAGGCGCCGGGGAAAAGAGATAATTACTCTTACCGGTAATTGGTTTTTCCAATAGCCTCCACAACGGCACTGGGATTTTCCCACCCTGTTATAACTTTTTGTTGTTTATTACTATAATGATGTAATTATCCTTAGTTATTAATTCATATTGTTTCTTGCATCATTTCCGTGTCCTCTCTTATTGACTGATTAGGTAAGGGGGAGGAGGCCATTTAAATCTTCCGCTTCTACGTTGTTTCCTGTCCTGGAGCGGGGACACCCTCCTGTGAGTGCCGTTGTGGAGGCTATTGGAAAAACCAATTACCGGTAAGAGTAATTATCTCTTTCCCAATCTCTGGACCCTCCGGAGTTTGTGAAGGCCCACTCTACTAGAGCTGTGGCTACTTCTTTTGCCTAGAGGAGTCTTCTGCTTCTCGACGTAATTTGTAAAACTAGATGCCAGACTAGCTGAGTTTTCAGCCTTTGGGCAGACTATTCTTAGTTCTGCCAGGCAGGAGGGTCCTCCCTACGGGTTTCTTCTTACTATCTCCCCATCTGTGCTGCTGGTATGACGTAAGGGAATCATTAATTTCTAACGATAATTTGTTTTCTCTTTGTCCTAACAGCAGCACACAAATATCCCACCCTAGTAAGTCTAGTTTTTTTCTTGCTATAAACACAGTGGGCTGGGGGTTGACTCCCTCCTTTTAAGGGGATACTTAATTGTTCAATTGAGGTATTATGCTTGGGCTCATTAAACATTCCGCCAGTCCTACCAGTCCACGGTGGGTGGTTAACCCCATCTGTGCTGCTGTTAGGACTAAGGGAAAACAAATTATCGTTAGAAATTAACAATCTTTTTCCCCGGCTTGTTATAAAGCAAATATAAAAACTGACCTTTTGGAGGGAACTTAATGGTAGTGTAGCAGACGTCATCATCTTCAGTATAATCGGTGGCAGAGGCTGAAAAAGTATTAAAATTATACATAAAACCAGTAGCTTTGTGATTGAGACAACATGTTTAATGGGATTTTCCAGTAAAAATGTTTTTTTCCCCCACCTTCATCCTCCATGACGGCACTTAAGATTAGATTGACCCTCCCACCAGGTAGGGACAGAAATGAATAGGATCCAGCTCCACCTCAGGTTAGGAGAGGTTGCAGAATTTGCTGTATGTTTGGATCTGTCTGTGACAAGGTAGCCGTTGGGTCTTATCGAAATCATCAAGGAGAAACAAGGAACGTAGCCCTTGAGGAGATGGCAAATCAAACTTTTGGATGGGCAGAAGGTCATCTTTGTTCTCTGTGATACGTATAAAAGAGAACTGAATACAAGAGCAGACTTCTTTTTTTTAATTTTTTTTATTAAACTTTTTATTCGTTTTAGCAATAAAACAATACGATGTATCGGTATTACATTTAGACATGTCATGTAGGATTAAAAGGCATAAACATTTATATAACAGTGAAACCATTTTGAAATGGTTTACATGTACTATAGCGCAGGTCGCTTAAAGTTACATCTAGCCTGCCCAGTCATATAGATAAAGGTGTGGCCAGATATGTCCCATGTGGTCTAACAAAGTAAAAGAGAGAGAGGGGGGGGGAAGAAGTTAGGTACAGGGGGGCGGGGGGGGGGGAGAAGTTAGGTACAGGGGGGCGTGGGGGGGGAAGGGTAGTCCTACAGACAGACAGACAGACTTTTACATCTGAGAGGTCCTCGAAAGGTCAATGGATCTGTTCCTGTGGCCTTAGTATATATAAGGAGCAATGTTGAATAAAGTTAGCTGCGAGAGTTCATGTCGTAGAACATAGGACGTGCGAGGGTATGGAGATGAGAGAAACAATTATAATTGGTATGAGGAGAGGGTGGGGGGTGCGTTATGTGGGGAAATGTCGATGTTAAGCCCAAGGGTTCCAGATGGCTTTGTATAAACAACTCACCAATTCTTCTAACCGGTATAAGGAGTCTACTTTTTCTGTCCATTGTGCTAGGGTTGGAGGTGTATGTGCTTTCCAGAACGTAGGGATTAAAATTCTAGCTGCGGCAAGAAGCTGTCTCGTTAATACGAGTATTTTTCGGGATTTTATCTGGAAAGAGGTGTAGTAAGCAGATTTCTGGAATAAGAGGGAGAGTAAGGCTACTTTCACACCTGCGTTAGGTGTGGATCCGTCTTGTATATGCACAGACGGTTCCACACCGATAATGCAAACGCTTGTATCTGTTCAGAACGGATCCGTTTGCATTACCTTGAACAAAAAAAATATATTTTTTTTTCTTTTGTTCATGATAATGCAAACGGATCCGTTTTGACTTACACTGAAAGTCAATGGGAGGCGGATCCGTTTTCAATTGCACCATATTGTGTCAGTGAAAACGGATCCGTCCCCATTGACTTACATTGTAAGTCAGGACGGATCTGTTTGGCTCCGCATCGTCAGGCGGACATCAAAACGCTGCAAGCAGCGTTTTGGTGTCCGCTTCCAGAGCGGAATGGAGGCTGAACTGAGGCAAACTGATGCATTCTGAACGGATCCTTATCCATTCAGAATGCATTGGGGCTAAACTGATCCGTTTTGGGCCGCTTGTAAGAGCCCTAAAACGGATCTCACAAGCGGACCCAGAAACGCCAGTGTGAAAGTAGCCTTAGTCCAGTAACTTGGTTTATTTGTTCAAAGGCAGAGGACCGGTATGGTTTAATAAGAGGACAAGACCAGAGTAAGTGGAAGTACGTTCCCATGTGTTGGCCACATCTCCAACAGCAGGGATCGTAGTTAGGATTATATTTATTTAGTAATACTGGGGTAAGGTGCCATCTGACTAATATCTTATAACCACTTTCCTGCATTCTTACACACCTGGAGGATTGTTTAGGTGCTAAAAAGAGCCTCTGAAGTTCATCAGGTATGAATTTCCTGCCTAAGTCAGATTCCCATGCCTGGATGAAGGAGTGTGTTATATCTCCTGATGGTGACAGTAGTACCTTGTTAAGGGTTGATAACACCTTTTTGGGTGGTTTCTGTTGAGCGAGGAGGGATTTAAATTTGGTCTGTGGTCTATTAAAGTTTTCTGCAGGCATAAGCTGTTTAAAAGGAAAGCTTAAGTTTGTTATAGAGTAGTGGAGATAAAGAGGGACACTGTAATTGTCTAGTCAATGCCTCATAAGAAGGGAATGTGTCTTGCGATAACAGAGTCAATGTTGGTAATGTTGAGTTTAATCTCTTTCGGTAAAATATTGTTGTAGTTAACATCTGTGGTCTCAGAAATATCTCTGATTTGGTTCAGCGGAGATGGGAAGGGGGAACATTTTGAGCTAACCCCTTCTAAATTCCAAATTCTCCAAGTATTACAGGTTTTGGGGAGGGATGGACACTGTCTAAGTGGGAATTGTAGAATGTCTTCTTCTATAGGTATCCATAATTTTTGAGGTGGACTGCCTGAGTAAATATCTGTGGGGTAGGGAAATCTATACCTCTGAATTGTCTCGGAAGTTGAAGTGTTGAGTATTTAATATGCAGCTTTTTAGAGTTCCAGACATATTTAGTGTCTTGTTAACCATTATATAAAAGGAATTCGGAATATGTATAGGCAATGCATGTAGCAAATATGTGATTTTCCTGGAGGCTCCCCAACGGCACTGATGGGAGGGTGTCTCCGCCCCCTGGACAGGAAACAACACGGAAGCTGAAGTTTAAAAGGTCTCCTCTCCTTACCTAAATCAGTGTTGTTTCCTGTCCCCGGGTCGCGCGAAAGTTCCTCATGTGTGCGCCAGGATTTTATATGGGAGGGCTGTGCAGAGGATAGGGGGCCTCGGGGACGCGTTGCCTCCCTTCCCCGTCCTTTGGCATAAGTCCTTCGCTGGAAGGCAGCCCCAGGCTCCAGTCCCTTGCTCCTGGTCTTGGAGCAAGGAAGATATATCCGTATCGGAGCGTTCTGTGGGCGTAAACTCCCAGGTCAAGATGGGGGGAGTCTCGTTTATTGGCTGTGGGCGTCATCACGTGCCTGCGCATGCGTCATGCCGATGCCCGCTTTAAAAAAAGAGCCGGGAATGCCGGTTTTCTGTGGTGTCTCATCTGCTCTCCTTAGGTCGGCACCTATGGATTTGGAAGCCGCCCGCAAGCCCAAGGATCCTGCCTCAGTTGCCCTCAGCCTGGTAAGCCTCCTCTCAAAATTGTCAGATTATGTTGGGGGGTTGTAGTTCCCTTCTTTCACCCTGGGTCCTGGTGCTGGTGGAATTTTTATATGGTCTTTGATCCTACTAAATTCGTAAATTTGATTACTTTTAGGAAAGGGAAACCTCCACCGCCACCTGGGGCTGATTTAGGTCGCAAGAAATGCGCAATTTGCCGAAAATCTTTTTGCTCTAAGAGCCCTATACCCTAAATGTACTGAAAAGATTGTATCAGAAGAGTCTCCCTCTCTTATGGACTTCATGCAGAGCATTATTAAGGAAGAAGTCAATGCAGCAGTGGAGGCCCTGGGACCTGCACCTATAAGACAATGGGGGCATATCCTAGCGATATGCCCCCATTGTCTGAGATGAGAAAACCCCTTTAAGCATTTTAGATTGGATGTTGTCCATAACCAGGACCTCTCCTTCGGACGCAGAGTCCTTTCTGCATTAGTCCCTCCCTAGTTTATTTCTATGTTAATCATCCTGGCAGTGCCGTTGTGGAGGCGCCGGGAAAAGGGTTAATTACTCTTACCGGTAATTGGATTTTCCAATAGCCTCCCCAACGGCACTGGGGTATTTCCCACCCTTATGTTCTTTCTGAGGTTCAGTCGATTATGTAAAATTTTCTGTTTGAATTAATATATAATTTTTTGGGCATCTCCACCGTGTACTCTGTTATTTACTGATTTAGGTAAGGAGAGGAGGCCTTTTAAACTTCAGCTTCCGTGTTGTTTCCTGTCCAGGGGGCGGGGACACCCTCCCATCACTGCCATTGGGGAGGCTATTGGATAATCCAATTAACGGTAAGAATAATTAACCCTTTTTGGCCATATGAGACACTTAGCGACATTTTTGCGACCTAGCCATGACCTATATGGGGTAGGCCAGGATGATAGTGTTTTAGAAATTTCACTTGGTAAAGGAGGGAAGTTAATTTTGGATAATTGTGAAGTGTCCGAAGAAATCTTTATGCCTAAAAATTTAATATGGGGTTGTAACCAATCAAAGGGGGATATGTCAGAGAGTAGGGAAAATTGGTGGCTACGGAGTGAGATATTTAATACTTGGGATTTGCTCATATTAACTTTAAAGTTGGAGATCTTGACAAAATCTTGGAATAATTTTTCTATAATGCGAAGTGAATCCGACGGGTTGGACAACAGTAATAACAGGTCATCAGCATATGCTGCAGCCTTGTGTTCTCTGCCCCAACAGCTAAGGCTACTTTCACACTGGCGTTTCTGGGTCCGCTTGTGAGATCCGTTTCAGGGCTCTCACAAGCGGCCCAAAACGGATCAGTTCAGCCCCAATGCATTCTGAATGGATAAGGATCGGTTCAGAATGCATCAGTTTGGCAATGGGGACGGATCCATTTACACTGACACAATATGGTGAAATTGTAAACTGATCCATCCCCCATTGACTTTCAATGTCAGTTTTTTTTTACAGAGTAATGCAGACGGATTCGTTCTGAACGGATCCGTCTGTGCAGATACCAGACGGATCCGCACCTAAACGCAGGTGTAAAAAGTAGCCTAAGCCCATGAATTCGGGAGTCTTGTCTGATTTTTTTATTTTTTTTGCAACAAAGTCTCCATCAGAACAAAAAGTAGGGGGGATAATGGGCAACCCTGTCAAGTACCGTTGGAGATACAGAACACAGGCGACGGAAAGTCATTCATCAGAACTCTATCTGTGGGACCTTTATACATAGAAAAATTAAATATTGCCTTAATAAACATCGGCGTTATACCGGTGGCAGAAGTGAGGATTGTAAATAGTCCCAATCAACTCTGTCGAATGCCTTTTCGCCTTGTCAGTACTGAGCAGTATCAAAGGTTTGGCTGAGAGCTTGGCATATTGAATCAATTGTAGAACCCTGTAAATGTTTTATTTTCCCTCCCTATTGGGCCCGAATCCTACTTGATCAGGAGCAATGAAAGAGGGAAGAATGTTCTGCAGCCTATTTGCTATAATTTTTGCAAAAAGTTTCAAGTTAGTGTTAAGAAGATAGATTGGCCAGTAATTATTACATAGGTCAGGATCTTTCCCGTCTTTGTGTGTTATTGATATTTGAGCTACTAATGTTTGTTTATGAAAGGGGATTCCATTCAACACTTCATTGAACAGTTTACTCATGTATTGGATAAAACAGTCCTGAAATGTTTTATAATAAAAGGAGGATAAGCCATCTGGGCCAGGGCATTTATTCTTGGGGGAATTCGCAATGGTGTCTTTAATTTCTCGATGTGTAATAGTTGAACAGAGACTTTGAGACTGTTCTGTCATTATTTGAGGTAGGGTTAAGGAGGATAATAAGTAAGATATCAGTTCTTTTTGGGTAGTGATGTTCCTGCGTCTTGTGAGGATTGTAAATTCTTAAGTTGGGTGTAGACGTTGCTGAATTCTCGTGCTCTTTCTTATGTTTTATATCGGGAATTGCCGGAGGAGTCTTTAAGGTTGGAGATGTATGATTTGGCTCTCCTGTTCTTAATCTGGGCTAGCATAAATCTAGTTGGTTTGTCCCTGTGGGCGTAATGCCTATATTTTGCATATAGATAAGCTTTAGCTGAGCGCAGATTAAGAGCGTTTTTCAGTTCCACCCGTAGAGCTGTTAAGTCTGCTAAGTGCTCCTTAAGTAGAGATCTCTCATGTAGACACTCCAATTTTTAAAATCTTTTGCTGTTCCACTATTCCTTTTGCCTTTTCTTTATTGGAATGAACGGAGAGGGATATGAATTCACCTCTTATATGTGATTTATGGGCTTCCCAAAGTGACTGCATAGAGACCTTCTTATTGTCATTTATCTAAAAAAAAAAACTCCTCCAAATATCTCTATCTTTTGAACATTTTATTTATTTTTTTGTAGTAAATCATTTAATCTCCAGCAATGGGAGCTTAGGGGAGAAGAAGGTATTGTATACACCAATTCTATCGGAGAATGATCCGATAGAACTTGAGTCAGTATGGAGGAAGATTGGTAGGTAAGAATATGTAGTCGATTCTTTGGGAGAAGTTATGCAGGGCGGAGTAGTGGGAGAAATCTTTGACTGAGGGATTAAAGGCTCTCCAGGAGTCAGACCTGTTTAAGTTTCGCTAATGCTCTATAGCTAATCATTGTTTTTCCACCAAATGTATCAATTAATGGATTTATTTTAAAGAGACGTTAAAGTCACCTCCCATGATAAGTATACCTTCAGAAAAACATGACAGTTAAGGGTAGAAATGAGCCATGAAATTTGGCCTTTATTAGGAGCGTATATGTTCCCTATGGTCACTGTAAAATTGCCTATCTTTCCCTTTAATAAAGAGATAACGGCCATCTGGGTCAATACACTTAGCTAATAAGGAGAAGGCTATATTTTTACTTATTCCGATACTGACTCCTTTCGAGGCTTTGCTATCTGAGCCAGAATGGACCCAAGTGGAGAAATATTTTATGTTCATCGTGGGGATGTGTGTGTCTTTAAAGTGTGTCGCTTGTAGCATACAGATGTCCGCTTTGTGTTTCTTGAGAAAATAGACTACCTAACCTCGTTTGGACGAAGATTTCAGTCCACGCATGTTGTAAGTTATTATTCTTAGTCTCGTCATTGAAGTATAAAAATAAGTGGATGATTATATATGTGACTTCTATCAATGCCCAGGACCTATATTGAGAAAGGGGGCAGGTGTGAGCAAGATAAAGAGGGAAGGGAAGATGAGGGGTACAAAATATGACAAAAGATAGAAAATGATTGCAAAGATAACTGATGAAATACGAATATGGAACGTCCATCGTAAAACTATAAAAGTAAACGAAAATAATATACCAATAGGGGCGGTCAGTTCGCCCTGAAGATATATGGATGAGAATGAAAGTTGTGGTCTCTGGTACCATAGTCGGAGAGACTCAACTATCTTAATGGCGTGGTGAGGTAGGCAAAGATAGAAGAAAAAGGGTTGAAAGCAGGGGATAGCAAAGATGGAAGCTTAAAGTTGTTGCAAGAAAGCAACTGAGTTTTATAATCAGAGAGTAGAGAAATGATGTACATTATGGGTGGAATCGCGGGACCAAACAGATCCCTTCAGTCTCTCCCAGTAATGACCTAACTTAGGTGGGGGGAAAAAGGCGTGTACTAAGTACTGTAGGAGAACAGTAGAGATGAAGAAGGAAGTCATGTAGGTTGGTATAGTAATATCATATTAAATAAAGTAGAGGAAAGGTTAGTACTGCGGGGAAAGATGTCACAAAGTTAGAGTTGAGTGAACTTCATTATTGTCTGGTATAAAAATTGTAGGAACATTTATACCTTGAATAAGATAACTATAATCTCTCGTAGTGGGAGGGATGGATGGGAGGGTAGGGTGGTGGGGTTGATAGTGATATCAAGCTAATTAAAGGAGTATAAGAGGGGAGAATGGGGAGGGCAAGAGATAATTAACCACCAGAGCTGATGAAATAGATAATGCAATATAGTCCCAGCGAACACTGGAGCTTTTCAGGTGGTGTCAGCGATGAGGTTCTTGTGCGTCAGTTTTCCTGCTTTTTTTCTTGGATTTAGTGTTGTGGCTGTAGGAAACTTCTTCTCAAGGAGTAGGTGGCATTAAATGGGGTAGATTAGCTAGACCTGTCACTGTTGACCAGTCGGGATTCTGAAGGTCTGGAAGCTCTAGAGCAGCGTGGACTTCAGGGAGGTCAGATGATGAACGGACCAGGAATCTCTTCCTTTCAAAGGAGAATGTAAGTCCAAAGGGGAATTTCCAGCTGTATTGGATTCCTTTGGATCTGAGGGCTTCTGTTAGTGGTTTGAGAGCTCTCCTTTTTTGTAAGGTTTGTGGAGATGGATCTTGGAAGATTCGGATTTGCGCACTCTCATATTCAATATGCTCAGATAGCCTTGTATGTTGCAATATTTTTTCTTTCACTCTGTAGTTTATAAGACGGCAAATGACGTCACGTGGCTGTTCAGAGTCTTTGACTTTTCTCCGTAGTGCTCTGTGTGCTCTCTCTATGACAATGTCTTCTGAGCAGGCGTCTTTCAGGATTTAAAGATTATCAGTGTTTCATGTATGGCTGCAGGAGCTACACTTTCTCGGAGGCCTTTTATTCGTAGGTTATTTCTGCGGCCTCTGTTCTCTTAGCCTTCCAGAGCTGCGAAAGCGGCGTTAAGAAAGTTTTGCCAAGTGGACATACTTTCAGTAATCTGCTAAAAATACCTTTAATAAATGGGTAGTAGGCTAAAGTTGCCCTGGTGAAACTTGTTTACACAGACTAATACCGTGTCAATTCACAGAAAAAACAAAAACCAAAAATGAGATTTTTTTCCTTCTTTATCACAGGTCGGATTATAAGGGAAAAGGTGTAGGTAACATTGGTACAAGTATGTGGGTTACTGATGTAAAAGGGATCAATATGTCCCTAATTACAACCCTATGGCTAACTCACCCTAGGGACGCCTCCTCATGTTGGGGGTGCCCTGTCCTCGTGCCTAGACCTATTATCACCCTAGAACGACCCTATATACCATATTGTGGGCTGGACTATTTGTTGTTAGTCTCAAAATATACCTATATAGGATACTGAATAAATATATAAAAAATACACACACTCCAACGCGTTTCTGCCGCAACAACGGCTCATCAGGGGGTAATGATCAAGATGTGTAGTATAGATCATAGATGAAGATCAGTATAGATCATAGATGAAGATCAGAGAAAAAAATAAAAAAATTATACTTAGCTCCCATGAGGTTATGGTCAGTTGCAAGTGTTCACATCAGAGTGATGTATGCCTGAAAGGTCACAGTATGAAATGGGCATTACTCATAGTATACTTATCAATATTAAATATATCGATCATAAACATGTGATAACTTACTGATGGGGACTCTGACCGAGCTTACGCCGTGCGATGGAGGAGCTAACACGGCTTAATTTTCTATGGGTGCGCTGATTATTTAAAGCCTGGCGCCTTAAATGTCTGTCCGGCGTCCTTTTCGGTCCTGTGACAGTCAGATAGACGTCACATCCGGAGTTTGAAACGCACAGAAGGACGCCACATCCGGGACTTGAGACGCACAGGAATAAAGTCACTTCCGGTGATTTGGAACGCATAGTGAGGTCACGTCCTTCATTTGAAACGCAGATGAATGCGGGCTGCAGGTCTAATTGGATTCCTTTTAAACCTTTAGGCACAATTTTATATTCAATGTAGCTCTCCAGAGATCTCGTCTCCCACCATGATTTTATATTTTCTTTATAAGCAGTGTAGAGATCTCTGAATGCTACTTTGCATGACGCAGATGAAGTCAGAGTTTCGAGCACTTAGAGATCTGGAGACAGATAGGAAGATTGTCCTAAAGCCATCTGACAAAGGGGGCAATCTGGTGATACTCGACCATTTAAAATATCAAAAAATGTGTCTAGACTTACTAAATGACAAAAAAAGCTACAGGGTTTTACCAGGTGACCCTTCACCAATATTTTTCTCACAACTAAAATCCCTTCTCCAACAGGGTCTTGAGCAAAAGGTAATCAGTAAATCTGAATATTCCTTTTTACTCCCAAATACCCCACAATTGGCGACCTTTTATGGACTACCAAAGGTCCACAAGGGACTAAATCCCCTAAAAGGCCGTCCAATTGTCTCCGGAATAGGCTCTCTTACTCACCATTGTGGAGTATACCTGGACAAGGTATTACGGGACTTTGTGTCGTGTTTACCTTCGTTCACCAGAGACACAATGGATTATATATTTTTTTTGCGCAAAATCGAGACCATTCCGATTGATCAGGATGTCTTATTGGCAACTATCGACGTAGAATCGTTATACACGTCGATACCACATGAAAAGGGACTGGCAGCAACCATGCATTTTCTCTCATCCAGGGGAATACAATTTCAAAATCATAACCAATTCATCATAGGTTTACTGGAGTTTACACTAACACATAACTTCTTTTTATTCAATGGTTCTTTTTATCACCAGCTCAGGGGGACAGCGATGGGGAGCCCCTGTGCCCCGACATATGCAAATCTCCTCCTGGGCTGGTGGGAAGATAAGTTTGTCTTCCCGGACCATGAGATGTGGTGGAATAACAATATCGTGTTTTGGACCAGATATATCGACGATATATTCCTGATATGGAACGGCAGTAGAGATGAGTTCAGTAAGTTCATTGACATTCTCAACCACAATGATGTGGGGCTTGGGTTTACCTATGACCTACAATCAGTTTCCACTACATTTCTAGATGTGGAAGTGAAAAAGCAAGGTGGAAATCTTACCACAACGGTCTTTAGAAAACCTACAGCAACAAACAATATCCTCCACTGGACGAGGCATCACCCCCCCCAGCCGTAAAAAGAGGGATCCCAAAGGGTCAATACCTGCGCATGCGCAGGAATTGCTCTAATAACGAGTCATTCCATCACGAATCCAAAAAGCTCCAGAATAGGCTCCTACAAAGGGGCTATCCCCAACCTATCTTGAGAGACGCTTTTAAAGTAGCTGCACAGAGAGACAGAAGCGAATTGCTAGTACCCAGACAAAAAGAGCCAAATGACAACCTTATCCGGATCATTTTGACCTATGATGCCGCAAACAAAGATGTTAGGGCTATTCTTAAGACTCATTGGCCTATCCTTAGAATGGATACTGATCTTTCCAAGGCGATATCTCCCTATCCACTTATTACATATAGGAGAGGGAGTAGCCATAAGGATAGACTAGTACATAGCCACTACACCGGGCCTTCAAAAGAAGGCACTTTGCTCGATAGAAAACTGGTGGGTGTTTTTAAGTGCGGTACCTGTAAGGCCTGTAACTATATCCGTACCACCAAGACGGTGACCTGCTCAGCAACCAAACATATCCACACAGTAAAGGATTTTATCAATTGTAAAACCAAATGTGTAATCTATATAGGACAATGTTCTTGTCCGAAGGATTACATAAGTAAAACCTTTAGAGAAATGAGACGGCGCGTCTGTGAACACATTAACGATATAGCAAAGCACAAGGACACACCCATCGCTAACCATATTAATGAGCATCATAACGGCGACGCAAAGTCCATCGTTTTCTCTGCACTTGAGACTGTTCCTCTACCTTTGAGGAAAGGCGACTGGGACCGAAAAATCTTGCAAAAAGAAACAGAATGGATCTATCGTTTTCGGTCCCAGTCGCCAATGGGTCTCAATGAGAGACTAACCTACACCTGTTTTCTATGACCTGTTCTTTCTCCCTACGGTTTTTATTCCCGCCTCTACCTCTAGTATCAATATGAGCTCTAAGCTGTGTGGACTGGCACCTAAAGTGCCGCCTTTCTTGCAATGACCTATATCTAGTCATCATGTATCTCTCTCTTTTTGTTGGGATCCGATCTGGTCTATCACTATAATGTGGGTGACCCGTTCCTTTCCCACTGTCACTGTTTATATATAACAGCATTTATTGTTTTTCTTCCATCTATTTACACAAAAACATACAGAAAATATATATTTGGCTGTTATTTATTATATCCTAAACGATGGGTGCGCCCCAGTAACAAATTTATAATCATTCTAGATCTACATAGATAATATATAGACCTGTAGTTAACAGTACTCACATACACTCCTGATCAAAAGTTTAAGACCACTTGAAAAATGGCAAAAAATCCTATGTAGCATGGCTGGATCTTCACAAGGTTCCAAGTAGAGCTTCAACATGCAACAAGAAGAAATGGGAGTGAGACAAAACATTTTTTGAGCGTTCAATTTAATGAAAACAACGAATAAACTGAAACAGGCTGTTTTTCAGCTGTTCAAAAGTTTAGGACCACATGCCTTTAAAAGGCCAAATCTGTGCAAAGATGTGGATTTATTGTCATTTTCTGTCAGGTAGTCACACGTTGTGATGGCAAAGGCAAAAAAACTCTCCCTTTTTGAACGTGGTCGGGTTGTTGAACTGCATAAGCAGGGTCTCTCACAGCGCGCCATCGCTGCTGATGTGGGACGCAGTAAGACAGTCATTTGGAATTTCTTAAATGATCCTGAGGGTTATGGAACAAAAAAGTCAAGTGGAAGACCCAAAAAGATTTCATCAGCACTGAGCTGGAGGATCCAATTGGCTGTCCGTCAAGACACTGGACGATCCTCGACCCAAATTAATGCCCTTACTGGTGCTGACTGCAGCCCCATAACCATCAGACGGCATCTGAGACTGAAGGGCTTCAAAAACAAAAAACGTCTTCAAAGACCTCGTCTCCTTGAACGCCACAGAACTGCTCGTTTGGACTTTGCAATAGATCACCAAACATGGGACATTCAAAGGTGGAAGAAAGTTTTATTTTCTGATGAGAAAAAATGTAACCTTGATGGTCCTGATGGTTTCCAATGTTACTGGCATGACAAGCAGATCCCACCTGAGATGTTTTCTACGCGCCACAGTGGAGGGGGCACCATAATGGTCTGGGGTGCTTTTTCCTTCAGTGGAACAATGGAGCTTCAGGAAGTGCAGGGGCGTCAAACGGCCGCTGGCTATGTCCAGATGTTGCAGAGAGCATTCCTCATGACTGAGGGCCCTCGTCTGTATGGTAACGGCTGGGTTTTTCAACAGGACAACGCTACAGCACACAATGCCCGCAGGACAAGGGACTTCTTCCAGGAGAATAACATCACTCTTTTGGCCCATCCTGCGTGTTTCCCTAATCTAAATCCAATTGAGAACCTTTGGGGATGGATGGCAAAGGAAGTTTACAAAAATGGACAACAGTTCCAGACAGTAGATGGCCTTCGTGCGGCCGTCCTCACCACTTGGAGAAATGTTCCCACTCACCTCATGGAAACACTTGCATCAAGCATGCCGAAACAATAACGGCAGAGCTACTCATTACGGAGTTCATGTTTGGAAGTTGGATTTCTGTTTTGGGGGGGGGTTAGTTTTTTTTTGGAGGTGTGGTCCTAAACTTTTGATCAGATGAAAAACAGCCTGTTTCAGTTTATTCGTTGTTTTCATTAAATTGAATGCTCAAAAAATGTTTTGTCTCACTCCCATTTCTTCTTGTTGCATGTTGAAGCTCTACTTGGAACCTTGTTAAGATCCAGCCATGCTAAATAAGATTTTTGGCCATTTTTCAAGTGGTCTTAAACTTTTGATCAGGACTGTATAGCGACATATGCGTTTCAAATGAAGGACGTGACGTCACTATGCGTTCCAAATCACCGGAAGTGACTTTATTCCTGTGCGTCTCAAGTCCCGGATGTGGCGTCCTTCTGTGCGTTTCAAACTCCGGATGTGACGTCTATCTGTCACAGGACTGGAAATGACGCCGGACAGACATTTAAGGCGCCAGGCTTTAAATAATCAGCGCACACATAAAAAATTAAGCCGTGTTAGCTCCTCCATCGGATGGCGTAAGCTCGGTCAGAGTCCCCATCAGTAAGTTATCACATGTATATGATCGATATATTTAATATTGATAAATATACTATGAGTAATGCCCATTTCATACTGTGACCTTTCAGGCATACATCACTCTGATGTGGACACTTGCAACTGACCATAACCTCATGGGAGCTAAGTATAATTTTTCTTTTTTTTTTACTCTGATCTTCATCTATGATCTATACTGATCTTCATCTATGATCTATACTACACATCTTGATCATTACCCCCTGATGAGCCGTTGTTGCAGCAGAAACGCGTTGGGGGTGTGTGTATTTTTTATATATTTATTCAGTATCCTATATAGGTATATTTTGAGACTAACAACAAATAGTCCAGCCCACAATATGGGATATAGGGTCGTTCTAGGGTGATAATAGGTCTAGGCACGAGGACAGGGCACCCCCACCATAAGGAGGCGTCCCTAGGGTGAGTTAGCCATAGGGTTGTAATTAGGGACCTATTGATCCCTTTTACATCAGTAACCCACATACTTTGACCAATGTTACCTATACCTTTCCCTTGTAATCCGACCTGTGATAAAGAAGGAAAAAAATCTCCTCCTTATTTTTTGTTTTTGTTTTTTTCTGTGAATTGACACGGTATTAGTCTGTGTAAACAAGTTTCACCAGGGCAACTTTAGCCTACTACCCATTTATTACAGGTATTTTTAGCAGAGCACGTCTAAGTTTGATAATCAAATCGAGTACACGTAAGTAATTGAGTATCATATGATATAATTTTTGATATTTTTTTTAAAAATCTACTTTCAGTAATGTTGCTACATATAGCCGTTTGTGCATTTTCGAGTTGTTCCACTCAGGTGCCAATATATTTCACTTCATGCTTTTATATTTTGTAGGTCCCTTAAAGGGTTTCTATCACTTCGTTTCACCTATTTAGCTTTCAGACACTAGCGATCCGCTAGTGTCTGCTTTATCTAACCATCCTAATATAAGAGCTTATTGTCCTGCCGTTTAGCTAAAAAAATAACTTATATAGATATGCAAATGAGCCTCTAGGTGCTATGGGGGCGTGATTAGCACCTAGAGGCTCCGTCTACCTTAACAAACTGCCGCCGCCCAGCGCGTCCCTCCAGCCCGCCCATCTCCTCCGGAATGCGATGCTCCTCGTATTCGGCGCATGCGCAGTGAATGTCTGATCGCTTCCCTGCTCAGACATCTCCACTGCGCCTGCGCCGATGACGTCATAGTGCTCCGAGGAACAGGCGCAGTGGAGATGTCTGAGCAGGGAAGCGATCAGACATTCACTGCGCATGCGCAGAACAGAGACGCGCACGGAGAGGATCGCTTCAGCTGGAGATGGGCGGGCTGGAGGGACGCGCTGGGCGGCAGCAGTTTGTTAAGGTAGACGGAGCCTCTAGGTGCTAATCACGCCCCCATAGCACCTAGAGGCTCATTTGCATATCTATATAAGTTATTTTTTTAGCTAAACGGCAGGACAATAAGCTCTTATATTAGGATGGTTAGATAGAGCAGACACTAGCGGATCGCTAGTGTCTGAAAGCTAAATAGGTGAAACAAAGTGATAGAAACCCTTTAAAAGAGGGTCTAGCACTTTGGCCAGTGTTTTTTCCAGGGATTTTTGTAGAAAGGAATGAGAAATTGGAAGAGAGTCCTGGTGTGATGGACTATCCGTCTCGCTGTCTGTGTCATCTCCAGTATCTACTTGAGCCACAGATAAGGAGGCTTTGGACTGTGTGTTCACTTTTTGAGTAGGTGAATTGGAGTTTTTCTTTTTTATATATTTATCCGTTCGGGGGAACATTAGGTTTTTGGGAGATACTGGTAGCTTTAGGAGCTGCTTGGCCTATTTTCACTATGATAAGGTAAGTATTTTAGCAGAAATACTGTAGTAATTGTTGGTGGGTGCCTGCAAACACTTTTAAAAATTGGGGCAGATTCCCACTACAGAAGTAGTGCGTCACTTATTTTGGTGACTAACTGTAGATTAGATAATTAGACCTCTGTGTTGGTCCGGAAAGATTAGAGCGTGGCTCTTAGTACAGTAAGGGGTGGGCAGAAGAAACAGGGAGTAGCGGGGGAAGGGAGGGGGTTGTGGTCTGGTGCCTTTAGTAGGAAAATTGCCTTACAGACCTCTTAACTGTGTTATCCAGCCGAAAGATGAAAGCAAGTAAGGCACAGTCTGGCGAAAGCTCCGATAGGCCGCCGCTTCCTGTCGGACGAGTCTCGGTTGCAGCCTTGTGTCGGATGGAAGGTTTCTCGTCCCACCGGAATAGCAGAGGATGTTCTTCAGTCAAACCGGGTCTGTTACTGGCTTACAACGGAGGGCTGGAGGTTCGCGGGTTGGTTAAAGGAGGGTCGGAGGCCGCGCCATGTGGGCAGGCCTCAGTCTAACAAAGTGTGAATCGCCTCTAGATGGTAAAGACGGAGGGTCACAAAGAGTACGTTGGGAAGCACTGTGAGATTGTGTGTGTTTCGGCTATCTCTGGGCTGAGTTAATCCACCGATGGCCAAGGATTTAACTTTAAGAGCTGGAGAGCTCATTGAGACGCGTCTTGGCGGTTCAGCGGCCGGCCACGCTCCCCCCCCCCCCCCCCCTCCCCCACAAGAGCAGACTTCCTAAGTTGAGTAAGGCTGGATGCAAAAGAGTTGAGACTGGATCTCATTTCAAGGGTTCTTAAGAAGATCAAGAAAGAAAGGACATAGTTTATCTTAAAAGCTCCAGTGTACCTCAACAAGTCTTGGTTTCCTTTTGATAAAGAAATTATCTGTAGAGGGGCCGTGCCAAGGATAAAGAATCTGTTATCTTAGGAGCCAATTTTCCATCCTAAAGTAGA
Organism: Bufo bufo; assembly: GCF_905171765.1. Lineage (NCBI taxonomy): Eukaryota > Metazoa > Chordata > Amphibia > Anura > Bufonidae > Bufo > Bufo bufo. The sequence goes on from NC_053399.1 coordinate 92,280,629, forward strand.
CAGCCTACGGTTAGCTTCCTGGATCCTGAAAGGCTGATTCTTAAAGCTAGGGATCTTTCAGATGATGTAACTAATTCTATGGCGGCAATCAGGAAAATGGTCACTTCTGGGATTTACTCAGAAAGAAAGCCTCTCCTTTTAATACAATCAGGTTTGAATTTCTTTCAGGAGGACTTCCAAAAGGGACTGGACCTAGTTCTCTGAGGGAAAAAGTTTCCACCCTAAATACTGTGAAAATACGAGCAGATTGCTTTTCATCCATGCTTGATTTGAATTTCTGAAGGAGGTAAATAGATTGAGACCTGAACTGAGGTCCTTAAAGAGGACCTATCACCGATCCTGACATTGTGAACTAAGTATCATGACATATACAGCGGCGCCCAGGGATCTCACTGCACTTACTATTATCCCTGGGCGCCGCTCCGTTCTCCCGTTATGTCCTCCAGTATGTTCGAGGACTTGGTTATAGTAGGCGGAGTCTGCCCTTGTTCTGCGGGCGTCTCCTCCTTCTCCTAGGCTGTAGCGCTGGCCAATTGCAGTGCAGAGCTCACAGCCTGGGAGAGAAAAACCTCCCAGGCTGTGAGCTCTGCGCTGCGATTGGCCAGCGCTACAGCCTAGGAGAAGGAGACGCCCACAGAACAAGGGCAGACTCCGCCTACTATAACCAAGTCCCGAACATACCGGAGGACATAACGGGAAAACGGAGCGGCGCCCAGGGATAATACTAAGTGCAGTGAGATCCCTGGGCGCCGCTGTATATGTCATGATACTTAGTTCACAATGTCAGGATCGGTGAAAGGTCCTCTTTAACTCCACCTTGTTACTTTTAATCTGGTCTTGTCTGACCTGTCCGGGGGTTCCATTTAAACCTTTGGAAAATATCTCCTTAAGGGCTCGTGCACACAAATGTATTTTTGGTCCGCATTTTGAGCAGGTCAGATGCGGACCCCTGCATTTTATTAGGACAGCAAAAGATGCTGACGTGTGCTGTCCGTATCTGTATGTCAGAACATCCTACTCTCCGCATTAGTCCTAAGACTTCTTACTCTAAAAACTGTTGGGGTAATTTATCAAACTGGTGTAGAGTAGAACTGGCTTAGTTGCCCATGGCAACCAATCAGAATCCACCTTTAATTTTTGACAGTTGCTTTGGAAAATGAAAGATGGAATCTGATTTGTTGCTATGGGCAACTAAGCCAGCTTGATAAATGACATGACCCTATGTGTTTCTAGTGGGAATTACCTTGGCCAAAAGAGAAGGTGAAATCCAGGCACCGAGGACTAAGGAAACATTCCTCAGGGACTTAGATGATAGGCTAGTCCTTAGATTTGATCATTCCTTTCTTCCAAAGGTGATGTCAGATTTTCACAGGCAGGATGAAACGGTCCTTCCCTGTTTTTGTGAGAACCCCCCCTTGGAAGAAATTAGATTTTTTGTTTATCCAATTCCAGGATAATACAAAGCAAGCGATGAGGTTCCTCCAAGAAAAGGCTCATTTGACTAGGGCTATGTCTGCTTCATGGGTGGAACATAGAGGAGCTACAGTACAATTGAACAGATAGGTAAGGCGGCCACATGGTTTACTCCTAATACTTTCATCAGACACTACAAGATTTATGTTAATAGGTCTCAAGAGGTAGGCAAGTCCTACAGGCAGTGGTCCTGCCCTAAAGTTTTTATATCTGGTAGATCTCATTGTAAGTGATGTTGTGGCAGATGAAGGGGAAAAACATTATTACTGTACTCTTACTAGTAGTTTTCTTTTCTTGAATCCTCCACTACGGCATGGCATATCTCCCACCTATACATATATATAATTCCTTATTGGTGATAGATTTGGTTGTAAGTTTGCTGGTGTGTATGGTGGTGGTTCTGCTGACTCTCCTAGGCCAGTGATGGCGAACCTTTTACAGACTGAGTGCCCAAACTGCAGCCAAAAACACACTTTTTTTTTTTTTATTGCAAAGTGCCAACACTGCAATGTAACCTGAACAGTACAGTCCTGGCACAGTTTACATTTGGCCGGTTATGGACATGGTAACATTCACCACTCCAGGCATTCTCATTACATTATCAGAATTAGTCTTTAGTTACCTTTCTGGCTCAGCCGTGCTACATAGGGGCAGTATTATAGTAGTTATATTCTTGTACATAGGAGCAGTATTATAGTAGTTATATTCTTGTACATAGGGGGCAGTATTATAGTAGTTATATTTTTGTACATAGGAGCAGTATTATAGTAGTTATATTCTTATACATAGGAGCAGTATTATAGTAGTTATATTCTTGTACATAGGGGGCAGTATTATAGTAGTTATATTTTTGTACATAGGAGGCAGTATTATAGTAGTTATATTCTTGTACATAGGAGCAGTATTATAGTAGTTATATCCTTGTACATAGGAGCAGTATTATAGTAGTTATATTCTTGTACATAAGAGCAGTATTATAGTAGTTATATTCTTATACATAGGAGCAGTATTATAGTAGTTATATTCCTGTACATAGGAGGCAGTATTATAGTAGTTATATTCTTGTACATAGGAGCAGTATTATAGTAGTTATATTCTTGTACATAGGAGCAGTATTATAGTAGTTATATTCTTGTACATAGGAGCAGTATTATAGTAGTTATACTCTTGTACATAGGAGCAGTATTATAGTAGTTATATTCTTGTACATAGGAGCAGTATTATAGTAGTTATATTCTTGTACATAGGATGCAGTATTATAGTAGTTATATTCTTGTACATAGGAGCAGTATTATAGTAGTTATATTCTTGTACATAGGAGCAGTATTATAGTAGTTATATTCTTATACATAGGAGCAGTATTATAGTAGTTATATTCTTGTACATAGGGGGCAGTATTATAGTAGTTATATTTTTGTACATAGGGGTAGTATTATAGTAGTTATATTCTTGTACATAGGATGCAGTATTATAGTAGTTATATTCTTGTACATAGGAGCAGTATTATAGTAGTTATATTCTTGTATATAGGAGGCAGTATTATAGTAGTTATATTCTTGTACATAGGAGAAGTATTATAGTAGTTATATTCTTGTACATAGGAGCAGTATTATAGTAGTTATATTATTGTACATAGGAGGCAGTATTATAGTAGTTATATTCTTGTACATAGGAGCAGTATTATAGTAGTTATATTCTTGTACATAGGAGCAGTATTATAGTAGTTATATTCTTGTACTTAGGCGGCAGTATTATAGTAGTTATATTCTTGTACATAGGAGAAGTATTATAGCAGTTATATTCTTGTACATAGGAGCAGTATTATAGTAGTTATATTCTTGTACATAGGAGCAGTATTATAGTAGTTATATTCTTGTACATAGGAGCAGTATTATAGTAGTTATATTCTTGTACATAGGAGAAGTATTATAGTAGTTATATTCTTGTACATAGGAGCAGTATTATAGTAGTTATATTCTTGTACATAGGAGGCAGTATTATAGTAGTTATATTCTTGTACATAGGAGGCAGTATTATAGTAGTTATATTCTTGTATATAGGAGCAGTATTATAGTAGTTATATTCTTGTATATAGGAGTAGTATTATAGTAGTTATATTCTTGTACATAGGGGTAGTATTATAGTAGTTATATTCTTGTACATAGGATGCAGTATTATAGTAGTTATATTCTTGTACATAGGAGCAGTATTATAGTAGTTATATTCTTGTATATAGGAGGCAGTATTATAGTAGTTATATTCTTGTACATAGGAGAAGTATTATAGTAGTTATATTCTTGTACATAGGAGCAGTATTATAGTAGTTATATTATTGTACATAGGAGGCAGTATTATAGTAGTTATATTCTTGTACATAGGAGCAGTATTATAGTAGTTATATTCTTGTACATAGGAGCAGTATTATAGTAGTTATATTCTTGTACTTAGGCGGCAGTATTATAGTAGTTATATTCTTGTACATAGGAGAAGTATTATAGCAGTTATATTCTTGTACATAGGAGCAGTATTATAGTAGTTATATTCTTGTACATAGGAGCAGTATTATAGTAGTTATATTCTTGTACATAGGAGCAGTATTATAGTAGTTATATTCTTGTACATAGGAGAAGTATTATAGTAGTTATATTCTTGTACATAGGAGCAGTATTATAGTAGTTATATTCTTGTACATAGGAGGCAGTATTATAGTAGTTATATTCTTGTACATAGGAGGCAGTATTATAGTAGTTATATTCTTGTACATAGGAGGCAGTATTATAGTAGTTATATTCTTGTATATAGGAGCAGTATTATAGTAGTTATATTCTTGTATATAGGAGTAGTATTATAGTAGTTATATTCTTGTACATAGAAGCAGTATTATAGTAGTTATATTCTTGTACATAGGAGGCAGTATTATAGTAGTTATATTCTTGTACATAGGAGGCAGTATTATAGTAGTTATATTCTTGTACATAGGAGCAGTATTATAGTAGTTATATTCTTGTACATAGGAGCAGTATTATAGTAGTTATATTATTGTACATAGGAGCAGTATTATAGTAGTTATAGTCTTGTACATAGGAGCAGTATTATAGTAGTTATATCCTTTTACATAGGAGCAGTATTATAGTAGTTATATTCTTGTACATAGGATGTAGTATTATAGTAGTTATATTCTTGTACATAGGAGCAGTATTATAGTAGTTATATTCTTGTACATAGGAGGCAGTATTATAGTAGTTATATTCTTGTACATAGGAGCAGTATTATAGCAGTTATATTCTTGTACATAGGAGGCAGTATTATAGTAGTTATATTCTTGTACATAGGAGCAGTATTATAGTAGTTATATTCTTGTACATAGGAGCAGTATTATAGTAGTTATATTCCTGTACATAGGAGGCAGTATTATAGTAGTTATATTCTTGTACATAGGAGCAGTATTATAGTAGTTATAATATTGTACATAGGAGGCAGTATTATAGTAGTTATATTCTTGTACATAGGAGGCAGTATTATAGTAGTTATATTCTTGTACATAGGATGTAGTATTATAGTAGTTATATTCTTGTACATAGGAGCAGTATTATAGTAGTTATATTCTTGTACATAGGAGCAGTATTATAGTAGTTATATTCTTGTACATAGGAGCAGTATTATAGTAGTTATATTCTTGTACATAGGAGCAGTATTATAGTAGTTATATTCCTGTACATAGGAGGCAGTATTATAGTAGTTATATTCCTGTACATAGGAGGCAGTATTATAGTAGTTATATTCTTGTACATAGGAGCAGTATTATAGTAGTTATAATATTGTACATAGGAGGCAGTATTATAGTAGTTATATTCTTGTACATAGGAGGCAGTATTATAGTAGTTATATTCTTGTACATAGGATGTAGTATTATAGTAGTTATATTCTTGTACATAGGAGCAGTATTATAGTAGTTATATTCTTGTACATAGGAGCAGTATTATAGTAGTTATATTCTTGTACATAGGAGCAGTATTATAGTAGTTATAGTCTTGTACTTAGGCGGCAGTATTATAGTAGTTATATTCTTGTACATAGGAGCAGTATTATAGTAGTTATAATATTGTACATAGGAGGCAGTATTATAGTAGTTATATTCTTGTACATAGGAGGCAGTATTATAGTAGTTATATTCTTGTACATAGGATGTAGTATTATAGTAGTTATATTCTTGTACATAGGAGCAGTACCAAAAATGGTCCGGGCAGCTCATAGAAACGTATTTTTTTTCTCAGCAGGGAGTGACAGCACAGCAGGACGGTCCTTCCAGGAAATAGACAATACGAGTCATAACAACATGTACAATTTTTGTGAAATCCGTTCAGCCTCTTTACCAAACTTAATACTATGAAACAAAGTAATCAAATGAAATGATACCTAGGTCACCTGGATCTCTGGTTGGCTTCCTTTTGGAGACTAATATGTTTAACTGATGCCTTTTTCTGAAGATCAGAAAAGCTAACCCAATGAGGATGACCAGTAGAGTCACAGAGACTGTTGGGTACAAATATCTGTTATGTCCATGTTCCTCCATGTCTATGAAAAGAGCAAATCATATATATATAGATGTCATACATGAGTGAAGTAAACGTATAGCATGAAGCACTAGTATGTTACATCCGCTGTAGTCTGACCAAGCATTTGGTGGCATTGTGGTGAAAAGGAATTATGTAAATGTTAACTCAAGCTGTCCTCGCTAATTTCAGTAGGACCATCTAATGTGTATAGGTGCCTACTGACTCCCCCTGTCAGATGTCTGGTTAATTATTGGCATTTCGATATATACTTGATCCTTTTGTTCCCAAGGAGAAAGGCCACTGCCATAGAAGCTGGGTGTGAATCTGTATGGGGGTCAGGAGAGAACTGTCGACCTAACTATTCTTCAGCTGACAACTAGCTGAAACGTATGGCCAGCTTTATTCTGCAACTTGAGACCCAAAGATATTTCGTTAGATTTTCTACTCACTGTATTTCCGATTCTGGACATAAACTGGTGTCTCTTGACTTCGTTTCAACACTCTGCCGTCTGATGTTCTCCCTGTACAGGAATAATTGCCAGAATCCTCCAGCTGAGCGGACAGAACTTCATATTTATCAGATGTGGTAAATCCCTGGGCTTCTCCCCCATCTCTGTAGAACGCAAACTGTAGTTCTGTGCGCTGTCTGTATGGGCTAAGCCTGGTGTCACACGTCAGGGTCATGTCATCACCTTCAGTAATATTGGATGGGGTCAGTCTGATCTCTGGATGGGAGAACAGCGCTGTGGATGAAGGTGGTAATGTACATTCATTATTAAAAGGAGCAAATAAAATGTGAAGTCTTGAGCAGGTACTGGAGGTGATTGGATTCGACGGAGCCTTTCGTCAATACATAAGGGCATTATACTCTGACCCGTGGGCCAGGATCCATACCCCAGGTGTCACGGATGGTGTACAGGAAACAAGACAATACCATATAAACAATGTCTCTTTGGATCCACAACTAAGGAACAAAGGGAGACCCCTGCAGTAGACCTGCCGCTCTCCCTCACTGCTCAGCCTATGCGAACACCCCAAAGGTGGATGGGCGCATATCCACGTTCCTCGGCTATCTATTACCTGAAGACCCTACAATAGTGAGGGGACACGACCACCGGCTCCCTACACTGACACCTGGATCCAGAAAAGAGAAAATCATAAATACATAAACAGCACTTATCTTGCAGACGGCAGACGACTGAGGACTGGGAACTGGAAACAGCATGCACACACACTCCAGGAAGTTGTATCAGCCGCACACTACTGCATTATGGGGAGGAATTTAAAGGGCAGCAATCAGTCCGACTTCATGACAGCTGAGATAGACTAACGAGATGAGAAACTAAACCAAAACAAAGAAATTCAAGGAGGAGGATCTGAGAAGCTCCTGTGAGCGCTTCTCAGCTGTCTGGCTGTGACACCAGGGTTTTTGTCACAGCCTTTTAGGTTGGGCAAGGGTACTTGACAGGGATGTCCCCTGTCCCCCCTTCTATTCAACCTGGCCTTAGAACCCCTGTCCAGGAAGTTAGCTGGAGATAGCAAGATTGAGGGGATTAAAATAGGGAATAGGGAACTTAAACACGTTCTATTCGCTGATGACTTATTATTTTTTTTGGAAAATCCATACAGAGATTTACCCCATTTGTATCAATTGCTATCTGAATTTGGTGTTATGTCAGGATATCGAGTTAACGCAACTAAGTCTGAGATCCTATTTCTAGGCCCCACTATTCCAAATACTGTTGAGAGGCCACTGGGAGTCCCCCTTCAAATAGCTACTAAGTCAATTAGATATCTAGGTATTCAGGTAGGAAGGTACCCAGGGTCGCTTTATTCTTTAAATTATCCACCCATTATCCAAAAGATCAAAGGAGACTTACAGAGGTGGATGAAATCCCCACTGTCCTTGGGGGGTAGAATACAATTAATAAAAATGATGTGCATTCCAAAGCTCCTATATCCGATGCAAACGATCCCCATTCTGATCAAACACAAGGATATATTGGATCTAGAATCTGCATTCAGGGCTTTCATTTGGAGGGGGCGCAAAGCCCGCATAGCTTTTCCAAAACTCCAACTACCAAAAGGGTTAGGGGGAATGGCACTACCTGACTTGCGTTCATATAATTTAGCCAGCCTGCTGAGACACGGTATTGATTGGATCTTCGGATCCAATTTCTACACTAACACACTGTTAGAGTCTCAACTGGCTAGACCGTGGTCTTTGGGGGCACTCCTCCACACGAAGTTCTCCGCTCTACCCCTTGTGGCCAAACGAAGCACTCTGTTGACAGACACTATAGCGGCCTGGAAAGGGGTGCGCAAAATATTCAAGCTCTCCTTCATGATTTCAAAATTTATGCCAATCTGGGGACACCCGGAGTTCCCTGCAGGCATTGAAGCAGAACTTTTTGAACCATGGAAGCGAGATGGTTTAACCCCTGAAGGACGCAGGGCGTATCGGTACGCCCTATTTCCTGAGTCCTTAAGGACTCAGGGCGTACTGGTACGTCCTAACTTGAAATCGGTATTCCGGCGCCCCAGGGGTTAATCGGAACAGGATTTCGGCTGAAATCATTCAGCCGGCATCCTGTGACAACGCCAGGGGGGGTCATGTGACCCCCCCCCCCCCCCTATCGGCGATCGCCGCAAACCGCAGGTCAATTCAGACCTGCGGTTTGCTGCGCTTTTTGCAGTTTATGATCCCCGCGGTCCCTGACCGCGGGGATCAGAAACTTTAGTGTCCCTCAAACATAGATTTTACATCCTCCCCCTGCACCCCTGCTTGATTTTTTGCCGGCGGGTGGTGCAGGGGGGGGAGTTGTGAAAGTTCGTTGGTGTACAGTGGGTATACCAGGGTGCCAGCACATTGCTGACACCCTGGTATAAACGGCTGACATCGTTGATGCAATGTCAGCCGTTTAACCCTTTCCATACAGTGGTCCGTACGGACCGCTGTATGGAAAAAGTTTACAGTAAGAGGGAGCTCCCTCCCTCTCCCATCGGGGGGCTGCAGTGCCTTTGCAGCCCCCCCGATGGAGAGGGAGAGAGCCCCCAGAGAGCCCCCCTCAGCCCTGTGCTTACCCTTCCCCGTCTACGAAGTTGTGGCAGACGGGAAAGGTTCCCATGGCAACAGGACGCCTGCTCAGGCGTCCTGCTGTCCATGGTGCTGAACAGATCTATGCTAAAAGCATAGATCTGTTCAGTGTAAGTAAAATACAATACAGAACCCTATATGGTGTACTGTACTGTATTATACAGACATCAGACCCACTGGATCTTCAAGAACCAAGTGGGTCTGGGTAGAAAAAAAAGTAAAAATCAAAAAACACATTTATCACTGATTAAAAATGAAAAAAATAAAATTCCCTACACATGTTTGGTATCGCCGCGTCCGTAACGACCTGATCTATAAAACGGTCATGTTACTTTCCCCGCACGGTGAACGCCATAAAAATAAAAACTATTAGGAAATTTAAATTTTGCCCACCTTAGTTCCCAAAAAAGGTAATAAAAGTGATTAAAAAAGTCGCATGTACGCCAAAATAGTACCAATCAAACCGTCATCTCATCCCGCAAAAATCATACCCTACCCAAGATAATCGCCCAAAAACTGAAAAAACTATGGCTCTCAGACTATGGAAACACTAAAACATGATTTTCTTTGTTTCAAAAATGAAATCATTGTGTAAAACTTAAATAAATAAAAAAAAGTATACATATTAGGTATCTCCGTATCGACCGGCTCTATAAAAATATCACATGACCTAACCCCTCAGATGACCACCGTAAAAAAATAAAAATAAAAACGGTGTAAAAAAAGCCATTTTTTGTCATCTTACGTCACAATAAAGTGTAATAGCAAGCGATCAAAAAGTCATGTGCACCCCAAAATAGTGCCAATCAAACCGTCATCTCATCCTGCAAAAAATGAGACCCTACTTAAGATAATCGCCCAAAAACTGAAAAAACTATGGCTCTTAGACTATGGAGACACAAACATTTTTTTTGTTTTAAAAATAAAAACATTGTGTAAAACTTACATAAATAAAAAAAATTGTATACATATTGGGTATCGCCGCGTCCGTGACAACCTGCTCTATAAAATTACCACGTGATCTAACCTGTCAGATGAATGTTGTATCTAACAAAAAAAAAAACGTGCCAAAAAATCTATTTCTTGTTACCTTGCCGCACAAAAAAGTGTAATATAGAGCAACCAAAAATTATATGTACCCTAAACTAGTACCAACAAAACTGCCACCCTATCCCGTGGTTTCTAAAATGGGGTCACTTTTTTGGAGTTTCTACTCTGGGGGTGCATCAGGGGGGCTTCAAATGGGACATGGTGTCAAAAAAAACCAGTCCAGCAAAATCTGCCTTCCAAAAACCGTATGGTATTCCTTTCCTTCTGCGCCCTGCCGTGTGCCCGTACAGCGGTTTACGACCACATATGGGGTGTTTATGTAAACTACAGAATCAGGGCCATAAATAATGAGTTTTGTTTGGCTGTTAACCCTCGCTTTGTAATTGGAAAAAAAATATTAAAATGGAAAATCTGCCAAAAAAGTGAAATTTTGAAATTGTATCTCAATTTTCCATTAAATTTTGTGCAACACCTAAAGGGTTAACGACGTATGTAAAATCAGTTTTGAATACCTTGAGGGGTGTAGTTTCTTAGATGGGGTCACTTTTATGGAGTTTCTACTCTAGGGGTGCATCAGCGGGGCTTCAAATGGGACATGGTGTCAAAAAACCAGTCCAGCAAAATCTGGCTTCCAAAAACCATACGGCGCACCTTTCACTCTACGCCCCGCTGTGTGGCCGTACAGTAGTTTACGGTCACATATGGGGTGTTTCTGTAAACGGCAGAGTCAGGGCAATAAAGATACAGTCTTGTTTGGCTGTTAACCCTTGCTTTGTTGGTGGAAAAAATTGGTTAAAATTGAAAATTAGGCAAAAAAATTAAATTCTCTAATTTCATCCCCATTTGCCAATAACGCTTGTGCAACACCTAAAGGGTTAACAAAGTTTGTAAAATCAGTTTTGAATACCTTGAGGGGTGTAGTTTATAGAATGGGGTCATTTTTGGGCGGTTTCTATTATGTAAGCCTCGCAAAGTGACTTCAGACCTGTAGTGGTCCCTAAAAATTGGGTTTTTGTAAATTTTTGAAAAATGTAAAGTCATCACAATTTTTTGGGGTATTACTATGTATTACAGAAGTAGAGAAACTGAAACTTTGAAATTTGCAAATTTTTCAAAATTTTTGGTAAATATGATATTTTTTTATGTAAAAAAAATTAACTTTTTTGACCCAATTTTAGCAGTGTCATGAAGTACAATATGTGACGAAAAAACTGTCTCAGAACGGCCTGGGTAAGTCAAAGCGTTTTAAAGTTATCAGCACTTAAAGGTACACTGGTCAGATTTGCAAAAAATGGCCAAGTCCTTAAGGTGAAATAGGGCTGAGTCCTTAAGGGGTTAAGGAGGGTTCAAGATTTCTGGGATAGACAAACTAATACCTATTTGTCTTTTACAGAAATGCAGAATAGATTTCCACAAAATAAACCACAACACTTTCTGGCTCATGCCCAGTTGATGAGCTTTCTCAGACTTAGGGTGAAAAACATGAGTGGGGAGTTCTCTGTCAATGCCTTTGATCGTTTGGTGGGAGATGGTTCCAAAAAAAAGATCGCTTTCCGATCTTTATTACGAGTTGCGGGATAGCAAGCAAAAGTATCTGGCAGACAATATATTTTCCCATTGGGAAAAAATATTCCCCTCACTAGATGCAGATACCTTAGTAATTCAGGGATGGAATACAGTCAATAAAGTTATAATTAACCAAGTTTTAATTTAGATTTATTCACAAAGCCATTTATGGGTTCCAGTTCTCGTCACCCCTTCCGTCCTCTGATAGATTATCTAGATGCCCTAAGTGTCATTTGGACAAATCTGATCTGAGTCATGGAGTATGGTCCTGTCCAGCTTCCCAGACATTTTGGAGGTTAGTCAGATCTCGGATCAAACGTTATCTGAAAATCTTAATACCTTTGTCTCCTGACTTAATGCTCTTTCATGCCCAGGCAAATGGGACTAATATGCAACCACTTATTCACATCTTACTATTGGCAGCCAAACGCTGTATTTTTAAGCACTGGCTCAAACCGCAATTGCCGTCAATGACAGAGGTTCTTAACCAAGCTAAGATTTGCCTGGATATGGAGAGAATTGAAGCGGAACAAATGGGAGAGCGATCTATAAACTCTTTCTTCAGGAGATGGGAGTCTTTTAGAGGAGTGGTATATTCAGATAGGGACATGCGCACTTTAATGGTCCCATTCATCCTTTCAGAGTGGTACTTAAAGAAAAAATTAACCCAAACTCTGGGGAGACTTCAGATTGATTAAAGAGAGGGGGGGGGGGGAGGGGGTAGATGGTTTTCCCAGGTGGGGAGGAGGGAGGGTAGGGGAACTGTATTGTTTATGAATATCTTGCTTACACTTTGAACGATTTGTATTTGTATTATACAATTGTCTTGACCACCAAAGTATTGGTATTTATGTACGAACTGTATGCTATTGAAAGTAATTTGGAAACTTAATAAAAATTATATTTAAAAAAATGTGAAGTCTTGATGTAACAACGTGACATTCTTTCACATCTTTCAGAAGATTTTCACCCAACATGTAAAGGATGGTCATATGTAAGGAAATCAGACATTAAATGTCATCTTTGAATTAACTTCTTGGTCTGAGTGAACAACGAGATTTGGTCTCAAAATATGTATATATACTACTCACAAAAAGTTAGGGATATTTGGCTTGTAGGTGAAATTTCAGGATGAACCTAAAATGCCCTCTAACCTTTACAGGTGAACTTAATGTGACCTTCTCTAAACCTTTGAATGCACATGTCCAACTGTTCAGTGTTTCAGTACTTTTTCCACAATTTGCTGTTCTGTAACAGGGAGCTTAACGGCAGAATTCACAAGAGGTGTTTGATTCATGAATCGCCCAATAAACTTCCTGGTTCAATTAGAATTGGTACTTAAACAGTCCTCATCATCTTTGCCCTCATCCCACACTGATGACCGATTCATTGTGAACAATGCCCTGCGGAATCGGATAATGAATGCCACACATCTCCAGGCACACTTAAGGGAGGTGAGAGGCACCCAAGTGTCACATCAGACCATTCAAAACCATTTACCTCAGCATGGTCTGCATGCTAGACGACCTACAAGGGTACCTGACTACACCACCAGGCACAGGCGTCATCATTTTTCATGGGCCAGGGAGCATCTACGCTGGACCACGGACCAGTGGGCCTCAGTGCTGTTCACTGATGAAAGTCGAATCACGCTGAGCAGAAATGATGGCCACCAACAATGTGACGTGAAGGAGAGGGCTATGCATCAGCCACTGTTGTCACCAGACGAGCCTTTGGTGGTGTTACTGTGTGGGCAGGTGTGTCTGGTGTGAATGGTCTATGACAAGCCTATACTGTTATGGACTATTGATACAAAATGGATACTTGCTTGTTGAGAACTATACTGCAGTTCAAATGGCGGCCAGGTACCCAGCCAACGCCTATAACAAGAATCCTGCTCTTTGCTTTATCATGTGTCACAAGACGGTTTTTGTTCAGCTCAAGCAAGCAGTTTCAAAGAAAGAAGTAACGGCTTCACCTACCAGCAAGGGGGAACTTCCTCTTGTCATCGATGTGACAGAAAATACAAAGTTTATAGCCAATAGAAAAGATACATGCCACCTTACACCCCTCACTGTGTGTTGTCTCAGTATTGATCTCTCAGTATACGTCTACTTTAACATTAATTAATTTGAAGCAGTACATCAACCGAACCGGCAGCTTGACCAGAACAATACTACCTGAATAACATCATTAATCCAGTCATTGTGGCTCTACATGAACAACACAGGCCTAATTTCATCTTCATGGAGGACAATGCGCCAGCTCATCGAGGTCACATCATTAGAGAACGGCTGCTGGAGACTGGGGGACCTCAAGTGGAGTGGCCTGTACTTTCTCCATTCACAGTTTGACATCATGAGACCAAGAAGACACCTAACAAGTGATCAACAGTACCTCTCCATTGCGAGGCTTGAGGCAGGAGGGACAGAAGTGGCCACTGAGCTTAGAGTACCACAGAGGTTGGGAGAGTCACAGGAAGGCATAGAAGTGGACGTCCTTTGGCCACATCCGACAGTGATGAACGCTTCATTGTGAACAATGCCCTGCAGAACTGGATGATGAATGCCACACAACTTCAGGCACATTTAGGGGAGGTGAGAGGCACTCAAGTGTCACGTCAGACCATTAGAAACAGTTTACATCAGCGTGGTCTGCGTATTAGACAACTTGCATGCCTACCTGACCACAGACGTCATTGTCTTGCATGGGCCAGAGGGCATCTACGCTGGACGAGGGACCAGTGGGCCTTAGTGCTGTTCACTGATAAAAGTCAAGGAGAGCCACTAGCCATCAGCCACTGTTGTCATCAGACAAGCCTTCAGTGGTGGTGGTGGTGTTACACTGTGGACAGGTGTGTCTAGTCAATACAGAACTGCCCTACACTTTGTGATTGGTACAGTGACAAACCCATACTGCTTGAAGAACATCATTAATTCAGTCGTTGTGCCTCTAGATGAACAGCACAGGCCTAATTTCATCTTTATGGATGACAATGCGCCAGATCATCCAGGTCGCATCATTAGGGAACGGCTGCTGGAGACTGGGGGACCTCAAATGGAGTGGCCTGCACCTTCTCCAGACCTGAATCCCATTGAAAACCTATGGGATCAGCTGAGTCACTGTGTAGAGCCTCATAACTCTGTGTATTCCAAAACCTCAATGACCTGAGGGCCGCCGTTCATGAAGAGTGGGATGCCTCAGTAGACAAGCTGTAATTGATGCTCTGGGCCACATGACAAGATATGAAGACACTGACATTTTGTGGGACTATACTCACCACTGGGCATGGCTTTTGTTCCAATAATTTGTTTGAGATGAGGATATCACCATTGCTGCTTCTACTTAAATGCCCTACTTTCATGATATATCACTGGAACATGAACTTTTTAAGTTTTTTTCATAAGTTTCACCCGAAAGCCAAATATAGTAGTGTATATATTGGTTTTGGTTGTGGGACATTGTGGTCAAGATGAATATCCAGCTTTTTCACTTCTACCTGCTAAATCCCAATGGAAACCCTGCATTGAGTAGAGGGGCAGAGAAGTAACCTGAAGATACAAGATGTGTAACAAGGCCTCCAAGCCTGTAGAGGTGCCCTCTCCCTCTTGGCAGGCAGTAATCGTGAGCAGAGCTCAGGTTACCGCCCTAACTGTGTCATGTGCAAAGTAATCCCAGCTGGCGCTTGAAGTCTTCAATTTATCTACTCTTTATTATGTTACATCAATATCTCGAAACGATGAACGCGTTTTGGCTAATCCAGCCTTGGTCAACTCTGAGGTGAAGACTTCAAGCGCCAGCTGGGATTTTTTTGCATTATGCCTTGGGATTCTGTTCCTTCCCGTGCTGGCGTGCATCGGGAAAGAATGTTGACTACTTCTCCGTCTAACGGTGTCATGTGGCATCAGTGCAGTAGTACATTCCTTATACTATACATGTGAATGACTGGATTTACCTCTGATGGGAACAGACACAGAATCGGTATAAGACACAGGTTTCCTGCTCAGTCTTCTCTCACATCTGTATCTTCCAGTCACATCTCCTTGTCTGAGGCTTATTGTTTTATCTCCCGAATCCTGTAGTAATTTGTAATCTTTATAGAATTTTGTCCATTCTACAGAATACTCAGGACGGCTGTGACATCTCAGATTTATGTCACCTCCATCATGTACAAAGAGAGGAGCCTGCAGGATGACCGGGCCTGAAATACAAATGGTTGTAAGAAGATAATCGCACAGGACCAGCTCTGGATATACTGTACACAGTGATGGCAGTCGGCCTTGACACATATTGAAAGATAAAATTCTGTCACTTTCCAGTATACTATGTTCCAATGTTTCACCCTTCTGAAGATCTCTGCTCGTGGGCAGCGAATATGAACATTGTAATTTACAATATTGTCCCAGAGTGAGAGCAGCAGAGTCCGCACACACACATGCCTCCACTCCATTCATCTCTATGGGACTGCCGGCTGCTTGGAACACACTCCATTCACTCTGGGGACTCCAGGACCCTGTTCTCGTCATTGGTGGTAATGCTCAGCTGGACCTTTATTGGCAACTGCTAGCATTTAATTCATAACTTCTAGTTTTTTTCATGGGGCATGGAAGTAGGAATGCACCCATCTTGCTCTGGCTTCCACCCCATGTGATGTTCAAGAGCCTAAGCCGAGGTCTTGCCTCTCCCGGAGGGCCACAGATGGCCACGTAAACTCCCCTTAGACTGCAGGGGATAGCCTGTTAGGGCGTGTGCCATTACATCATGGGCATTCTGCCAGATTTATATAAAAATTCCTCCTCTTGCCGAGACATAAGGCCTGAGCAAAGAGGTGAGTGCGCTCAAAACGTGTGAAAGAGCTATCAGTCAGTGGGCTCTCACTCCCAGGGAGTTCAGGCACTCCAGGGTCACCATTCAAACATCCTGGTTCATAACTCCAATCCAGAGGCCTAACCTCCATGTGTTACTCTGCTCCATCTCAGTGTCCCGGTCATACCACTGAGAAGAACAGATAATCCATGAGGTTTAAGACCAGGAAGCTACCTTAACCTGGGAGCACCAAAACCACCTCAGTGAGAACCACCTTAGTGATGACGGTATCCCAAGTGTCACATCAGACCATTCAAAACCATTTACCTCAGCATGGTCTGCGTGCTAGACGACCTACAAGGGTACCTGACTACACCACCAGGCACAGGCGTCATCATTTTTCATGGGCCAGGGAGCATCTACGCTGGACCACGGACCAGTGGGCCTCAGTGCTGTTCACTGATGAAAGTCGAATCACGCTGAGCAGAAATGATGGCCACCAACAATGTGACGTGAAGGAGAGGGCTATGCATCAGCCACTGTTGTCACCAGACGAGCCTTTGGTGGTGTTACTGTGTGGGCAGGTGTGTCTGGTGTGAATGGTCTATGACAAGCCTATACTGTTATGGGCTATTGATACAAAATGGATACTTGCTTGTTGAGAACTATACTGTAGTTCAAATGGCGGCCAGGTACCCAGCCAACGCCTATAACAAGAATCCTGCTCTTTGCTTTATCATGTGTCACAAGACGGTTTCTGTTCAGCTCAAGCAAGCAGTTTCAAAGAAAGAAGTAACGGCTTCACCTACCAGCAAGGGGGAACTTCCTCTTGTCATCGATGTGACAGAAAATACAAAGTTTATAGCCAATAGAAAAGATACATGCCGCCTTACACCCCTCACTGTGTGTTGTCTCAGTATTGATCTCTCAGTATACGTATACTTTAACATTAATTAATTTGAAGCAGTACATCAACCGAACCGGCAGCTTGACCAGAACAATACTACCTGAATAACATCATTAATCCAGTCATTGTGGCTCTACATGAACAACACAGGCCTAATTTCATCTTCATGGAGGACAATGCGCCAGCTCATCGAGGTCACATCATTAGAGAACGGCTGCTGGAGACTGGGGGACCTCAAGTGGAGTGGCCTGTACTTTCTCCATTCACAGTTTGACATCATGAGACCAAGAAGACACCTAACAAGTGATCAACAGTACCTCTCCATTGCGAGGCTTGAGGCAGGAGGGACAGAAGTGGCCACTGAGCTTAGAGTACCACAGAGGTTGGGAGAGTCACAGGAAGGCATAGAAGTGGACGTCCTTTGGCCACATCCGACAGTGATGAACGCTTCATTGTGAACAATGCCCTGCAGAACTGGATGATGAATGCCACACAACTTCAGGCACATTTAGGGGAGGTGAGAGGCACTCAAGTGTCACGTCAGACCATTAGAAACAGTTTACATCAGCGTGGTCTGCGTATTAGACAACTTGCATGCCTACCTGACCACAGACGTCATTGTCTTGCATGGGCCAGAGGGCATCTACGCTGGACGAGGGACCAGTGGGCCTTAGTGCTGTTCACTGATAAAAGTCAAGGAGAGCCACTAGCCATCAGCCACTGTTGTCATCAGACAAGCCTTCAGTGGTGGTGGTGGTGTTACACTGTGGACAGGTGTGTCTAGTCAATACAGAACTGCCCTACACTTTGTGATTGGTACAGTGACAAACCCATACTGCTTGAAGAACATCATTAATTCAGTCGTTGTGCCTCTAGATGAACAGCACAGGCCTAATTTCATCTTTATGGATGACAATGCGCCAGATCATCCAGGTCGCATCATTAGGGAACGGCTGCTGGAGACTGGGGGACCTCAAATGGAGTGGCCTGCACCTTCTCCAGACCTGAATCCCATTGAAAACCTATGGGATCAGCTGAGTCACTGTGTAGAGCCTCATAACTCTGTGTATTCCAAAACCTCAATGACCTGAGGGCCGCCGTTCATGAAGAGTGGGATGCCTCAGTAGACAAGCTGTAATTGATGCTCTGGGCCACATGACAAGATATGAAGACACTGACATTTTGTGGGACTATACTCACCACTGGGCATGGCTTTTGTTCCAATAATTTGTTTGAGATGAGGATATCACCATTGCTGCTTCTACTTAAATGCCCTACTTTCATGATATATCACTGGAACATGAACTTTTTAAGTTTTTTTCATAAGTTTCACCCGAAAGCCAAATATAGTAGTGTATATATTGGTTTTGGTTGTGGGACATTGTGGTCAAGATGAATATCCAGCTTTTTCACTTCTACCTGCTAAATCCCAATGGAAACCCTGCATTGAGTAGAGGGGCAGAGAAGTAACCTGAAGATACAAGATGTGTAACAAGGCCTCCAAGCCTGTAGAGGTGCCCTCTCCCTCTTGGCAGGCAGTAATCGTGAGCAGAGCTCAGGTTACCGCCCTAACTGTGTCATGTGCAAAGTAATCCCAGCTGGCGCTTGAAGTCTTCAATTTATCTACTCTTTATTATGTTACATCAATATCTCGAAACGATGAACGCGTTTTGGCTAATCCAGCCTTGGTCAACTCTGAGGTGAAGACTTCAAGCGCCAGCTGGGATTTTTTTGCATTATGCCTTGGGATTCTGTTCCTTCCCGTGCTGGCGTGCATCGGGAAAGAATGTTGACTACTTCTCCGTCTAACGGTGTCATGTGGCATCAGTGCAGTAGTACATTCCTTATACTATACATGTGAATGACTGGATTTACCTCTGATGGGAACAGACACAGAATCGGTATAAGACACAGGTTTCCTGCTCAGTCTTCTCTCACATCTGTATCTTCCAGTCACATCTCCTTGTCTGAGGCTTATTGTTTTATCTCCCGAATCCTGTAGTAATTTGTAATCTTTATAGAATTTTGTCCATTCTACAGAATA
Source organism: Bufo bufo (assembly GCF_905171765.1). Classification (NCBI taxonomy): domain Eukaryota; kingdom Metazoa; phylum Chordata; class Amphibia; order Anura; family Bufonidae; genus Bufo; species Bufo bufo. The sequence goes on from NC_053399.1 coordinate 92,300,128, forward strand.
CTCAGGACGGCTGTGACATCTCAGATTTATGTCACCTCCATCATGTACAAAGAGAGGAGCCTGCAGGATGACCGGGCCTGAAATACAAATGGTTGTAAGAAGATAATCGCACAGGACCAGCTCTGGATATACTGTACACAGTGATGGCAGTCGGCCTTGACACATATTGAAAGATAAAATTCTGTCACTTTCCAGTATACTATGTTCCAATGTTTCACCCTTCTGAAGATCTCTGCTCGTGGGCAGCGAATATGAACATCGTCATTTACAATATTGTCCCAGAGTGAGAGCAGCAGAGTCCGCACACACACATGCCTCCACTCCATTCATCTCTATGGGACTGCCGGCTGCTTGGAACACACTCCATTCATTCTGGGGACTCCAGGACCCTGTTCTTGTCATTGGTGGTAATGCTCAGCTGGACCTTTATTGGCAACTGCTAGCATTTAATTCATAACTTCTAGTTTTTTACATGGGGCATGGAAGTAGGAATGCACCCATCTTGCTCTGGCTTCCACCCCATGTGTTGTTCAAGAGCCGAAGCCGAGGTCTTGCCTCTCCCGGAGGGCCACAGATGGCCACGTAAACTCCCCTTAGACTGCAGGGGATAGCCTGTTAGGGCGTGTGCCATTACATCATGGGCATTCTGCCAGATTTATATAAAAATTCCTCCTCTTGCCGAGACATAAGGCCTGAGCAAAGAGGTGAGTGTGCTCAAAACGTGTGAAAGAGCTATCAGTCAGTGGGCTCTCACTCCCAGGGAGTTCAGGCACTCCAGGGTCACCATTCAAACATCCTGGTTCATAACTCCAATCCAGAGGCCTAACCTCCATGTGTTTACTCTGCTCCATCTCAGTGTCCCGGTCATACCACTGAGAAGAACAGATAATCCATGTTGTTTAAGACCAGGAAGCTACCTTAACCTGGGAGCACCAAAACCACCTCAGTGAGAACCACCTTAGTGATGACGGTATCTCCCCTGCCAGGTAAGTATCCTCTATGATCACTGCAGCGGCTCACTGGCCATGACATCACTGCAGAGCCAGAAACAAAACCAGTGGGGAGCGCCGGAACAGCATCACTGGAGCGTAAGTCTTTAGTTATTTGATGGTCCATGCTGTCATCTAATAGTAGGGGTCTTGGAAAAGCCCTTTAAAAATAACCAACAGTTTTGTGTATATAGGTGGAAATATAACCTGATGGAAGACATGATCTATATACAAATAAGACAATGAAAACGTGCAGATTAATTGGAATTCATGACAATAATATGTCTTACTAAAAGTAAGGTGAACTAGCAAAAGTGATTGATATAAACTGAAATAATTTCTTATGACCTGTTCTCAGCCTGTGGCCTCGCGGTTTCATACGGTCACAGAGTTCCTGGCTCTCGTTCCTTATGATGGAGGCCACATTATCTCCTAGATCTGCCAGGTTGTACCATTCTAACTTTTTCTTCTTTTTTTTTTTTGTCATTTGATCATCATAATTAGGTCCTGATGGCTCCTCTAGAATATATTCTTTTATGGTGGCCTCCTAAAAATTAATCGGGTAGCCTCGCAAAGAATTTGTGAGCTCCTAACAGACACAAAATATACTCTGTATATATCCTTTGGAGAACTCACCATCGCTGACGTCCAAGCTGACCGCAGGACTGAGAACATATTCGGTTCCACACTGGTATCTCCCACTGTCATGTCTTTGTGCAGACTGGATTGTAAGAAAGTTCTGATCAGTTTTCTTCAATAATCTCCCATCTTTATACCAGGAATATGTCCCATAGTGCTCTCCATCACAGTACATTGTTATAGACTCTCCTGTAAAGATCTTTCTCCAGTTTGGATAGAAGGTCACGAATGAGGCAGCAGCTCCTACAAAACATCACATTGTTCAGAGGAGATGATGACTGATGGAAAGTGTAGAACCAGTAATTAATTTCCTAGGGATAGAAATGTTTTTTTTTGTGTATATTCTGCTGCCCTTTACAGATGACATCTGACTGGGGTCAACGTTTGAGAGGGCAAACTTGGAAATTGCCTAGAACTCCCACGTTTCTAAGAGGCACCACTAGGGATCCAGACATTAGGCTTGGTGCTTGGACCTCCAGCCCAATACTGCCCTATATCTGCATATTATTGCTGTTACGTATTAGGGGACACAATTACGGCACTATTATCTATTAAAGGGGTTATCCCATCACTACTGTAAAAAATGAAAATCAGACATCATATAGTAAATAACTTCTTTCTAACAAAGCCAGAACCAGCCCTGCACCTCACATGGATCCAGAGATCTCCCCATTCATTGCTCTGCTAGATTTATATCAAGCTGACAGCTCAGGGGGAGTGTCTTTTCTGCTGCAGCTCAGGGGGCGTGTCTCAGCTCTCCCTATCACAGCTCAGGGGGCGTGTCTCAGCTCTCCCTATCACAGCTCAGGGGGCGTGTCTCAGCTCTCCCTGTCATAGCTCAGGAGGCAGCTGAAGGATGAAACTGAGCATGTGCGGCCTTCTTAGTGAGCGGGACAAAGAAATAATAAAAAATAAAAAAAACAGCAGGTGGCGCTAAACACGTATTTTATTGAATAATTCAGGGGCTATGCTAAATTTTTAATTACATGCATTTACAAAAGTATTCCGATCAAGGGGCTGGTTTGAAAACTGGAGAGATTTTTAGGTGGACAACCCCTTTAAGGGGCATAGAGGTGGGCTTCTCTATTGTTTGGGAGAACAAGGCAGGTTTTTTATTACTGTTATGGGGCAGAATTACTTTATGGGGGCACAGATATGGCATTTATTACTGTATGTTGACTAAAGGGATTACATCACTATAACTCTGTGGGGGGTATAAAGTGTGGCACTGCTACTTTGTGAGACACTTTTACAGTGTGGTGCGCTGTCATCATCTGAAATCGAACTAATGGTCAGGGCACAATAAGGGGCATTATCTGAGGGCGACATTATCTGTCACTAATGGATTCATTGGCACTGTCTCTGTTTATTGCAGGGTATATATGTATCTGGAGTACAGTATTTGGGGGCACAGTCTAACACAGCAGGTACAATATAAGGGGCAAATGGGGCACCGTCAGGATGGGGTGAAGGCACCACAGATGTCTAAGAAACAAACTCTGCAGTCACTGTTTGTGGCTGGAGGAAGTCTACATGGAGGTCTGGGCCAGGTTGACAAGAGAAAAGTGAATGACTTGAATCAGAGAAGACATCACCTGTGAGTCACTGAATATAACTACAGTCTGCAGAGCACCTGTATATATCTGATATCTAGCACTATATTAGGTATCAGCAACCTCCGACTCTCCAGCTTTTCCAAAACTACAACTCCCAGAATCCTCCTTTCGCTTCTGTAGGAGTTATAATAACAGCCAGGTAAGTGTGCATGCTGGGAGTTGTAGTTTCACAGCAGATGGAGCGCTGAAGGTTGCTGATCCCTGCACTATATGGTCACTGTATGGTGATAATATTGGGCTTTGAAGAGTCATGTTTTTTCATTCGCAGTGTAACGGTATTATTCAGTCACTATGTGGTGGTTATTGTAGTGGTCATGGTGTAGTAATGTTATTTAGGCGTTGTATGGTGGTATTATTGGTAATAGTGGTCGTTGTATGGTGTATTTTAATATTTATTCATTTTATGAAGGTACATTTTTTTAAGGGTATAGCGGTATTATTTGATAACTGTGCTATAGATATAAATACTTTTTAAGTGTGTGTGGAGGGGCATATAGCCTCACTCCTGAAAGTCTTAGAAATGTTCGCCTCAGCTCATTGCAGAACACCTTCTGATTATGTCGGTACGTATTTTTTCAGCATTTGGAGACCCAGTTTTAATGTTGCTCAGGGCCAAACTTTATCTAAGCCAGTCTACAGATTAGGGTGCATTCACATCACCATTTAGCTTTATGTTCTTCTGATCCTATAGAAGAAGAGAGCGGGGGGGAATGGATCCTGTAACATCAGTTGTCATCAGTTTGAGCCATTTCCGTCTGAGATCCGTTTTTTAGACGGGGGAAAAAATTCCTGCGTAAGGTACTTTTTTTTCTGTCTAAAAAAAACTGATTTCAGATGGAAATGGTTCAAACTGATGCTAGAGGATCCATATTTTTTTTAGTTTTTTTTTTTCTCTCTTTGACGGATTAGAAAAACGGAAAGCTATAGTATTTTATTTCCCGTGTCCGTTCCGTTTTTTGGGGCGGACCATATGCGGAACCATTCACTTCAATGGGTTCGCAAAAAAAAACGGAAGTTGCTCTGTGTGCATTCAGTTTCCGTATGTCCGTTTTTCCGTTCCGCAAAAAAAAGAACATGTCCTATTGTCCGCATTGCGGACAAAGATAGTACTGTTTTATGAAGGTCCAGCTGTTCCGTTCCGCAAAATATGGTATGCACACAGATGTCATCCATATTTTTTGCGGACTGCAAAATACATACTTTCGTGTGCCTGAGCCCTTACTCAGCTCAGCTTTACCTCGATCAGTGAGGACAGTCTCATCGCTGTGTGTATGTTGTGTAGTATACTCTTTTACTTGTTTTTCACACTTGTATACAGCGGTCTCATCTCTGGGGTCTCTGACCAGGATTTTGGAGTCAGTGATGGATGGATTTATCATTGTATTGTTCCTATAAATTACTATTGGCCCCGCTGTGTTCCTGGAGCCGCTGTAACATCTCAGCGGGAGGTCATCTCCTTCATATATGTATGGCGGTGCCTGCAGGACGACGGGACCTAAAGTACAAAAATCAAAGCTGTACTGACATACTTACAGTCTGGAAATCGCATGTAAACTGTATCACCGCCATATGACTGCAGCATTAGTTTCTACAAATAGCCCTACATATAGCGTCACATTGACTCACCCTTTGTAACATTGAGTGTAACGGCCTCGCTGATATTATCCTCACTGGTTCCGCACTGGTAACGCCCTCCATGTCTGGACTGGGCGGATTGAATGGTGAAACTCTTTCCTGTATCCGTCCATTTATTGTTCCTGTACCAGATGTATGTAATGTCTCCCTGCTCGGTGGCGTCCACATCACAGGTCATTCTTACAGCTTCTCCAGGTAAGATCTTGTTCCAGGGTGGAGTGAAGGTCACCACAGGTCTGACAGCAGCATCTAGAAACATAACAGGTAAGTGAGTGCACATTCATTATTTACACAGCATAAATGTACTTATACCTATCTCTAATGGAAGGCCTGCTGCAATGAGCTGGTTATAGTTTTTTTTTTTTTGGGGGGGGGGGGGGCTTGATTGGTTACCCATAGCAACTAAGTTTTCATTTTTCAAGAACACTATAAAAAATTACCATATGTTTTGGACTATAAGACACCACTTTCCTCCCCCCTATGATCCGAGGCTGATTGGGGGTCCATATTGAGGCTGCTTGGGGGTTCTGATCTGAGGGTAGGAGGTCTGATCTCTGGCTGATGGAGGTTGGGGGGGTCTGATCTCTGGCTGATGAAGGTTGGGAGGTCTGATCTAAAGCTTATGGAGCTTGGGAGGTCTGATCTGAGCCTGATGGAGCTTGGGAGGTCTGATCTGAGCCTGATGGAGCTTGGGAGGTCTGATCTGAGCCTGATGGAGCTTGGGAGGTCTGATCTGAGCCTGATGGAGCTTGGGAGGTCTGATCTGAGCCTGATGGAGCTTGGGAGGTCTGATCTGAGCCTGATGGAGCTTGGGAGGTCTGATCTGAGCCTGATGGAGCTTGGGAGGTCTGATCTGAGCCTGATGGAGCTTGGGAGGTCTGATCTGAGGCTGATGGAGCTTGGGAGGTCTGATCTGAGGCTGATGGAGCTTGGGAGGTCTGATCTGAGGCTGATGGAGCTTGGGAGGTCTGATCTGAGGCTGATGGAGCTTGGGAGGTCTGATCTGAGGCTGATGGAGCTTGGGAGGTCTGTTCTGAGGCTGATGGAGCTTGGTAGGTCTGATCTGAGGCTGATGGAGCTTGGGAGGTCTGATCTGAGCCTGATGGAGCTTGGGAGGTCTGATCTGAGGCTGATGGAGCTTGGGAGGTCTGATCTGAGCCTGATGGAGCTTGGGAGGTCTGATCTGAGGCTGATGGAGCTTGGGAGGTCTGATCTGAGCCTGATGGAGCTTGGGAGGTCTGATCTGAGCCTGATGGAGCTTGGGAGGTCTGATCTGAGCCTGATGGAGCTTGGGAGGTCTGATGAAGAATGGGGGGGGTCTAATCAAGGTCCGATGTGAGGTCTGATGAAGAATTGGAGTCTGATTTGGGGGTCTGCTCTGAGGTGTGATGGAAAATATATATTTTCTTATTTTCCTCCAAATCCTAGCTGCAGTTTATAGTACAGTGCGTCTGAAAAATACGGTAGGTATGTTTCTATGTTTCAAAGGCGTGAAAAAAAACTTTAGAAATAAATCCCTAAGTAAACAATAAAATTACATTGATGAATGAGTTTTGCTTTAGGGAAAATTCATATTTTTTTTTCTTTTTAGGCTCTTAGTATTTCTCTTTCCCAAGTGTTCAGATGCCTCAAGCATGAAATAAAATCAATTTACACATTTTTTTTAAACATTGTTGTATTGGGTTCTGTATTAAAACAGATTGTAATGCAGTTTATAACCTACCTGTTATTCTTGCAAACGTGACTGTAAGAAAAAATAAAATAAAGTCATTAATGTACTTAAGTGATATACAAGTCCTGGACATCCTCTTCTAAAGGGCCCTTTACATGTCCCAATGTAGGAAGCGACTGTCAGGAAGGAAGCATTAATTTCTGACAATCTCCTGTTAGTCAGTGGAGGAGAAGCTGCATTTAAATGCAGGGATCTCCTCCATCCTGCTCCCTCCAGAGTCCCTGTCATCAGTGGAGAAAGCTAAAGGACCCGTGATGACATCATTTGCACCATCTAGTAAAGGGAATGGTCGAGTTCCCAGGTTAGAAAGGTGCATCTGCATAATCATAGTTCCTTCAACCTCCAACAGCATGGAGAAGAACAGCAAGAGAAGCTCTCCATTAAGACTAGAATGGAGTGGTAAGGAGGTCCTCCCCTTTTCTTTCCCTTTGCCCCATTCACTTTTTTTTTTAATCAGAAGTTACCCCATGCCTCATTGATTCTCATACTTCAAGTATGCCCACTGCCCTATTATACATTATAACTGGGTACCTCATATCTCACTCATATATAGTACTGCAGACAGCTACAACCACAATACCTCATGGACCTCACACAGTGACCATAATGTATATATCTGTACACACTGCATCTATTATACCTTGTACTCCTAACATCATTATACTTTTTTTTAATGGAAAATGTAAAAAAGTTCCCGCTCCAGTGATATAATATCATGAAAGTTCAGTAGAAGCAGCAATGGCGATTTCCTCATCTCAAACAATTTATTGAAACAAAAGCCCACCCCAGTGCTGGGTATACCCCCACAAAATGTCAGTGTCTCCATAACTTGTATGTGGCCTTGAGCATCAATTACCGCTTGACAACAACGTCTCATGCTGTTCACAAGTCGACTTATTGTCTGCTGAGGCATCCCACTCTTCATGAAGGACAGCCCTCAGGTCATGGAGGTTCTGGGGTACAGAGTTACGAGCCTCTACACGGCGACTCAGCTGATACCATATGTTTTCAAGGGGATTCAGGTCTGGAGAAGGTGCAGGCCACTCCATTTGAGGTCCCCCAGTCGTTCCCTAATAATGCGACCTCGTTGAGCTGGCACATTGTCCTCCATGAATATAAAATTAGGCCTGTATTGTTCATGTAGAGGCACAATGACTGGATTAATGATGATAGTCAAGTAGTATAGGCTTGTCATAGACCATTCATAAAGTGCAGGGCAGTTCTGTATTGACTAGACACACCTGCCCACACTGTAACACCACCACCAAAGGCTCGTCTGGTGACAACAGTGGCTAATGCATAGCCCTCTCCTTGATGTCTCCAACAACGTTGGCGTCCATCATTTCTTCTCAGCGTGAATGGACTTTCATCAGTGAACAGCACTGAGGCCCACTGGTCCCTGGTGCATCGTAGATGCTCCCTGGCCCATGCAAGACGATGACGCCTGTGGTCAGGTACCCTTGCAGGTCATCTAGCGCACACACCACGCTAATGTAAACGGTTTTGAATGGTCTGACATGACACTTGGGCTTCTCTCATTTCCCTTAAATGGGCCTGGAGTTGTGTGGCATATATCATCCGGTTCCGCAGGGCATTGTTCACAATGAAGTGGTCATCAGTGTGGGATGTGGCCAAAGGATGCCCACTTCTCTGACTTTCTGTGACTCTTCCAGTCTCTCTGTTGCAGCGTGTACAGATGTGAGGTATAGGCCCCAAGCCAGCCTTTAGTGTTTTTCAGCAGGCTGCGCCTCTCTGGTCAATATCAGTATAGAACTGACATTAAAATGCAATGCAATTGTATTTTAAAAGCAATCAGAATATTGTCTGTTATAGTCCCCTTGTGGGACTATTAGGTGGTAAAAATAACAAAAACAAGTGATCAAAAAGCATAATTTACCCCATAATGATACCAATGAAAACTACAAGACGTCCCGCAAAAATCAAGCCCTCACACAACTCCACACAAAAATTAAAAAGTTATGGGTCTTGGGAAGCGGCGATGCCAAAAGATTTTCTTCCGTTTAAAAAAAGGCGTTTCATTGAGCAAAAGTTATAAAATGTAAAAAAAAAAAATAAAAGATGAATTTGGTACCGCTATAATTGTGCTGACCCAGAAAATAAAGATATTATGTTATTTATACCGAAAAATGAACACTGTAAAATTTAAAACATAAAATCTCCGTGGCAGTCTTGCTGTTATTCCTATCTTCCTCCCAGACTGAGTTAATAAAAGTTAATCAGAAAGTTATGTGTACCATTAAAAAGTACAACTTGTCCCGTAAAAAACAAGCTCTCATACAGCTACATAGATAGAAAAATAAAAATGTTATAGCTCTTGGAAGGCGACGATGAAAAAAGGAAGAAAAACGCTGGTCACCAAGGGGTTAAGAGATGGTATATAAAATGCACGATTTGCCAATTTTAATAATGCCTCGCTCAATTTTTATATGAATTTTAGTGTAATAAATAGCCAGTATATAAACCTAAAATCATCACAGGGCTATGTTCACACAGTTTGTTGTTCTGTCAGTTTTCCAGTAGCTCACAAATTACATTTAAAGACGCTAAAAACAAAACAAAAAAACCTTTTAAAACACTGGGTAGAAGACACATATAACAGCGCACGCCACCTCTTCATGTGGTGGCGCCTCCGGCACTATAGCGGCCGAAGAGGTGCGCTGTTATATGTTTGTCTGTCCGTGTGTTTGTTCAATGCAGGCTAGAAATTAATGAATCAAAGGGCTCCTGATGAGGTTATTTTTAACCAAAAGCGCGTTGAGCCGATACTTGTTCTTAGCCAGCTACCTAAAAATGAGTTAATAATTGACAGATTGTAACAATGTTTCGGACAAGTTAGTAGTGAGGGATACATTGTTTAATAGGTTGGGTGGAACCTTGGTAATACACTGAGTATTAGAGCATTGTCAGGGTGATATACACACCGGTTTCCCTCCTAGACCCTCACTAATGATACTGATATAGGACAAGGACAATACTAGGAGATAGATCGCCAGTTAATGCGAGATATTTGCTCTGGCACATCATTTGGATTAGAGTAGTATTTGTCCTTGCCCACAATATCGTATGTAAAGGAATTAACACTATAGTGACTGAAGTGTCTTCTACCCAGTGTTTTAAAAGAAGTTTATTGTAATAAAGGTTTTTTTGTTTTGTTTTTAGCTTCTTTAAATTTAATTTGTGAGCTATACATTTAAGAGACGCAATTGGAGAGTATAATACTTGTTTAATGTGATTTGACTGTCAGTTTTCCATCCCCAAACTACCACATTACGATGACAGAAGTACAAACATTTCACTTTTTATGCAACGCTTAACCAGAATAATGGTGGTAAATTTAAAATACTTACAGATGATGAAGAGGATGGTGACCATTCGTAGCTGTGATCTGTGTGTGTCAGACATCCCGTGTACGGTTAGTAGTATATATATTATTTTTTTTTATCTTGTAAGGACCTTACAAGAATGGCATGAACTTACGTCTTGCCCAGGAAGGAAATAAAAAATAAAAAACACAAATTATCAGCCTGTAAAATAGTAACTATGTCTTCATGTACAGGACGCTAAATGAAATCGAAGTATGGTGTACTGAAAGTTATTAAACCGCTGTGGGTTTCTGGAGGAAGGACATAGCTATAAAAAAAACTGATGTGTCAACTGAGCAAATTACCCTTCAGTTTCATTACTCAGTACGGAAAAAACACTTCCCTGTATTTCTGAAGTTCTAGCTGTGCTGTTTTAAAGAAAACAAGTCCCATGTCGCTACACCCTGACTTGAAGAGGTTTTTCCCTCAGGACATTTATCACTGGCATGAGCCCTGCCTGTATAGCAGATACTGTGGGTTGCCATGGATGGAGGTCATTGCCTCTGGTGTGGAATCAGTGGGCAATGGCTGAAATGAGTATACATTTAGTAGAAAAATCAGGAGAATCGTAGTCAATCAAGCAAAAGGTCAGGGCTGGCAGAGTTCACACAATATGATAATCCAAGCAGATAAGGTCAAAGGCAAGTGGCAGAAGTCAGCAGCAATCCAAATGAATCCAAGCACTACAAAAACTAACCATCTGTTCAAGCTCTTCATCACTGGGGTTGTGCAGAAAAGAGGAATGGAGGGTTCTGGATCTCGTTTCTAGTCATCAGCCTGACTCTCACCATTGGCAGTCAGACATTGATTTACCTATTGTGTGGAAAGGTGATAAATGTCCATTGTGGAACAACCCCTTAAGAGAGGGTAACATTTTGACAGACATTCATATAAAAATAGAGAAAGCGAATGCCCCTTACAGCATTTTCCAATCCAATACTTTATATGCGTTTGAATATCAGTGGAGCGGAGGGGTCAGAAATGAACTTTTGGTTAGATTCCCGCTATAAGTTCTCTAAAGGTGGCCATACATATTAGTCTACAGTTGATCAAAGCGGTCAAACAAAACATTCTTCAGCTTAAACGTAACAAACTATTGTTTTGGTCGACTAATGACAGACCTTCATGGTCTGCAGAGAAGTCGTCTGTGTCTGAAATTTTCTTTCGATAGTCAGACAAAAGATTTAGGGGGTCATTTATTAAGCTAAAATATGCCTATATTAGGCATATTTCAGGCGCAGATTGCGGCACAGTGGCTAGTTGCGCTGCAATCTGCAAATTCTCCCCGCTCATGCCAGATCTAAAAAAGTGAGAGTGGCTTGGACGGGGAAGGGGACGGGCCTGGAGGCCCATCTCATTTACTATTACTATTTTCTACACCAGGCATAGAAAAAGGTCTAAATATAAGACGGCAAGGAAGGTGTCTTAAATTTAGAACTGGCGGAGGACCCGCTAAAGTTATAAAGAGTCCGGTGCCGCTACGTAACTCCGGCGGATGCACCACCAGGTTAGGGGTTTATTAAGACCAGCGTCTAAAACGCCTTTGTGCTCAAAGAAAGATTGTACATCGATGAAGGACCTTTCTTTGAAAGAAAGTTCCCAGAAAGTTCTTTGTCCACCCCCCTGGCTTCATTGAACATGTATGGCCAGTATTAACAACTGTAATGGTCGATATGGACTAAAATGTGTATGGCGGTTCAACAGATGATTGCTTGTTAAACTGTATGTTCAATCATCAACCTACATCTATCTAATGGGTATGGTCACCTTTAGAGACCCTGTGTCTCAGCATCACTGACACCATTAACCTTGTAGATTTCCTGTTACAGTTGTTCATGAATTCTATTTCCTTCTCGAGGTAGATGTCTGAATAGATATAGTCCAGTGTTAATGACTTACACTCTAGAAGATGGCTCTTATACCCCTCGGGCGATGGTCCTTATCCCCATTGATTATTTTCCTCTGTAAGTACTGATATTTCTTATGGGGTCTCACGTTTCAGTCGCCAGCAGGATATTTCTATGCAATTAATTTAGACTTTATTTAGCTTATTCAGTAGACACTTTCCACCCGTCAAAATGTCAAAATATTAAATAATGTAAGAATGATCGGAAACTTTCATTTTTACTTTAAAAAGTGACGACTGGTAAGGGAATAGATCCACCTGTCTCTTCAATGCAAATGAGCTCTTAACAAGCTCTGCCTCTAATGCCACCAGATGTAAGGCAGCTATCCTCTAAGTCAATGTTCGACCCTTTAAATATGCCTTGAGACATGACTCGGATAATAAATAAGCCAGCATCTCATCTGCAGACAGCTGTTTTCGGGTGATTGCCCCATATCAGTGCAGAGCAGAGCTTACTGACTTAACTGAGAAGCCTAAATCAGGATTTCGGGGCTACAATCTCTACTCTCCTTGAGGAGAGAGCGCCTTAATCGGCCGAAGGAGAGATAGTTTCACCCAAATGCTGACTTAGGCCTCTGACCCAGTTAAGTCTCTGCTCTGCAGTGATGAGGGGCAATCACCCCGAAACAGTTGTCTGCAGATGAGTTGCTGGCTTATTTGATATCAGAGTCATGTCTCAAGGCCAATTTAAAGGGTCGAAAATTGACTTATACGATAGCTGCCTTACATCTGGTGGCAAAGGAAGAGCTTGTTAACAGCTCATTTGCATCCCTTTCTTCCCAGAATTCCAGATGAGCATGTACGGCCTATAAGTCTCCTCAAGCCGATTAAGGAGCTCTCTCCCCAAGGAGACATAATAACTCTGGAAGAAATAATAGAAATTACAGCTGGAGCTGTTCATGTCTTACCTGCACAAATACTTAACTATCTTTTTTTTCCTGTGCATGAGCCAGTTTTTTTCCCAACAACTTACTACAAAGCTTATACTGGTGTTTTATAGGCTTATTCCACCCACCCTAAATTCTTTTTTTACATTTTGCTATAAAATTGCGCAATTCAAGGAATTTCAGTGTGTTCATACCAGTGTGCTGGTGTTTTGAAGTGTACACATAAGAATATTTCCAGCATCATATATTGTTTGGCTGAAGACTGTGTCCAAGTGCACTTTTTTTTTCCTAAACAACTGTTTTAACTTTGATTACACAAAAAATGTATTTAGCACAGACTAATGTGCGTAATCTGTTGTAGTTTATGAGGTATTTTATGACCTTATAGGAAACATAATTATTTTAAAAAAATATGGAAATGATATCTAGCTTGCTGCTTTTCCAAGGCTGCTATCTCAAGTGCATTGGAGATATTCAGGAGATACTCAGGAGGTAATCTGGAGGTGGATACAATCTAAACAAGTAAGATTTGTTTGTTAAAATCTTTCCCCTCTTTACAATGGCAGATCTGGTTCTGTGCAGGAATTGTTGTGCTTTTATTTCAGGTTCCACTCTTCAAAGGTTTGGATACTGTCTGATCTGTAGACAGCTCTCCATAATGCAGCAGGAAATTACCTTTTTGAAATATGAGATTTTTAAATTAACCACTAAACAAACTCAGGCTGAGAACATTGCAATGCCACTGCCACAGAGGCCCCCTAGAAATGGAAGATGGGTTACTGTAGGTTCTGGTAGACTGAGAGTTGTGGATAGAAGGCATGTCCCACAGTCTGTGGCTCTCCATAATTCATTTGCAGCACTTTCAGAGTGCAAGAGCAACATGGAGGATGGCTCAAGCACAGTGGATGAGAAACAATCATCTCCCATGCCTAAAGTATGTAAGACTGCAGCCAAAGACAAAAAGGAGAAGGTGAGGATTGATAGTAAGCAGCTGTTGGTGAGCGATTCCATCATAAGAGGTGTGAAGTTTGAGGAGAATGGTGTTGTGAGATGTCTCCCTGGTGTTACCGCTAGCAGGGATAGACGACGGATCCTAAATATTGTTAGGCAAGCAAAGCAGGAAAGGGAAGTAAATGTTATTCTCCATCTTGGGACAAACGATCTGGCTTGCAATGAGGTTTCAAAGGTGAAAGAAGCTTTTCATACACTTGGAAAGGATATACGGGAGGTTGCATCAACTGTTTCATTCTTGGCAGTTTTGCCTGTGCATAACCTTCAGCATGACAGGAAGATGCGCATTAAGGAATTCAATGTATAGCTTGGTGAATGGTGTCTGAACCAAGGGTTTGGCTTTGTGTCTCATGATAGCTCTTGTTGGAATGGAAAAGAACTGTACAAGAAAGATGGTTTGCATCTTTCTCTCAAGGGAACGAATGTCCTCGGTGAACAGTTCCAAGTATTTGCTAAGAAGCATTTAAACTAGGAAAGGGGGGCAAAAGAGTGATAATCCAGCAGTCCAACTGCCCCCCGGAACAATGCCAGAAGAGGCCAGTAGCACAAAGGTCAAGAAATGACAAGCTCAGGATCTTGTCTACAAATGCTCGCAGTCTAGGGAATAAGATCAATGAGCTTGAGGCTATAATGGCATCTGAGAATATAGATGTAGTGGCTGTTACTGAGACGTGGTTCAAGGGGAGTAATGACTGGGATATATCAATACCAGGGTACTCTTTATACAGGAAAGACAGAGAAGGCAAGAAGGGGGAGGGGTGGCCCTGTATGTGAAAGATAGCATAAAATCTAATTTGATACAAGTTAGCGAGAACAATTTAGAGTCAGTTTGGGTTACCTTGCAGCTTGATAATCATAAGGTAACTCGTGTAGGTGTGATATATAGACCACCTAGCCAAGTCAAAGAATTAGATGATCTACTAGTTGAGGAAATAGCTAAAATGACATTGAAGGGGGAAGATCATTATGGGAGACTTCAATCTTCCAGATGTAAACTGGAAAACCGAAATAGCTAGTTCTGCCAGGAGTACAGATATTCTAAATTCCCTACTGGGATTATCTCTACAGCAAGTAGTGGAGGAGCCAACCCGGAAGGAGGCCATTTTAGATTTGGTATTCACAAATGGGAATTTGGTATCTGATATTACTGTAGGGGAAAGCTTGGGATCTAGTGATCACCAGTCAGTGTGGTTTACTATAAGTACAGTGACACACCACACAAAAACAAAAGTTTTAGATTTTAGAAAAACTGACTTTTCTAAAATTAGATTAGTGGTATACGAGTCCCTATCAGATTGGAACAGTTTAATTGGAGTCCAGGAGAATTGGGACTACTTAAAAGTGGCACTATTGAAGGCAACAGAAAATTGCATTAGGCTTGTCAGTAAAAGCAAAAAAAAGGAAGAGACCACTGTGGTACTCAGCAGAAGTGGCCAAAATCATTAAAAACAAAAAGATAGCATTTAGGAATTCAAAAAAAAAAAAAAACGAGGATGACAGACAAATTTATAAGATTAGGCAGAGAGAGGCCAAACAAGTTATAAGAGTTTCTAAAGCACAGGCAGAAGAGAAATTAGCTCAGTCAGGGAAAAAAGGTGATAAGGCATTCTTCAGATACATAAATGAAAAAAGGAAACTAAAACAAGGAATTACCAAATTAAAAACTAAAGAAGGAAGGTATATGGAAGAAGATAAAGAACTAGCTGACTGCCTCAATGAATATTTCTGTTCAGTTTTTACAAAGGAAAATGAAGGAGAAGGACCTCAGTTAGGAAAGAAGACTAATGAATCTTTTGACGCATGTGTCTTTACAGAGGAAGAGGTTCTAAGTCAACTGTCTAAAATTAATACAAATAAGTCACAGGGGCCTGATGGGATACACCCAAAGCTATTAAAAGAGCTCAGCGGTGAACTAGCAAAACCATTAACAGATTTATTTAACCAATCACTGGCAACAGGAGTCGTCCCAGAAGATTGGAAATTAGCAAATGTTGTGCCCATTCACAAGAAAGGTAGTAGGGAGGAATCGGGCAACTACAGGCCAGTAAGCCTGACATCAATAGTGGGGAAATTAATGGAAACCATACTTAAGGAGAGGATTGTGGACCATCTAAAATCCCATGGATTGAAAGATGAAAAACAGCATGGGTTTACTTCAGGGAGATCATGTCAAACTAATCTTATTGATTTTTTTGATTGGGTGACTAAAATAATAGATGGAGGAGGTGCAGTAGACATTGCTTATCTAGACTTTAGTAAGGCTTTCGATACTGTCCCACACAGAAGGCTTATCAATAAAGTGCAGTCATTGGGCTTGGACTCCCATATTGTTGAATGGATTAGGCAGTGGCTGAGGGACAGACAACAGAGGGTTGTAGTCAATGGAGTATATTCAGACCAAGGTCTTGTTACCAGTGGGGTACCTCAGGGATCTGTTCTGGGACCCAAATTGTTTAATATCTGTATCAGCGAAATTGCAGAAGGCCTGATGGTAGGGTGTGCCTTTTTGCTGATGACACAAAGATTTGTAACAGGGTTGAAGTTCCTGGAGGGATACACCAAATGGAAAAGGACTTAGGAAAACTAGAGGAATGGTCAAAAATCTGGCAACTAAAATTTAATGTTGATAAGTGCAAGATAATGCACCTGGGACGTAAAAACCCAAGAGCAGAATATAAAATCAGTGATACAGTCCTAACCTCAGTATCTGAGGAAAGGGATTTAGGGGTCATTATTTCAGAAGACTTAAAGGTAGGCAGACAATGTCATAGAGCAGCAGGAGATGCTAGCAGAATGCTTGGGTGTATAGGGAGAGGCATTACCAGTAGACAGAGGGAGGCGCTCATGCCGCTCTACAGAGCACTAGTGAGACCTCATCTGGAGTATTGTGCGCAGTACTGGAGGCCATATCTCCAGAAGGATATTGATACTTTGGAGAGAGTTCAGAGAAGAGCTACTAAACTGGTACATGGATTGCAGGATAAAACTTACCAGGAAAGATTAAAGGACCTTAACATGTATAGCTTGGAAGAAAGACAAGACAGAGGGGATATGATAGAAACTTTTAAATACATAAAGGGAATCAACAAGGTAAAAGAGGAAAGAATATTTAAAAGAAGAAAAACTGCTACAAGAGGACATAGTTTTAAATTAGAGGGGCAAAGGTTTAAAAGTAATATCAGGAAGTATTACTTTACTGAGAGAGTAGTGGATGCACGGAATAGCCTTCCTGCAGAAGTGGTAGCTGCAAATACAGTGAAGGAGTTTAAGCATGCATGGGATAGGCATAAGGTCATCCTTCATATAAGATAGGGCCAGGGGCTATCCATAGTACTCAGTATATTGGGCAGACTAGATGGGCCAAATGGTTCTTATCTGCCGACACATTCTATGTTTCTATATAGATTGTGGGGCCCCTGAGAATTCCTCCTCCTCCTCATAAATTCAGTGTACCCCAATCCAATACCTCATGTACTTTTGGATACCAGTGAAGGATAGAGGTCAGAGATAAACTTTTGGTTAGATTTCCACTGTAGGTTCTAAAGGTGGCCATACACATTATTCTTAAGTTGATCAAAACAGTTTCAACTAAAATGATTGTTCATTGGGTCAAGTTTAACAACGAATAAGTGTTTTAGCCGACCGATGACCGACCATCATCGTCTGGAAACAAGTCGTCTGTGTTTGAAATTTTTGTTCAATAGTTGAACAAAAGATTTTTTGTTCAAAGAATGGTTGTTCGGGGCATGAAAGATCTCAGTTTTATTAAGTGTGTGTGGTCAGTTTGAACAACTTAATGTCCAATATGGACTAAACTGCACATGGCCGTGTCTGCGAAATGACTGTTTATAAGATGATCATTTGTTCAGTGCTGTTCGACCATCAACCATGGGTATGGTCAGCTTATAGAGACCTGCTGTGAGCAGCCTACCCCAAGCATCCGTATCACTGACCGCAATAACTGTGCATATTTCCTGCTTCAATTCTATTTCCTTCACGAGGTAGATGTCTGAATAGATAAAGTCTGTCCTCCTCTACATTAATACAGCAAATCTTCCCAGTGTGACCTTCTACTGACCTAAACTCTAGAAGATGGCTTTTCTACTCCATGGACGATGCTCCTCAGCCCCTCTGATTATCTTTCTCTGTAAGTACTGATATTTCTTTTTGGTTCACGCGTTTCAGTCATCAGCAGGTTGAACCATTTCTACTCAATTATACTCCTATGTGTAAGGTTTGCAGTGGGCCCTTTATGGCTTTCATTTATGAAACCTTCTTTGCTATAATTTTGACTTTTATTGAGCTTATTTAGTTAAGGTTTTCCACCCCCAAAAATGACCAAATATTAAATAATGTAAGACTGATCAGAAACATTCAGTCTAACTCCCCAAAAAATGACAACTGGTAAGGGAATGGATCCAGCTGTATCTTTAAGGAAACTCTAGCTGCCATGGGGCGACTGGACCTCATTTACTTGTAACACTGTGTAAGGCAAAGTACTGGAGTGTGTGTATATCTCACCCAGAATGCTCAGGTGAATGAGGTCAAAGAATCCAGGAAAGCTGGATGGTTTTAGCAAAGTGTAGTTTGCTAAGGCACATTTTATGGACCTGGATTTTTATGGAATGGTGGGTAGATTGTTAAAGGGACTTGCTATTCCCTCCCACTCCAGTACATTTTCCTCTAGCCTGAAGTAATCCCGGGTGTAGAGGCTGGGCTCATTACTGTAGGGAGAAATACAGGACTGCAATGCTTATTCAGTGTCGGAGCCTGGAAGCTGCATGACCTGTTAGCTGTGCACAGCCTGACCCCACTGTGTTAGATTAGAAGTATTTAGGTGAGGTAACCTAATGTATAGTTAGCGCCCAGATGTGCAAGAAAATTTACTTTATTTCACATACATATGGATACTTAAAAGTGACTAATGACCTGGATGTCCTATGTTGACCCCTGAAATCTCTGAATTTGTCATTGCCGAGTCGACCCCAAATTTTTTATTATTATGATGATTAGGAATATTAGCATTATTGTATTTCCAGTATTATTGTATCTTTGTTTAATGTATTATCACTATGATTTTCCTCATTTCCTCTATTAAGTGAGGTTATATCATTAAGGAGCTCCTATCAGCAGGATCAACCAAATTAAACCAGGCACACTGCCTAGTAGGGTTGATCGTTTTGATTAAAATGACACATGTCTTGGAAAAATTGGTTGTGGTGTATTCTTTATGCAAATAAGGGCTTCTGTTCACCAAGGGGCGTGGCCAGTACCGGAAAACTGAGAAGCTAATGTGCACCAAGGGGCTAAAGCGCGCCTCTTCGTGTACTAAAGCCCTAATTTGCAGAAATAATAATGTTAATTTTTTTTCTCAGGAACACTGCTACCGATATTTATAAAACAAGTATCATTGTAACCAGCAGGACCAACCCCATCAGGCAATATACCTCTCTTAATAGGGTTGATCGTGCTGATCTGTGCTCTTCAAGTCCATTTTTACATAAACGGATACAGAAATTAAAGGGAACCTGTCAAATGGAACAGTGTTTGAGCTCCATGCAGTATGTTACAGAGCAGGAGGAGCTGAGCAGATTAAAATACAGTTTTATGGGAAAAGCTTGTGTAAAACTTGTAATTTATCCATTTATATTCCGGCTCATTCTGGGCTTTGAAGTAGAGGAGGCGGTCCTATCAGTGATTGACAGCTATCTGTGTATACACAGTCATAGAGGGAAGGCTGTCAGCCACTGATAGGACCTCCTCCTCATAGAGGGAAGGCTGTCAGTCACTGATAGGACCTCCTCCTCATAGAGGGAAGGTTGTCAGTCACTGATAGGACCTCCTCCTCATAGAGGGAAGGCTGTCAGTCACTGATAGGACCTCCTCCTCATAGAGGGAAGGCTGTCAGTCACTGATAGGACCTCCTCCTCATAGAGGGAAGGCTGTCAGTCACTGATAGGACCTCCTCCTCATAGAGGGAAGGCTGTCAGTCCCTGATAGGACCTCCTCCTCATAGAGGGAAGGCTGTCAGTCACTGATAGGACCTCCTCCTCATAGAGGAAAGGCTGTCTGTCACTGATAGGACCTCCTCCTCATAGAGGGAAGGCTGTCAGTCACTGATAGGACCTCCTCCTCATAGAGGGAAGGCTGTCAGTCACTGATAGGACCTCCTCCTCATAGAGGGAAGGCTGTCAGTCACTGATAGGACCTCCTCCTCATAGAGGGCAGGCTGTCAGTCACTGATAGGACCTTCTCCTCATAGAGGGAAGGCTGTCAGTCACTGATAGGACCTCCTCCTCATAGAGGGAAGGCTGTCAGTCACTGATAGGACCTCCTCCTCATAGAGGGAAGGCTGTCAGTCACTGATAGGACCTCCTCCTCATAGAGGGAAGGCTGTCAGTCACTGATAGGACCTCCTCCTCATAGAGGGAAGGCTGTCAGTCACTGATAGGACCTCCTCCTCATAGAGGGAAGGCTGTCAGTCACTGATAGGACCTCCTCCTCATAGAGGGAAGGCTGTCAGTCACTGATAGGACCTCCTCCTCATAGAGGGAAGGCTGTCAGTCACTGATAGGACCTCCTCCTCATAGAGGGAAGGCTGTCAGTCACTGATAGGACCTCCTCCTCATAGAGGGAAGGCTGTCAGTCACTGATAGGACCTCCTCCTCATAGAGGGAAGGTTGTCAGTCACTGATAGGACCTCCTCCTCATAGAGGGAAAGCTGTCAGTCACTGATAGGACCTCCTCCTCATAGAGGGAAGGCTGTCAGTCACTGATAGGACCTCCTCCTGGACTTCAAAGCCCAGAATAAGCAGAAATGTTAATGTAATTCTTTAAAGGGGTTGTCCAGGATGAGAAAAACAAGGTTGGTTTATTCCAAGAACAGCGCCACCCCTGTCCATGGGTTGTACCTTGCAGCTCAGCTCCACTGAAGTGAATGGGGCTGAGCTGTAGTACCACACACAACCTGTGCTGTTTTTGGGAAAACCATCTTTTTTAAGTCCTGGACAACAATGATTTTCCATAAAATACATTGTAATGTAGAGATTATAAGCTGTAATTCTAAATGTTATCTCTATTCCTTTAACCTATTATCATGTTCTACATTACAGCTGTCATTGTAGGACTGTCAGGTAAGAGCCCCTGTGGGCACCAGATGGGGCGGGGTACCACTTTCTGGACATATATGTAGGTCCTATTGGGAGGATTCGGATCTACCACATATTTATGGCTTATCCTGTGGGTATGGCATTAAATCCTCCTCACCACCGACTAATCATAAGTGGTTAACCAAATCTATATAAAAATGTATGTAGTTGGACAGATGACTGGATTATTGTCTAGTTTGAGGAGGGAACTGGACAACCCTCCGGAACAACCTGCAATAACAAAGTGATCATTACTTACCCTGCACCACTGAGGCCAGTGATCAGCTGCAGCAGTCACGTGTTTGTCGCGGTGAAATCACCAGATAAGTAGAACCCGGCCAGGAGAACAAGAGCTGAGGCGCTGGGTTCTTTAGGTAGGTACTTAAATCCACTGTGGCTTAAGAAAGGCACTTACCTACTCACTTGCACTCTTTCAGCCCTGAGGATCATGTTCCGTCCATTGTCACATGGGTCCCAGCAGCCATTCTCTGACCACGGTGGTCATGTGCCGCCTGAGAACATGTCACTGCTGAGGACAGTGAATGGCTGCAGAGGTGCACATGAAGACGGATGGGAGATCACGATTCAGGTGCACAGGGGACCGGACTCGGTGTTGGCTGCAGTGTCGGTGACTAGTTTTTAGCCTGGGTAAATTTGAGCACTTAATTAGAACTGCAGTGGAACTCTTTAATAATTCCTATGGAAAATGTACCTGTGTAATGTGATGTATTGTAGGAGCTGCTGTCAGACCTGTGTAATGTGATGTGTTGTAGGAGCTGCTGTTAGACCTGTGTAATGTGATATGTTGTAGGAGTCAGACCTGTGTAATGTGATGTATTGTAGGAGCTGCTGTCAGACCTGTGTAATGTGATGTATTGTAGGAGCTGCTGTCAGACCTCTGTAATGTGATGTATTCTAGGAGCTGCTGTCAGAACTGTGTAATGTGATGTATTGTAGGAGCTGCTGTCAGACCTGTGTAATGTGATGTGTTGTAGGAGCTGCTGTCAGACCTGTGTAATGTGATGTGTTGTAGGAGCTGCTGTCAGACCTGTGTAATGTGATGTGTTGTAGGACCTGCTGTCAGACCTGTGTAATGTGATGTGTTGTAGGAGCTGCTGTTAGACCTGTGTAATGTGATGTATTCTAGGAGCTGCTGTCAGACCTGTGTAATGTGATGTGTTGTAGGAGCTGCTGTCAGTCCTGTGTAATGTGATGTGTTGTAGGAGCTGCTGTCAGACCTGTGTAATGTGATGTATTGTAGGAGCTGCTGTCAGACCTGTGTAATGTGATGTGTTGTAGGAGCTGCTGTCAGACCTGTGTAATGGGATGTGTTGTAGGAGCTGCTGTCAGACCTGTGTAATGTGATGTGTTGTAGGAGCTGCTGTCAGACCTGTGTAATGTGATGTATTCTAGGAGCTGCTGTCAGACCTGTGTAATGTGATGTATTGTAGGAGCTGCTGTCAGACCTGTGTAATGTGATGTATTCTAGGAGCTGCTGTCAGACCTGTGTAATGTGATGTATTCTAGGAGCTGCTGTCAGACCTGTGTAATGTGATGTATTCTAGGAGCTGCTGTCAGACCTGTGTAATGTGATGTATTCTAGGAGCTGCTGTCAGACCTGTGTAATGTGATGTATTCTAGGAGCTGCTGTCAGACCTGTGTAATGTGATGTATTCTAGGAGCTGCTGTCAGACCTGTGGTGACCTTCACTCCACCCTGGAACAAGATCTTACCTGGAGATGCTGTAAGAATGACCTGTGATGTGGACGCCACCGAGCAGGGAGACGTCACATACACCTGGTACAGGAACAATAAATGGTTAGATACAGGAAAGAGTTTCACCATTCCTTCCGCCCAGTCCAGACATGAAGGGAGTTACCAGTGCGGAACCAGTGAGGATAATATCAGCGAGGCCGTTACACTCAATGTTACAAAGGGTGAGTCAATGTGACGCTATATGTAGGGTTACTTATAGAATCTAATGCTGCAGTAATACAGTTTTCATGCGATCTTCAGACTATAGAGAGTAGAGAGCTTTGATTTTTGTACTTTAGGTCCCGTCGTCCTGCAGGCGCCGCCGTACATATATGAAGGAGATGACCTCCCGCTGAGATGTTACAGCGGCGCCAGGCACACAACGGGGCCAACAGTGTTTTATAGGAACAATACAATGATAAATCCATCCATCACTGACCCCGAAATCCTGGTCAGAGACCCCAGAGATGAGACCGCTGTATACAGGTGTGAAAAACAAGTAAAAGACTATACTACACACAGCGATGAGACTGTCCTCACTGATCGAGGTAAGGAGCCGTATCACAACCTGGACACTTCTTAACTTTGCGTTTCTGCATTTTACTACTGATCTATTTTCTATATTAATTATAATTATAGTAGTTTCAAATTTAAAGGTGACAGCCATGTTTAACTATTAAAGGGTTGTGTCCAGGATTTTGATACTGATGGCCTATCCTCCGACCCCCCATACCGCCGCTCATCAGCTGTTACCATACACTGCTCTGTCCATCGTGTAGTGGACCGGACCAATGACGTCAATAGGAGCAGCGCTATCCGCTACACAATGGACATAGCAGTTTAGTCAAGACTCCAGAGCTGCAATCAATGAGCTGATTGTGGGGGTGCGGGGTGTCGGACCCCACCAATCTGAATCTGATGGCCAATCCTGAGGATAGGATATGGATATCAAAATAGCGGACAAACCCTTTAAAGTGTAACTGTTATGTATATGTATGTATATTTTTATTAGTTTTTTGCTAATGGTTAGGGATAGGGAACATTTTTCTAATATATTTTATTTAGGGAAAACTTTTATTTATGCAATAAATTTGGTCTGAAATGTCCCTTAGCAGCCATTTTTTTCAGAGCCGTTACTAAGGGACATCGCAGTGCAGTGCTGTATTAGGGAGACATCTGCCCACACTGCTCCCTCATATAGTGGGGCTAATAAAGTGGTAACAAGTGTACAGAGATATATTATATATAAATACATCAACGTCGTTCCTGCTCACTGATCAGCGTGGCCAGTGCTGTCAGTCCCCCCCCCCCCCTCTACTGCTGCCGGGAGCGATGCCTGCGAGCGGTAAGTGCTCAATACAGGGAATGCAGGGGGGCAGAGGGAAGCTCCTCTGCAAAACACTTACCTCTTCCCAGGTGCATTATATGACAGGGGCGCAGTATACTACAGGGGGACTACAGGGGCGCAGTATACTACAGGGGGACTACAGGGGCGCAGTATACTACAGGGGACCTACAGGGGCGCAGTATACTACAGGGGCGCAGTATACTACAGGGGTGCATTATACTACAGGGGTGCATTATACTACAGGGGACTACAGGGGTGCATTATACTACAGGGGGACTACAGGGGCGCAGTATACTACAGGGGGACTACAGGGAGGCATTATACTACAGGGGGACTACAGGGGCGCAGTATACTACAGGGGACTACAGGGGTGCATTATACTACAGGGGACTACAGGGGTGCATTATACTACAGGGGGACTACAGGGGCGCAGTGTACTGCAGGGGGACTACAGGGGGGCAGTATACTACAGGGTACTACAGGGCGCAGTATACTACAGGGTACTACAGGGGCGCAGTATACTACAGGGTACTACAGGGGCGCAGTATACTAGAGGGGACTACAGGGGTGCATTATACTACAGGGGCGCAGTATACTACAGGGGAACTACAGGGGCGCAGTATACTACAGGTGGACTACAGGGGGACAGTATACTACAGGGGGACTACAGGGGCACAGTATACTACAGGGGACTACAGGGGCGCAGTATACTGCAGAGGGACTACAGGGGCGCAGTGTACTACAGGGGGACTACAGTGAAGTACACTGATCAAAAAAATAAAGGGAACACTTAAACAACACAATGTAACTCCAAGTCAATCACACTTCTGTGAAATCAAACTGTCCACTTAGGAAGCAACACTGAGTGACAATCAATTTCACATGCTGTTGTGCAAATGGGATAGACAACAGGTGGAAATTATAGGAAATTAGCAAGACACCCCCAATAAAGGAGTGGTTCTGCAGTTGGTCACCACAGACCACTTCTCAGTTCCTATGCTTCCTGGCTGATGTTTTGGTCACTTTTGAATGCTGGCGGTGCTTTCACTCTAGTGGTAGCATGAGACGGAGTCTACAACCCACACAAGTGGCTCAGGTAGTGCAGCTTATCCAGGATGGCACATCAATGCGAGCTGTGGCAAGAAGGTTTGCTGTGTCTGTCAGTGTAGTGTCCAGAGCATGGAGGCGCTACCGGGAGACAGGCCAGTACAGTCGTGGCCAAAAGTTTTGAGAATTAGATAAATATAGGAAATTAGAAAAGTTGCTGCTTAAGTTTTTATAATAGCAATTTGCATATACTCCAGAATGTTATGAAGAGTGATCAGATGAATTGCATAGTCCTTCTTTGCCATGAAAATTAACTTAATCCCAACAAAAACCTTTCCACTGCATTTCATTGCTGTCATTAAAGGACCTGCTGAGATCATTTCAGTAATCGTCTTGTTAACTCAGGTGAGAATGTTGACGAGCACAAGGCTGGAGATCATTATGTCAGGCTGGGTTAAAATGGCAGACTTGACCTGTTAAAAGGAGGGTGATGCTTGAAATCATTGTTCTTCCATTGTTAACCATGGTGACCTGCAAAGAAACGCATGCAGCCATCATTGCGTTGCATAAAAATGACTTCACAGGCAAGGATATTGTGGCTACTAAGATTGCACCTCAATCAACAATTTATAGGATCATCAAGAACTTCAAGGAAAGAGGTTCAATTCTTGTTAAGAAGGCTTCAGGGCATCCAAGAATGTCCAGCTAGCGCCAGGATTGTCTCCTAAAGACGATTCAACTGCGGGATCGGAGTGCCACCAGTGCAGAGCTTGCTCAGGAATGGCAGCAGGCAGGTGTGAGCGCATCTGCACGCACAGTGAGGCGAAGACTTTTGGAAGATGGCCTAGTGTCAAGAAGGGCAGCAAAGAAGCCACTTCTCTAAAAAAAAAAAACCCATCAGGGACAGATTGATCTTCTGCACAAAGTATGGTGAATGGACTGCTGAGGACTGGGGCAAAGTCATATTCTCCGATGAAGCCTCTTTCCGATTGTTTGGGGCATCTGGAAAAAGGCTTGTCTGGAGAAGAAAAGGTGAGCGCTACCATCAGTCCTGTGTCATGCCAACAGTAAAGCATCCTGAGACCATTCATGTGTGGGGTTGCTTCTCATCCAAGGGAGTGGGCTCACTCACAATTTTGCCCAAAGACACAGCCATGAATAAAGAATGGTACCAAAACACCCTCCAACAGCAACTTCTTCCAACAATCCAACAGTTTAGTGAAGAACAATGCATTTTCCAGCACGATGGAGCACCGTGCCATAAGGCAAAAGTGATAACTAAGTGGCTCGGGGACCAAAACGTTGACATTTTGGGTCCATGGCCTGGAAACTCCCCAGATCTTAATCCCATTGAGAACTTGTGGTCAATCCTCAAGAGGCAGGTGGACAAACAAAAACCCACTAATTCTGACAAACTCCAAGAAGTGATTATGAAAGAATGGGTTGCTATCAGTCAGGAATTGGCCCAGAAGTTGATTGAGAGCATGCCCAGTCGAATTGTAGAGGTCCTGAAAAAGAAGGGCCAACACTGCAAATACTGACTCTTTGCATAAATGTCATGTAATTGTCGATAAAAGCGTTTAAAACGTATGAAGTATGTGTAATTATATTTCACTACATCACAGAAACAACTGAAACAAAGATCTAAAAGCAGTTTAGCAGCAAACTTTGTGGAAACTAATATTTGTGTCATTCTCAAAACTTTTGGCCACGACTGTACATCAGGAGACGTGGAGGAGGCCGTAGGAGGACAACAACCCAGCAGCAGGACCGCTACCTCCGCCTTTGTGCAAGGAGGAACAGGAGGAGCACTGCCAGAGCCCTGCAAAATGACCTCCAGCAGGCCACAAATGTGCATGTGTCTGCTCAAACGGTCAGAAACAGACTCCATGAGGGTGATATGAGGGCCCGACGTCCACAGGTGGGGGTTGTGCTTACAGCTCAACACCGTGCAAGACTTTTGGCATTTGCCAGAGAACACCAAGATTGGCAAATTCGCCACTGGCGCCCTGTGCTCTTTACAGATGAAAGCAGGTTCACACTGAGCACATGTGACAGACGTGACAGAGTCTGGAGACGCCGTGGAGAACGTTCTGCTGCCTGCAACATCCTCCAGCATGACCGGTTTGGCATTGGGTCAGTAATGGTGTGGTGTGGCATTTCTTTGGAGGGCCGCACAGCCCTCCATGTGCTCGCCAGAGGTAGCCTGACTGCCATTAGGTACCGAGATGAGATCCTCAGACCCCTTGTGAGACCATATGCTGGTGCGGTTGGCCCTGGGTTCCTCCTAATGCAAGACAATGCTAGACCTCATGTGGCTGGAGTGTGTCAGCAGTTCCTGCAAGACAAAGGCATTGATGCTATGGACTGGCCAGCCCGTTCCCCAGAACTGAATCCAATTGAGCACATCTGGGACATCATGTCTCGCTCTATCCACCAACGTCACGTTGCACCACAGACTGTCCAGGAGTTGGCAGATGCTTTAGTCCAGGTCTGGGAGGAGATCCCTCAGGAGACCGTCCGCCACCTCATCAGGAGCATGCACAGGCGTTGTAGGGAGGTCATACAGGCACGTGGAGGCCACACACACTACTGAGCTTTATTTTGACTTGTTTTAAGGACATCAAAGTTGGATCAGCCTGTAGTGTGTTTTTCCACTTTAATTTTGAGTGTGACTCCAAATCCAGACCTCCATGGGTTGAAAAATTTGATTTCCATTTTTTAATTTTTGTGTGATTTTGTTGTCAGCACATTCAACTATGTAAAGAACAAAGTATTTCAGAAGAATATTTAATTAATTCAGATCTAGGATGTGTTATTTTTGTGTTCCCTTTATTTTTTTGAGCAGTGTATTATACTGCAGGGGGACTACAGGGGTGCATTATACTACAGGGGGACTACAGGGGCGCATTATACTACAGGGGCGCAGTATACTACAGGGGCGCAGTATACTATAGGGATCTACGGGGGCGTGTAATAATACAGATCAGGGCCCCCAGATGTTTTTTCCAAGGCTCAGAATATATTGCCCGCCAGAGATATAGCTCACTTTGATGGGGCTGATCTGAGGCGGATGGAGCTTGGGGGTCTGAGGTTTGATCCGATGCTGATGGAGCCTAGGATGTGATGAGCATTTGATCTGTGGTCTGATGAAAAATATTGTTTTTCTTGTTTTCCTCCTACAGATCGTTGTTGCGTCTTATAGTTTGAAAAACCCCCATTTTTAAAAAAAATAATAACCTATGTATCATATTAGTATTACTGGTTTCGATTCTCCATCATGACTTCTGCTGCTCCTCCATTCATGATAACGATTCATAGTGAAATCAACTCTGCCACCATCAGTGTCTGAAATTTACAAAGATTGATCATGTTTTTTTGAAGATGCAATTAAAGGGGTTTTCCAAGTGTTTTACACCCTCAGGATAGGACATCAGTATGTGATCGATGGGGTTCAAGAGGAAGCATCGGTCACATAGCCTAGGCCCTAGGCCATTAACGGGGCTGAGCTGTGATACCAAGTGCAGCCACTATACAGTGTAAGGCGCTGTGCTTGGGGAGGTGCGGTCTCTTCAAATAGCTGATTGGTGACGTGTCGGACCCCCGATGACCTCCAATCCCTGAGGATAGGTCTTTAGTATAAAACACAGAATATAGAATTGTAGAATTATTCTTATCTTGCCACTCTGCTACTTCACCCACCAGGATATATCTGTGGTGACAAATGTCTGAGCGATCTTCAGTCTTCTATAGAGAACATCAGAAGACACAAATAATACATTGTTATCTGTATTATATTCTCTACTTTCCATGACCTGTGAACGATGGGATGTTTTGTAGGAGCTGCTGCCTCATTCGTGGTGATCTTCTTTCCAAACTGGAGAAAGATCTTTACAGGAGAGTCTATAACAATGTACTGTGATGGAGAGCACTATGGGACATATTCCTGGTATAAAGATGGGAGATTATTGGAGAAAATTGATTGGAACTTTATTCCAATCCGGTCTGCACAAAGACATGACAGTGGGAGATACCAGTGTGGAACCAGATCTGTTCTCAGTCCTGAGGTCAGCTTGGACGTCAGCGATGGTGAGTTGGTTAAGTACCAATATAATGGGCACATTTACTGTTCTGCTGGCATCTCAAATCTGGATTATATGGTGATTGGCACATTGTGTTATACAGCTATTCTACATTGTCAGGATCAGAAAGCACTCAGATTCTGGTAATTTAACCCCTAAGATGCCACCGGTTACCACTAGGTAGTTCTATTGTTTGTGTAGGCACCTAAATCCTAGCAGATCATGCCATCTAAACACGCTCTGCTTCTGGCAAACAAAGAGTCTGTATGGGGACAAACAATGGCATTAGCAATCGCTCCTCCCCAAACTGTGGAGGAGATCGCTGCAAGGAACATTAACATCTTTCCATGCAGTATATCTGTATTCAGGATTATAACCCCTGACGAGCAGAGCAGAGAGGAGGATGAGGAGCTCGTTACCTCAGTGTTGTGATTAGGACAGGTTCTGTGTCTACTAATAGGACGGCGGCCATTTTATTTCCCCTGATTAATGCTCCCTAGATAAGCCATGAAAGGTGTTTGGGATTATATTTATAATAAAGTAACATTTAAGTATTTTCATTTTCTTAATTCCTGGAGAACCCCTATAACTATAAAAACAAAACAAAATATAGTCCAAAAATTACTTTTTTACACCAGAAAACTTGGTTTACGGTCGGTGTGAATGACCGTCCCTCCCCACCTTGTGGATACATCCAGAGTGCGATTATCTTCTTACAACCACTTGTATTTCAGGCCCGGTCATCCTGCAGGCATCTCACTTTGTAGAGGATGAAGGTGACCTAACTCTGAGATGTCACAGCCGTCCTGAGTATTCTGTAAAATGGACGAAATTCTATAAAGATGACAAATTACTACAGGATTCGGGAGATGAAACAATAAACCTCAGACAAGGAGATGTGGCTGGAAGATACCGATGTGAGAGAAGACTGAGCGGGTATCCTGTGTCTTACACCGATTCTGTGTCTGTTCCCATCAGAGGTAAATGCTGGAGGACATAAATGGGCCGGGACAAGGTATTTTGGTGCCCTGATGTGGCAAATGGCAACCACCCTGCCCCCAACAACAAAAATGTCCATGTATCTCATCCTAATAATACACACCTCAGCTGCTGCAGAACCTCATAATACACACCTCAGCTGCTGCAGATCCTCATAATACACCTCAGCTGCTGCAGATCCTCATAATACACCTAGCTGCTGCAGAACCTCATAATACACCTCATCTACTGCAGAACCTCATAATACACACCTCAGCTGCTGCAGATCCTCATAATACACCCCTCAGCTGCTGCAGAACCTCATAATACACACCTCAGCTGCTGCAGAACCTCATAATACACCCCTCAGCTGCTGCAGATCCTCATAATACACCTCAGCTGCTGCAGATCCTCATAATACACCTCAGCTGCTTCAGAACTTCATAGTACACCTCAGCTGCTGCAGAACCTCATAATACACACCTCAGCTGCTGCAGATCCTCATAATACACACCTCAGTTGCTTCAGAACCTCATAATACACCTCAGCTGCTTCAGAACTTCATAGTACACCTCAGCTGCTGCTGAACCTCATAATGCACACCTCGGCTGCTGCAGAACCTCATAATACTCTCCTCAGCTGCTGCAGGACATGATAATAAACACTGCAAGCCTTTTTAATAAAGATAGTCATCAGCTGTTGACGGGCATCTCTTCGTTAGGGTACACCCAACTAAGTTATGATAAGATTGATCAGGATACGGCCTAAAGGAGTGTTTATGAGCTGTCAGGAGGGAGCGAGCGATTAGGGAGATCCGAGGAGCTGAGAACAAGGAGGAGCAGCCTGTAGATGCAGTGAAACTGAAGGCTGCAGAAGACAAGCTGCTGAACATTTTTACTAAAGATCTTTTTTTTATGTTCTTTCCCGAGAAAAGTAGAATCTAGTAATAATAATAAATGTCCCAAAGGTTTCCAGATCCTGTAATAAACTAAAAGAAATTAAAAAAAGTTATAGCCATTTGACCAAAACATATAAAGATACTTCAATACCAGAGGACAGGACGGCGGCGATCAGAGAACCACATTCACACATCTGTCTATTAGACCCTTCTTATCTGCAGATGTATGAAGAAGTCCGTTATAACCATGAACATGGATGTGACACTTGGTTCCTTATTCCCACAGAGCTGTTCTCCCGTCCAGAGATCAGACTGACCCCATCCAATATTACAGAAGGTGATGACATGACCCTGACGTGTGACACCAGGCTTAGCCCATACAGACAGCGCACAGAACTACAATTTGCGTTCTACAGAGATGGGCGCGAAGTCCAGGGATTTACCACATCTGATAAATATGAAGTTCTGTCCGCTCAGCTGGAAGATTCTGGCATTTATTCCTGTACAGGGAGAACATCAGACGGCAGAGTGTGGAAACCAAGTCAAGAGTTAGATGTCCACCTGGGAGGTGAGTGTTAGGCCTCTTGCACACGGCCGTTGTGTGCCCGAGGCCGTATCGCGGACCCCATACGGAAAGTTTGCAGTACACGAGCACCGGCCCGAGTGCACTCCGCATCACGATGATGCGGAACGGAAGCACGGATCGGAACCCCACGGTTCTATTTTTTGGTGGTGCGGATGGATCACGGACCCATTCAAGTTGAATGGGTCTCGATCCGTCCCAGCCGCCGCAAATTGCGGTCCCCAATGCACAGAACGGACCCACAACGTGTGCAAGAGGCCTTAGGCTGAGTTCACATCGGTGTTAGAAATGCCCTTTTCTGATCCATCATAGGAGCAAACAAATAGAATTCATGTTGTGGTGGATCCATCACGTGATGGACACCAATGGAGCCTGATGGATCTCATTGACTTTTATAACGGGGTCAGTCACGACGTGCTGCACCTGTGGTGGAGTCTGAGATAGAAGCTACGATTGGATTTCATGTATCGGAGACCACTTTGCCCATACATATGACACCTGTGGCTGTATTTGTGTGGAGCAGAGGACCACCAAGGACACGGGCAGGAGGTAGGTAGGTGGTGCCGTTCTGTATTGTACTCATACCAGCAGGATTATTCCCCTTCCTATTGGCAGCGGTCGTGTCCAAACACCTCATTCATAGGCAGAGAAAAGGAAAGGACCATTCACACATTCTAATTCATCTTTCAGGTGGAAGAAAGGAAAAGAGGGATTTCATGCTGATGAATATTATCCGGCTGATAATGTCAGGACTGATTGTTGTTATAGGAGCTATTATTGTAAGTCATCACCTAAAGAGCCAAGCAGCCGATCCCCAGAAGAAAGGACAAGGACGGGGTTAATTACAGAGTGTCATCAGACACCCCCTTTAATTTGCTAGAATTATGTCAGTGTCATTATCCTGTACCCCAAGTGTCAGTGTCATTATCCTGTACCCCAAGTGTCAGTGTCATTATCCTGTACCCCAAGTGTCAGTGTCATTATCCTGTACCCCAAGTGTCAGTGTCATTATCCTGTACCCCAAGTGTCAGTGTCATTATCCTGTACCCCAAGTGTCAGTGTCATTATCCTGTACCCCAAGTGTCAGTGTCATTATCCTGTACCCCAAGTGTCAGTGTCATTATCCTGTACCCCGAGTGTCAGTGTCATTATCCTGTACCCCAAGTGTCAGTGTCATTATCCTGCACCCCAAGTGTCAGTGTCATTATCCTGTACCCCAAGTGTCAGTGTCATTATCCTGTACCCCAAGTGTCAGTGTCATTATCCTGTACCCCGAGTGTCAGTGTCCTTATCCTGTACCCCGAGTGTCAGTGTCATTATCCTGTACCCCGAGTGTCAGTGTCATTATCCTGTACCCCGAGTGTCAGTGTCATTATCCTGTACCCCGAGTGTCAGTGTCATTATCCTGTACCCCGAGTGTCAGTGTCATTATCCTGTACCCCGAGTGTCAGTGTCATTATCCTGTACCCCGAGTGTCAGTGTCATTATCCTGTACCCCAAGTGTCAGTGTCATTATCCTGTACCCCAAGTGTCAGTGTCATCATCGTGTACCCCAAGTGTCATTATCCTGTACCCCAAGTGTCGGTGTCATTATCCTGTACCCCCAGTGTCAGTGTCATTATCCTGTACCCCAAGTGTCAGTGTCATTATCCTGTACCCCAAGTGTCAGTGTCATTATCCTGTACCCCAAGTGTCAGCGTCATTATCCTGTACCCCAAGTGTCAGCGTCATTATCCTGTACCCCAAGTGTCAGTGTCATTATCCTGTACCCCAAGTGTCAGTGTCATTATCCTGTACCCCGAGTGTCAGTGTCATTATCCTGTACCCCGAGTGTCAGTGTCATTATCCTGTACCCCAAGTGTCATTATCCTGTACCCCATGTGTCAGTGTCATTATCCTGTACCCCAAGTGTCAGTGTCATTATCCTGTACCCCAAGTGTCAGTGTCATTATCCTGTACCCCGAGAGTCAGTGTCATTATCCTGTACCCCGAGAGTCAGTGTCATTATCCTGTACCCCCAGTGTCAGTGTCATTATCCTGTACCCCAAGTGTCAGTGTCATTATCCTGTACCCCAAGTGTCAGTGTCATTATCCTGTACCCCAAGTGTCAGTGTCATTATCCTGTACCCCAAGTGTCAGCGTCATTATCCTGTACCCCAAGTGTCAGCGTCATTATCCTGTACCCCAAGTGTCAGCGTCATTATCCTGTACCCCAAGTGTCAGTGTCATTATCCTGTACCCCGAGAGTCAGTGTCATTATCCTGTACCCCCAGTGTCAGTGTCATTATCCTGTACCCCAAGTGTCAGTGTCATTATCCTGTACCCCAAGTGTCAGTGTCATTATCCTGTACCCCAAGTGTCAGTGTCATTATCCTGTACCCCAAGTGTCAGCGTCATTATCCTGTACCCCAAGTGTCAGCGTCATTATCCTGTACCCCAAGTGTCAGCGTCATTATCCTGTACCCCAAGTGTCAGCGTCATTATCCTGTACCCCGAGTGTCAGTGTCATTATCCTGTACCCCGAGTGTCAGTGTCATTATCCTGTACCCCGAGTGTCAGTGTCATTATCCTGTACCCCGAGTGTCAGTGTCATTATCCTGTACCCCGAGTGTCAGTGTCATTATCCTGTACCCCGAGTGTCAGTGTCATTATCCTGTACCCCGAGTGTCAGTGTCATTATCCTGTACCCCAAGTGTCAGTGTCATTATCCTGTACCCCAAGTGTCATTATCCTGTACCCCGAGTGTCAGTGTCATTATCCTGTACCCCGAGTGTCAGTGTCATTATCCTGTACCCCGAGTGTCAGTGTCATTATCCTGTACCCCGAGTGTCAGTGTCATTATCCTGTACCCCGAGTGTCAGTGTCATTATCCTGTACCCCGAGTGTCAGTGTCATTATCCTGTACCCCCAGTGTCAGTGTCATTATCCTGTACCCCGAGTGTCAGTGTCATTATCCTGTACCCCGAGTGTCAGTGTCATTATCCTGTACCCCGAGTGTCAGTGTCATTATCCTGTACCCCAAGTGTCATTATCCTGTACCCCAAGTGTCAGTGTCATTATCCTGTACCCCAAGTGTCATTATCCTGTACCCCAAGTGTCAGTGTCATTATCCTGTACCCCAAGTGTCAGTGTCATTATCCTGTACCCCAAGTGTCAGTGTCATTATCCTGTACCCCAAGTGTCAGTGTCATTATCCTGTACCCCAGGTGTCAGTGTCATTTTCCTGATACTGTGGTAATTGCATGTAGTTAAAAATTTGGTATATCTACTAAGTTAATCAATAAAATGTATGTGTATAGCGCCATCTGCTGTTTCATTTCCTTATTTATCTCTCAACCATTCTGAGGTGGTCGCACATGCTCTGTTCCATCCTTCATCTGTCACCGGCCATATTTAAAGCTGAAAGCTGTTGAAAACTGTGACATTTACAGGAAGTGAGAAAGGACACGTCCCTGAGCTGTGACAGGGAGAGAGCTGCCACGGAAAGGACACGCACCCCGATTTGGATCAAGTCACAATCACAGGAGAGTAATAAAAAATAAAAAGGTGGCGCTGCCAGCTGATGCAAAGTAAAACTTGCCTACAGGAGACAACGCGTTTCGATATGGGCACCACATCTTCATCAGGCCAAACATAAAATACAGATAACAGAGAAAATTAAATCTAGATAATGACGGCACCTAAACGCCATGTATCCCTCCTGTATGAGAAGCTGCAGGAAAAGTAACTCTGAAAGAAATAATGGTAATCCTAATAATGATGAATGGTAAGAATCCCATTAAAACGAGGGCCTGCAATCGCCTGCAATCTCAACCACCAGAAAAGAGCAGTGGGAAGAGCAGTGATGTCCGGAAAACTGCAATTATGCTCCCTATCGTTATGTTTAAAGGGGTTTTCCAGCTTCTATCAAACCAACTTTCACTCTGTAATACAGTGTATTGTAATTGACAAGAATGAGCGCGATCTCTCCATACGGAACACCGCCACATCGTGTGCTGCGGCCCTGTACTCCTCTCTCTTCTATGTTCTGTAGTGTGAACAGAGAGGATCGGCACCCGACTTCCCGCCGTGTCCGCGCGAGGAAGAGGAAACTCCAAATCGTGATGCAGAAAATCTCAGCGGACCCGCAGCTTCTTCAATTCATAGGCTTTTTTTAATTTCATAAATCCATATATAAAGGACGCGTTTCGGCCGGTCCAGCCTTCGTCAGCAAACATTCATAAACTGATTCGCATCCTTCAGTTATAGCCGCCCCCAACACGTGCAATGACGTCAGACGGCAAACTGAAGGCGGTAATCTGATATGTGATAGACTGGCAACATGGCAAACAAACATATATACCAATAACAAAAATATATAACGATATAACGATACCGCTGGTTCACAGAGAATCATCGCCGATTCGCCGTCTGGAAAAGGAAACTATTATTTGGTTAGCGTAACCATAAATGTCATCTCATCCATCAATCTAAATGAACAACCTCATAATCCCTATGAAGTGCCCCAGGTATGGATCTAATCTGCTTCTCTACACAATTACTGCTTTCTAATGTCTCCACCCCTCCTGCGTCTTGTAACCCGTTCCAATACTATCCAATAATCTGAACTGGGAGATAGAATGAAAATGCGCTGGAATGGGTAGCACTAGATTCCCAGTCCGTATCGTGGACTTGTGTTTGCATCGTCTCCCCAATATAGACCAGGCCACACGGACATTTAATCAGATAGATTACGTGGGTGGATTCACAAGTAAAGAAGCTATTCATTTTAAAAGGTTTTCCCGTATATGGGTGATAGAAGGATTCCCCCTTAATAATGTGCGAACATTGCGCACAATGCAGACAAGGGTAGGTGCCGTTTTCCTGACTCCTCGACACACTTTGTCGCACATTCATTTTCATGGAGCCAATATCGGCTTGTACTAGGTGGTGACGATAATTTTCCGTGCGTCTATTACAAATCGAAGGTGGATTCTTGAATTCTACAATCTGTGGATAGGATTTTCCCAGGAGCGACCAATGTTTCCGAACAATGTAATCAAACCTCTTATTAAAACGGTGAAACTTATGTACAAGGCCGCCCGAGGGCTCTTTTCTATCATTTTATCACGTACCGGTGCAAGGACAGCCTCCTCCAGAACTTTTTTAGGGTAGCCTCTATCCTCAAATCTATCCATTATCTCTCCTATCCTCCTTTCCCGGACACAATCCGTTTTACCCGCTGTATCTTGGATTTCGGGATAGCCTCCTTCAAGGGCAAGGGATGGGCACTTGTAAAAAGTGTAACACACTATTTTTATCAGTTTCTTTTCTATAAAAATCATCCTTTATCACCACTGTACCTAAAAAACATATGTCACGGATGGTGTACAGGAAACAAGACAATGCAATACAATTAATGACTCACTGGATCCACAACTAAGGAACAAAAGGGAGACCCCTGCATGAGACCTGCCACTCTCCCTAACTGCTCAGCCCACGCGAACACCCCAAAGGTGGATGGGCGCATCCACGCACCTCGGCTATCCAATACCCGAAGACCCTTCAATAGTGAGGGAACACGACCACCGGCTCCCTACACTAGACACGGAGGGAGACAGGGTCACCTGAAAATCCAGCAGACAGAAAATCACAAATAAAGGAACAGCACTCAACTTGCAGACGACTGGGAAATAGAATCAGCATGCACACACACTCCAGGAAGTTGTATAAGCCGCAACCTAATGCATCATGGGGAGGAACTTAAAGGGAAGCAATCAGTCCAACTGCATGACAGCTGAGATAGACTAACGAGATGAGGAACTTAACCAAAACAAATAAACTCAAGGAGGAGGATCTGGAAAGCTCCTGTCAGAGCTTCTCAGCTGTCTGGTTGTGACAGTACCCCTCCCTCTACGAGTGGACTCCGGACACTCAGGGCCCACCTTCTCAGGATGGGGCCCCTATGGAAAGCCCTGATGAGACGAGTGGCCTTAATGTCCGTCACTGGGACCCACATCCTCTCCTCAGGACCATAACCCTCCCAATGAACGAGGTACTGGAGGGAACCGCGGACAAGACGAGAATCCACAATCCTAGAGACCTGAAATTCAAGATTTCCATCAACCATAATCGGAGGAGGAGGCAAAGGCGAGGGTACAATAGGTTGAACATAAGGTTTCAATAAGGACTTATGAAAAACATTATGGATCTTCCAAGTCTGAGGAAGATCAAGACGGTAGGCAACAGGATTGATGACAGACAGGATCTTGTAAGGCCCAATAAACCTAGGACCCAACTTCCAGGAGGGAACCTTCAATTTGATATTTTTGGTAGACAACCACACCAGATCACCAACATTCAGGTCCGGACCAGGCACACGTCTCTTATCTGCCACACGCTTATATCTCTCACTCATGCTCTTTAGATTATCCTGAATCTTTTGCCAAATAGATGACAAAGACGAGGAGAATCTGTCCTCATCAGGTAAACCAGAAGACCCCTCTCCCGAGAAAGTCCCAAACTGCGGATGAAACCCATATGCACCAAAAAATGGTGACTTATCAGAGGACTCCTGACGACTGTTATTTAAAGCAAACTCGGCAAGGGACAAAAAAGAACACCAATCCTCCTGATTCTCCGCCACAAAACAGCGCAGATATGTCTCCAGATTCTGATTGACGCGCTCTGTCTGGCCATCCGACTGCGGGTGGAAAGCAGAAGAGAATGACAACCGAACCCCCAAGCGAGAACAGAAAGCCTTCCAGAATCTGGAAACAAACTGCGTGCCCCTATCAGAGACTATGTCTGAAGGAATACCATGCAATTTGACAATGTGGTCAATAAATGCCTGCGCCAGCGTCTTAGCATTGGGCAAACCAGAAAAAAGGATGAAATGCACCATTTTGCTAAAATGGTCCACCACCACCAGAATCACAGTCTTCCCCGAGGAACGAGGCAAATCCGTTATGAAGTCCATGGACAGATGTGTCCAAGGACGGGAAGGAATGGGTAAGGGAAGGAGAGGACCTGATGGCCGTGAATGAGGGACTTTGGCACGAGCGCAAGTCTCGCAAGCTGCCACAAAACCCTCAACCGACTTACGAAGCGCAGGCCACCAGAATCTCCGAGCAATGAGATCCAGTGTGGCTCTTGCCCCCGGGTGCCCAGCAAGGACCGTATCGTGGTGTTCCTTAAAAATCTTGTGTCTCAAAGCGAGAGGCACAAACAACCTCCCAGGAGGACACAGATCAGGAGCCTCTGACTGGGCTGCCTGCAACCCTGCCTCCAATTCAGGAAAAAGAGCAGAGACCACCACACCTTCAGCCAAAATGGGACCCGGGTCTTCAAAATTCCCACCTCCCGGAAAACAACGTGACAGGGCATCTGCCTTCACATTCTTAACCCCAAGGCGGAACGTGACAACAAAATTAAACCTTGAAAAGAACAAAGACCATCTGGCCTGTCTCGGGTTCAGACGCTTGGCTGACTCCAAGTAGGCCAGATTTTTATGGTCAGTAAACACGGTAATAGGGTGTCTGGCTCCCTCTAGCCAATGGCGCCATTCCTCAAAAGCCAACTTGATGGCCAACAATTCCCTATCTCCCACATCATAATTTCTCTCTGCGGAGGACAGTTTCTTCGAGAAAAAGGCACATGGTTGCCATTTGGCAGGAGAGGAACCCTGAGACAAGACCGCACCCACCCCTACCTCAGAAGCATCAACCTCAACTATGAAGGGTAACGAAATATCAGGTTGTACCAGGATGGGAGCGGAAGCAAAACTCTCCTTGATATTAGAAAAGGCCTTACGCGCCTCTACCGACCAGGAAGAAAAATCTACCCCCTTTCTGGTCATATCAGTGAGTGGTTTAACAACAGAGGAATAATTCAAAATAAACTTCCTGTAATAATTGGCAAAGCCCAAAAAACGCATCAGCGCCTTCTGATTCTCAGGAAGCTCCCACTCAAGCACAGCGCGGACCTTCTCGGGGTCCATGCGAAAACCAGAAGCGGAGAGAAAAAACCCCAGAAATTGAATTTCTGGAACCGCAAACACACATTTTTCCAGTTTCGCGTATAATTTATTCTCCCGCAGGATGAGCAAGACCTGACGTAAGTGTTCCTTATGAGTCTTGAAATCAGGAGAAAAAATCAAAATGTCATCCAAATACACTAATACAAATTTTCCCATTAAATGATAAAAAATGCTGTTCACGAAATGCTGAAAAACGGCTGGGGCATTCATCAAACCAAAAGGCATAACCAAATTCTCAAAATGGCCCTCAGGGGTATTGAAAGCCGTCTTCCATTCGTCTCCTTCTCTGACCCTGACCAGGTTGTATGCCCCTCTTAGGTCTAATTTGGAAAAGACTTTAGCCCCAACAACCTGGTTAAACAGGTCTGGGATCAGAGGAAGCGGATAAGGGTCATGAATAGTGATACTGTTCAGCTCCCTGAAATCCAGAGAAGGTCTGAAAGAACCATCTTTTTTCTTAACAAAGAAAAAAACAGCGGCAACAGGTGACTTCGAGGGTCGTATGTGTCCTTTTCTCAGACTCTCAGAGATATAAGCACGCATAGCGACCCTCTCAGGTTGGGAAAGATTGTATAAACGAGATTTAGGCAGCTTGGCGCCTGGGATGAGATTAATAGGGCAATCGTACTCCCTGTGCGGGGGCAAATCCTGAACTCCACTTTCAGAGAAGACATCCGAAAATTCAGAGAGGAAAGGTGGTACAGTCTTAGTAGAAACCTCAGAAACAGATGTCATGAGGCAATTCTCTCTGCAAAAGTCACTCCAACCATTTATTTGCCTCGCTTGCCAATCAATGATGGGGTTATGTTTAGTGAGCCAGGGTAGCCCCAACACTAGAGGAGTAGGCAAACCGCTAAGGACGAAACATGACACATCCTCAACATGAGCATCACTCACAATTAAACGGATATTGTGAACTATGCCCTTTAATGATTTCTGAGAAAGTGGAGCGGAATCAATAGCAAAAACAGGAATATCCTTTCCCAAAGTGCATACCTGGAAACCATGAGTTATTGCAAATTGATTATCAATGAGATTGACAGCTGCTCCACTATCCACAAAAATCTCACAAAAAATGCTCTTGCTCTCTAGCGCCACCCTAGCAGGCAGGACAAAACGGGAACTACAAGCAAACGGAAAACCTTCAATTTCCGCCTCAACCCTGCCAATAGTAACAGACGGAACATTTTTAAAAGATCTTTTCCTTTTTGTTTCTTTATTACTCCCAGAAGACTGCCTGAATCTCCTAGAGGGACACACATTTGCCAAGTGATTTATACCTCCACAACAAAAACAAACCCTTCCATGCGGGCTGAATCTTCTATTGTCAGAGGCAATCAACCCCAGCTGCATGGGCTCCTGCTCAGAAGGGGCTGACAGCGACTGAGACCCCTGCGCACCGAAAGAGACCGCTGCACTGTCCCGGGACTGAGTATGACAGGAAGGAGAGTTCTCTCCTCTCTCTCTAAGACGCCTGTCAATACAAACGGCCTGAGACATAGCAGAATCCAAGGAGGTAGGTCTCTCATGAAAGGCAAATGCATCTTTCAATCCCTCTGAAAGACCATGGCAAAATTGACTTCGGAGTGCAGCATCATTCCAACCAGTATCAGCTGCCCATCTCCGAAATTCTGAGCAGTATATCTCTGCGGATTGTTTACCCTGGCATAACAGACATAGTCTAGACTCAGCCAGAGCAATACGATCCGGATCATCATATATCTGACCCAGGGCTAAAAAGAATTCATCCACTGAACGGAGGGGCCGTGCCCCCTCCGGCAGCGAAAAGGCCCAGGATTGAGTGTTACCCCTGAGCAGCGATATAATGATCCCCACCCTCCGTTTTTCATCACCAGAGGAATGGGGAAGAAGGCGAAAATGGAGTTTGCAAGCCTCTCTAAAACGCACAAAATACTCACTACCCCCGGAGAACGTATCCGGTAGCGAGATCTTAGGCTCAGAACAAACTCCATGAACGCAAGCTGAACCGGTCACTTGAAACTGAGAAAAAGTCTTACGGAGATCAGCTACCTCCAATGAAAGACCCTGGAAGCGCTCAGCCAAAAGTGAAACCGAATCCATGCTTGAGACGGTTTTAGGTGGCTTATAATGTCACGGATGGTGTACAGGAAACAAGACAATGCAATACAATTAATGACTCACTGGATCCACAACTAAGGAACAAAAGGGAGACCCCTGCATGAGACCTGTCACTCTCCCTAACTGCTCAGCCCACGCGAACACCCCAAAGGTGGATGGGCGCATATCCACGCACCTCGGCTATCCAATACCCGAAGACCCTACAATAGTGAGGGGACACGACCACCGGCTCCCTACACTAGACACGGAGGGAGACAGGGTCACCTGAAAATCCAGCAGACAGAAAATCACAAATAAAGGAACAGCACTCAACTTGCAGACGACTGGGAAATAGAAACAGCATGCACACACACTCCAGGAAGTTGTATAAGCCGCAACCTAATGCATCATGGGGAGGAACTTAAAGGGAAGCAATCAGTCCAACTGCATGACAGCTGAGATAGACTAACGAGATGAGGAACTTAACCAAAACAAAGAAACTCAAGGAGGAGGATCTGGAAAGCTCCTGTCAGAGCTTCTCAGCTGTCTGGTTGTGACAACGTACTTGAGTCTGATCGTAAGTCATGGTGAATTTTAGGCCAGTTAGTACATTGTTTATACGTTCATGGAAGGCCAT
Organism: Bufo bufo; assembly: GCF_905171765.1. Lineage (NCBI taxonomy): Eukaryota > Metazoa > Chordata > Amphibia > Anura > Bufonidae > Bufo > Bufo bufo. The sequence continues at coordinate 92,342,498 of NC_053399.1, forward strand.
GAGGGTCTCCACACGCAAACAATATCATCAATAAATCCTTTCCTTAACAAAACATTTTTCTGATAATTCAAATCCATTTATACGTATGTTTCTTCAAATGATGACATAAATGCGTTTGCGCAGGGCGGGGCCACATTCAAGCCCATCGCGGTCCCCCGTCTCCAAATAGAAAGTAATTCCTAAACATTACAAGATGTAACAATTATAACACAAATTCTTGCTATACTTCAGTGTATTTACTTGATTGCAACAAAAGTGATATCGCCTCCATACCATCATCATGTGCCAGTATTAAGTCCCCCCCATCATCATGTGCCAGTATTAAGTCCCCCCCATCATCATGTGCCAGTATTAAGTCCCCCCCCATCATCATGTGCCAGTATTAAGTCCCCCCCCATCATCATGTGCCAGTATTAAGTCCCCCCCCATCATCATGTGCCAGTATTAAGTCCCCCCCCATCATCATGTGCCAGTATTAAGTCCCCCCCATCATCATGTGCCAGTATTAAGTCCCCCCCATCATCATGTGCCAGTATTAAGTCCCCCCCATCATCATATGCCAGTTTTAAGTCCCCCCCCATCATGTGCCAGTATTAAGTCGTCCCCACATTGTAATCCCCCCCATTGTAATAAGCCCCCCCAATGTGCCAGTAACACTATTGTAAAAAAAAACCAAAAAAAAAACCACTTATACTTACCTCAGTGTCAGCGATGCGATGCAGACTCTTCCTGTGTCCCGCGCTGTAAGGCTCAGGCGGCGCGATTACGTCATCGCTCCGCCTGCGCCGGCCTCTGATAGGCTGCAGGCACTAGGCCGGCAGCCTATCAGAGGAAGGGGAAGGGACACGCCTCTCCCTCCGCTGGCACAGGCAGGTTACAATGGAGATGAGCGCAATGGAAGCGCTCCTCTCCCTGTGCCCGGCGGCGGCGGCTCACTTAGGGGGGGGGGCATTTTAGTTGGGGGGGCACAGCATGATGTAGGGGGGGCCATGGCCCCCTCTGGCCCCCCCCCTGGCGACGCCACTGCCGCCCATCTTCTCCGGAATGCGATCCTCCCTGTGAGCGTCTGTATTCGGCGCATGCGCAGTGACTGACCGCTTTCTGCACAGACATCTCCACTGCGCCTGTTCCTCGGAGCACTATGACGTCATCGGCGCAGTGGAGATGTCTGAGCAGGGAAGCGGTCAGACATTCACTGCGCATGCGCCGATAAAACAGACGCGCACGGCGCATGCGCGAGAATTCGTCCGCTGGCTCACAGGGAGGATCGCATTCCGGAGGAGATGGGCGGGCTGGAGGGACGCGCTGGGCGGCGGCATTTTGTGAAGGCCTCTAGGCGCTAATGACGCCCCCATCGCACCTAGAGGCTCATTAGCATATCAATATAAGTTCTTTTTTTAGCGAAACGGCTGCCCCAAAAGCTATTATATTAGGATTGTTTGGTAGAGCAGACACTAGCGGATCGCTAGTGTCTGAAAGCTAATTATGTGAAAACAAAGTGGTAGAAACCCTTTAACTGAGGCTGGGTTCACATGGGGCGTGACGGATTTGTTCAGAATGCGTCCTGGGTGCATTGCGACAAACCCGCGTGAGTAGGTACACAATTGCAGTCAGTTTTGACAGTTTTGACTGCGTTCAGTTTTTATCACGCTGGTGCAATGCGTTTTGTACGCGCGTGATAAAAAACTGAATGTGGTACCCAGACCCGAACTTCTTCACTGAAGTTCAGGTTTGGGTTAGGTGGTGTGTAGATGTAATTATTTTTCCTTTATAACATGGTTATAAGGGAAAATAATAGCATTCTTTAATACTGAATGCTTAGTACAAGGTCAATTGAGGGTTAAATTTTTTTTTTAAAATTAACTCACCTCCTCCAATTGATCGCGTAGCTGCCGGTCTCCTGTTCTTTCTTCAGGACCTGTCAAAGGACCTGTGGTGATGTCACTGAGCTCATCACATGGTCCAATCACATGATCCATCACCACGGTGATGAACCATGTGTTTAGACCATGTGATGTGACGACACCACAGGTCTTTTATCCAGCAGCTCATGATTAAAGAAGTAAGAAGAGATCAGCAACTACGTGATCAAGAGGAGGAGGTGAGTTAATAATTTTTTTAGTTTTTAACCCTCTGACCCAGTTAAGTCTCTGCTCTGCAGTGATGAGGGGCAATCACCCTGAAACAGTTGTCTGCAGATGAGTTGCTGGCTTATTTGATATCAGAGTCATGTCTCAAGGCCAATTTAAAGGGTCGAACATTGACTTATAGGATAGCTGCCTTACATCTGGTGGCAAAGGAAGAGCTTGTTAACAGCTCATTTGCATCCCTTTCTTCCCAGAATTCCAGATGAGCATGTACGGCCTATAAGTCTCCTGAAGCAGATTAAGGAGCTCTCTCCCCAAGGAGACATAATAATTCTGGAAGAAATAATAGAAATTACAGCTGGAGCTGTCCATGTCTTACCTGCACAAATACTTAACTATCTTTTTTTTTCCTGTGCATGAGCCAGTTTTTTTCCCCAACAACTTGCTACAAAGCTTATATTGGTGCTTATTCCCCCCACCCTAAAAAAATGTTTTACATTTTGCTAGAAAATTGCGCAATTCAAGGAATTTCAGTGTGTTCATACCAGTGTGCTGCTGTTTTGAAGTGTACACATAAGAATATTTTCCAGCATCATATATTGTTTGGCTGAAGACTGTGTCCAAGTGCACCTTTTATTACCCAAAAAATGTATTTAGCACAGACTAATGTGCCTAACCTGTTGTATTATATGAGGTCTTTTATGACCTTATAGGGAACATAATTATTTTTAAAAAATATGGAAATGATAAAGATTGTAGGGCCCCTGAGAATTCCTCCTCCTCCTACTCATAAATTCAGTGTACCCTAATCATGTACTTTTGGATTCCAGTGAAAGATAGAGGTCGGAGATAAACTTTTGGTTAGATTTCCACTGTAGGTTCTAAAGGTGGCCATACACATTATTCTTAAGTTGATCAAAACAGTTTTAACTAAAATGATTGTTCATTGGGTCAAGTTTAACAACGAATAAGTGTTTTAGCCGACCGATGACCGACCATCATCGTCTGGAAACAAGTCGTCTGTGTTTGAAATTTTTGTTCAATAGAACGATTGTTCGGGGGATGAAAGATCTCAGTTTTATTGAATGTGTGTGGCCTGTTTGACCAACTGTTAATGACCAAAATATGGATTTTATCTCAAGACACGGAGGCTCATATTGCTTAACCCTTTCTTTACTACACACAACAGCAGCAAAGATTTCAACAACAAAATCAACCAATGGGCACACAGCCCTCCCCCTTAGTCACAGTATAAAGGGAGCACCCCTCAAGTCCTTCCTCCTCTTTCTTTGCTGCTGCACAAGTTAAGTATTCCACCCTCCTGCTTGCAGGGGTTGGTGGTCTTTGTATTTATACAGATATTGTTCCCCCTTTTTTCGCCTTGTGTTAAGGTTATAGGTTTTTATTTCCCCCTTTGCTATTCGACCTTTATGCGGTCTTATCTTTAGTTTTTACCGAACTTTAGTTTGTATCTTATGCCATATCTTCCCCCTGGTTGCTCCGATTTACCCTCCATTAGTATGTTCGGGGGTGGGCGATATTGTTTATTTGTTCCGCGCTGCGCTTACCCTCTGGGTCCCGTTTTCACTGCTGTCCCGTACGGCCGAGATCTCGCGATTTTTCGCGGGATCTCGGGCCTCTTCACTTCCTGGTTTCTGCCGCTGGTTCCTGCCGCTTCTGCTGTTGCGCCCGAGATCTCGCGAGATTTCAGGCGCCATCTCAGTAACTCCGCACCGTTGTGCTCATTCGGTGGCGGTCTTCTCCAGCGGCAGCATCATCGGAACGGCGGCTCCTATACTGTAGGGTGACTAACCGTGCATAGTAATTTGCTACCTTAGGGACAGTTTATTTCTTGGGGTCTCTAGCTGTCGCCTCAGGCTCTACCTGCCCTATTAATCACCACTATGTCCTCCCAGGAGGCTCCACCTTCAGTCCTGGGGACCCCTTCTCCTGGGGACTCCCCCTTCCCCCCTCCGAATATGGGGATTATACCAGCTACAGGAGGGTCTATTCCTGTATCTACTGACACTCAGGCCCTGACCCTTCAGAGATCTATCTCTGAGGCCATTATTTCAGCCATGGGTTCAATGTCCTCAGTTTTGACGCACTCTATTTCCCAGGTGCTCATAGCTAATACTTCATCATCTGTGGCTCCTAACCCCACTCCTATACCAGCCCCTAATGCCTCCAGAAATGATATAAATGATGGCCTTGTCCCATCCAATGACGGCGCGCTTCGGCCGCGCAAAAGAGCCTGTCCGCGCCAGGCAGAAAAAGCACGGCATTGGAAATCTGCCCGGTCCCAACCCGAGCTAGATTCTGATTCTAATGGAGAATCTGAGGAGGAGGCTTTGATGGAATCTTATAATGATTCTGAGGATTTAGACGATGATGCGTCACCTGTCCAGGGGACATCTGTCTCCTTTTCATCGTTGCCCCGGCGACCATTGGAGGTCGACCCGGCGGACCCGGGCCAATCCGTTTCCCTTATGGATCCGGCAGGGGACTCGGTTTTTGACCCGGACTCCCTACATCACCCCAGGTCGGCAGAATGGCTTCCGGCACCCCACGTTGCCAATTATCTGGAGTCCATGGTCCGTAAGCCCCTTAGCAAAGAGGCACGAAACAAACTCCGGGTGGAATGCCCTCGCCCGGCGATACCTAATAAGGTATGCGAGACGCCGGTCGTAGACCCAAAGATGGTCCAATTCCTGTCCAAAACAGGATTTAGCCCAAAAAGAGGCCTAGACTCGGCCCTTAAAGCTTGTCAGGACAAGCTATTAGATATTATGGGGCCCCTGACAAAAATCTTTGATTTGTAGGAATCCGCCAAGGCTGAAGGCCAAATGGTCGACCCGGAGGAACTCCGCGGTTGGGCCCAAAGAGCCATTTGCATGGCAGGTAATGCAAACACCTCCCTGAGTATCGAACGGCGCAAAGCCATTCTGTTAAAAATCTAGCCTAAACTGACTAATATGGCTCTGTCAGAATCAGGTAAGGATGCCCAAGGCTTCCTCTTTGGGGATCCCTTCATTAAAGAACTGGGGAAGTTTGTAGGGACCTTTACCGCTTTGGATAAAGCCCAAACGTCAATGCGTAGGGTATTCCGTGGTAGGGTTTCCACTAGGGCCGGCAGTACCAGGGGCCGTCTGTCCGGCCGTTCCTCTTTCCAGACCCGAGGTTCGGGTCGAGGCTCCTTCTCGTCCTACCGCCCACCTACCCACGATCAGAGACACCAACCGTCTTTCTTCCCTTCCTGTGGTGCTTCCGGACGTGGAAGACCATACATAGGAAACCCAAGCTTCAGACGCCCATTTGGTAAGTCTACCTCCTCTTCTCCCTTTTTCGGAAAGTTATGTAGGGGGCAGACTCCAACATTTTATTCATGCTTGGACGTTCATTACCAACAACCCTTGGGTATTGTCCACAGTTCGGGGTTTCCACATAGAGCTAGTCGCTCCTCCCGTGTTTCCATCTCCGTTTCTCCCGACGTTCCGCTCTCAGGAATTTCAGAGCCTCATAGACGTGGAATTACGGGCTTTGTATCTCAAGGGAGCAGTAGAACCGGCCCCTCTCAGTCACGACGGGGTGATCAGCAGTATTTTCCTGGTGGAGAAGAAGGGAGGCCAATTCCGTCCCGTCATCATTCTCAAGGCTCTCAATGCATTCGTCAAGTACAGGCATTTCAAGATGGAGGGTATCCATCTCCTAAGGGACATGCTGCTACCCGGGGACTGGATGGCCAAGCTAGACCTCAAGGATGCATACTTGACGGTTCCGATAGCACCTCCCTCCAGGGATCTTCTGCGTTTCCACTGGCAGGGGACGCTATGGCGCTTCACGTGCCTTCCCTTCGGTCTCTCGTCCGCCCCCTGGTGTTTTACCAAACTGATGCGTCCGGTGGTGGCATGGCTCCGCTATCGGGGGGTGAGACTCATAATCTATCTGGACGATATTCTGATTATGGCTGCGGACCGTGTCTCTCTACTGTCCTACCTTCAGATTTTGATTCAGCTGCTTTCCGCTCTAGGCTTCATTATCAACCACGAGAAGTCTTGTCTAATTCCTTCTCAGTCCATGGAGTTTCTCGGATTCCAGTTGGACTCTCTGTCATTGACTCTCAGTCTTCCCCCTATGAAGGTGCGTTCGATCCGCAAGGAGTTACGTCGCACTCTATCCCTGCCACAGATTTCCCTGCGCCATTTGGCCAGAGTGATAGGTCTCTTGTCATCTTCCATTCAGGCTATCTTTCCGGCTCCCCTACATTATCGGGCCCTTCAGCGCCTCAAAATCGCACATCTACATGCCGGTGCTTCTTATGCGGATCTGATCTCCTTGGATCCAGAAACAAGGGACGAGTTGGAATGGTGGATTGCCAACCTCTCTGCCTGGAATGGCAGGGCTCTGTTTGGCCCACGCCCGGATGTAGTGATAGAGTCGGACGCCAGTCTTCACGGTTGGGGCGCCCATTGCGAGGGTGTTTCCACGGGGGGTCCTTGGTCCACAGCAGAGTCCCACTTACACATCAACGCTCTGGAGCTTCTGGCGGGTTCCTTTGCGATTCGCAGTTTCACCAGTGGGAGGGCCAAGGCATGTATTCGCCTTCGGATGGACAATGTCTCGGCCGTCCGTTACATCAACTCCATGGGAGGTACCCGTTCGACGATGTTGACACACCTGGCCAAGGATTTCTGGGATTATTGCCTCTCCAACGGCGTATCGGTGGTGGCGGAATACCTTCCAGGATTACACAACACGTTGGCCGATTGGAACTCACGCTACATCTCAGACGCCAGCGACTGGAAGTTAGATGTGGAGATCTTTTCTACCATCGAATCTCGTTGGGGCCCGTTTTCGATCGACCTTTTCGCATCACGCTGGAACGCCCAACTTCCCAGGTACTTCAGTTGGAGACCGGACCCGGCCGCGGAGGCGGTGGATGCGTTTCTTCAGCAATGGTCGGAGGACTTGATGTATGCATTCCCACCGTTTTCGTTGATTCCTCGGATTTTGGCCAAGATACGCCTGCAAGCTTCGGAACTGGTTCTGATACTTCCCTTTTGGAGCACTCAATCGTGGTTCCCTCAGCTTTTGGAACTTCTGGTGGAGATTCCCCTGTTACTTCCTCTCCGAACATCGCTGCTTCTGGACCCGCTGAATCAACCTCATCCACTGGTGCTGGAGGAGTCCCTACGTCTTCTGGCCTGCAGAGTGTCGGGTTGTCCTGGCAGACCGAGGGACTTTCGGAGACGGCTATCTTCCTGTTGGAGAGTGCGTGGGCCCCGGGAACCAGAAGAGCCTATAGGACAGCTTGGCGAGCTTGGGCTGGTTGGTGCCTCCTTCGGAACCTGGATCCCACTACGGCCGCTGTAGGCCATGTGGTTCAGTTTCTCAGTTCCCTTTACGAAGAAGGTAAAGCATATCGCACGATAGATGTGTTTCGATCGGCCATTTCCTCCGGACATAGGGGATTTGACGGTTATTCCGCTGGTCGTCATCCTCTAGTGTGCCGATTGCTTAAGGGCTCTCGTTTTGCACGGCCCCCCAGACCTCGGTTTTCTAGTTCTTGGGACGTTTCATCCGTTCTATCTTTCCTTTCGGCCTGGCACGCCAATGAGGAATTGTCCCTTCGCCAGTTGTCGGCCAAATTGGTTACTCTATTTTGCCTGATTTCTTGTAAAAGGGTTTCTGATGTCCGGGCATTAGATCATGACGCCCGGTCTTTCACTCCGGAGGGTGTAACTTTTAATATTTCCCGGCGTACCAAAACTAATATCACGTCAGTGTCTTATCCCACTTTTCCTTCTTCAGTGGCGCTCTGTCCGGTCGCATGTCTGAGGGAATACGAGTCCAGAACTCGGTCCGTAAGATCCTCTTCTGCTTCTCAGCTGTTTATTTCTTTCCGTAGGCCTTTTGCCCCGGTGGCCGCGGTTACTCTGTCGCGTTGGGTGAAGTGGATTTTGTCTCTCTCTGGTATTGACACTTCCATTTTTAAGGCGCATTCTGTTCGTGGCGCTTCTGCGACTTCTTTGACTCTGTCTGGTGCGCGCCTGGAGGACGTCATGAAATTGGCTGACTGGTCGCGTGTCTCCACGTTTAGGGAATTTTACTTTAGACCGGATCCGCATGTTTTCGCTTCTATTGTGAATCGACTTTAAACTAGCAATATGAGCCTCCGTGTCTTGAGATAAAATTTAATGATTTTCCTAAAATATGACGTAAAGTCATGATTTTATGAAAGTCACGGAGGCGAGTATTGCCCCGCCCATGTGTTTATCCCTCCCAGGGGTTATGTGATATGTTTTTGGTGTTATTAATTTATTTGTTTGTCATGATTGTTATTTATGCTTATCGTGAATATTGTTAACTTATTAATGTTTTCTTGTCATGTCTGGCACTACCTGACGTTAATAGAACTTACGCTTTGCGTTTCTTGCTATTATCTGTTTTGTTTCTTTTAAGGTTGACCTCATCGAGTCAGTGAAGAGTTGAGAAGGTTTTCTGCAGTTTCTGTTTGACGCCATTCCTTCAAGGCGTTTGTTCAAGATGTGTTGGACCGGTCGTTGGAGTTTTTCCTGGTTCCGGTTGTTCCAGTTTATTCCGTTGGTGGAGTTGTAAAGACAAAGAAAGAGGAGGAAGGACTTGAGGGGTGCTCCCTTTATACTGTGTCTAAGGGGGAGGGCTGTGTGCCCATTGGTTGATTTTGTTGTTGAAATCTTTGCTGCTGTTGTGTGTAGTAAAGAAAGGGTTAAGCAATACTCGCCTCCGTGTCTTTCATAAAATCATGACTTTACATCATATTTTAGGAAAATCATTCAAATAAACAGCACATGGCCGTGTCTGCGAAATGACTGTTTATAAGATGATCATTTGTTCAGTGCTGTTCGACCATCAACCATGGGTATGGTCAGCTTTAGAGACCTGCTGTGAGCAGCCTACCCCAAGCATCCGTATCACTGACCGCAATAACTGTGCATATTTCCTGCTTCAATTCTATTTCCTTCACGAGGTAGATGTCTGAATAGATAAAGTCTGTCCTCCTCTACATCAATACAGCAAGTCTTCCTAGTATGACCTTCTACTGACCTAAACTCTAGAAGATGGCTTTTCTACTCCATGGACGATGCTCCTTAGCCCCTCTGATTATCTTTCTCTGTAAGTACTGATATTTATTTTTTCTTGCAAAACTCTTTTTATTGTTTTTTTTTTTTTTTTTAAACAAAACAAATTTTCCATGTTGGAATAAGTAAGTACATAAAGAGTAAGGAGTAACATTCTTTCTTATTATCAAGTATACATTATATATGTCTAAGCATATAGTATATGTAACATTATTTCTTGCATATTTTCAAGCATTAGAAGTGTAGTTTCTCATATTTGGTATATCTTACCACTGTTTATTATCTTTTATTAGCATGGTATTGTGTATTAGCTATTCTCACTAGTTGTTATAATATATTCGCATCTATACTTGTCATCATATGTAGTTTTCTATATATTGTAAATTTTGAGTATTGTCTCAACATAGGAATAAGAGAGAGTAAAAGAAAAGTAAATTAACAACAAAACATAACAATGCAGGTTATTCCTCTAGATTTGAGAGCGGTAATAAGTGCTATCTAACCATTTATCCCATCTGTAATGGAAGGTAGGGGTCTTGTCTTGGACTCTGGCAATTGTTTTCTCAAAAGAGCATGTAGTGATATTTATTTTTGGTTCACGCGTTTCAGTCATCAGGTTGAACCATTTCTACTCAATTATACTCCTATGTGTAAGGTTTGCAGTGGGCCCTTTATGGCTTTCATTTATGAAACCTTCTTTGCTATAATTTTTTTTATTGAGCTTATTTAGTTAAGGTTTTCCACCCCCAAAAATGACCAAATATTAAATAATGTAAGACTGATCAGAAACATTCAGTCTAACTCCAAAAAAAATGGCAACTGGTAAGGGAATGGATCCAGCTGTATCTTTAAGGAAACTCTAGCTGCCATGGGGCGACTGGATCTCATTTACTTGTAACACTGTGTAAGACAAAGTACTGGAGTGTGTGTATATCTCACCCAGAATGCTCAGGTGAATGAGGTCAAAGAATCCAGGAAAGCTGGGTGGTTTTAGCAAAGTGTAGTTTGCTAAGGCACATTTTATGGACCTGGATTTTTATGGAATGGTGGGTAGATTGTTAAAGGGACTTGCCATTCCCTCCCACTCCAGTACATTTTCCTCTAGCCTGAAGTAATCCCGGGTGTAGAGGCTGGGCTCATTACTGTAGGGAGAAATACAGGACTGCAATGCTTATTCAGTGTCGGAGCCTGGAAGCTGCATGACTTGTTAGCTGTGCACAGCCTGATCCCCCTGCGTTAGATTAGAAGTATTTAGGTGAGGTAACCTAATGTATAGTTAGCGCCCAGATGTGCAAGAAAATGTACTTTATTTCCCATACATATGGATACTTAAAAGTGACTAATGACCTTGGATGTCCTATGTTGACCCCCGAAAACTTTGAATTTGTCATTCCCGACTCGACCCCAATTTTTTATTATTATTATTATTATTATTATGATGATTAGGAATATTAGCATTATTGTATTTCCAGTATTATTGTATCTTTGTTTATTGTATTATCACTATGATTTTCCTCATTTCCTCTATTAAGTGAGGTTATATCATTAAGGAGCTCCTATCAGCAGGATCAACAGAAGTAACCTAGCCCTCTGCCTAGTAGGGTTGATCGTTTTGATTAAAATGACACCTGTCTTGGAAAAATTGGTTGTGGTGTATTCTTTATGCAAATAAGGGCTTCTGTTCACCAAGGGGCGTGGCCAGTACCGGAAAACTGAGGAGCTAATGTGCACCAAGGGGCTAAAGCGCGCCTCTTCGTGTACTAAAGCCCTAATTTGCAAAAATAATAATGTTAATTTTTTTTCTCAGGAACACTGCTACCGATATTTATAAAACAAGTATCATTGTAACCAGCAGGACCAACCCCATCAGGCAATATACCTCTCTTAATAGGGTTGATCGTGCTGATCTGTGCTCTTCAAGTCCATTTTTACATAAACGGATACAGAAATTAAAGGGAACCTGTCAAATGGAACAGTGTTTGAGGTCCATGCAGTATGTTACAGAGCAGGAGGAGCTGAGCAGATTAAAATACAGTTTTATGGGAAAAGCTTGTGTAAAACTTGTAATTTATCCATTTATATTCCGGCTCATTCTGGGCTTTGAAGTAGAGGAGGCGGTCCTATCAGTGATTGACAGCTATCTGTGTATACACAGTCATAGAGGGAAGGCTGTCAGCCACTGATAGGACCTCCTCCTCATAGAGGGAAGGCTGTCAGTCACTGATAGGACCTCCTCCTCATAGAGGGAAGGCTGTCAGTCACTGATAGGACCTCCTCCTCATAGAGGGAAGGCTGTCAGTCCCTGATAGGACCTCCTCCTCATAGAGGGAAGGCTGTCAGTCACTGATAGGACCTCCTCCTCATAGAGGGAAGGCTGTCAGTCACTGATAAAACCTCCTCCTCATAGAGGGAAGGCTGTCAGTCACTGATAGAACCTCCTCCTTATAGAGGGAAGGCTGTCAGTCACTGATAGGACCTTCTCCTCATAGAGGGAAGGCAGTCAGTCACTGATAGGACCGTCTTCTTATAGAGGGAAGGCTGTCACTCATGGATAGGACCTCCTCATAGAGGGAAGGCTGTCAGTCACTGATAGGACCTTCTCCTCATACAGGGAATGCTGTCAGTCACTGATAGAACCTTCTCCTCATAGAGGGAAGGCTGTCAGTCACTGATAGGACCTCCTTATAGAGGGAAGGCTGTCAGTCACTGATAGGACCTTCTCCTCATAGAGGGAAGGATGTCAGTCACTGATAGGACCTTCTCCTCATAGAGGGAAGGCTGTCAGTCACTGATAGGACCTCCTCCTCATAGAGGGAAGGCTGTCAGTCACTGATAGGACCTCCTCCTCATAGAGGGAAGGCTGTCAGTCACTGATAGGACCTCCTCCTCATAGAGGGAAGGCTGTCAGTCACTGATAGGACCTCCTCCTCATAGAGGGAAGGCTGTCAGTCACTGATAGGACCTCCTCCTCATAGAGGGAAGGCTGTCAGTCACTGATAGGACCTCCTCCTCATAGAGGGAAGGCTGTCAGTCCCTGATAGGACCTCCTCCTCATAGAGGGAAGGCTGTCAGTCACTGATAGGACCTCCTCCTCATAGAGGGAAGGCTGTCAGTCACTGATAAAACCTCCTCCTCATAGAGGGAAGGCTGTCAGTCACTGATAGAACCTCCTCCTTATAGAGGGAAGGCTGTCAGTCACTGATAGGACCTTCTCCTCATAGAGGGAAGGCTGTCACTCATGGATAGGACCTCCTCATAGAGGGAAGGCTGTCAGTCACTGATAGGACCTTCTCCTCATACAGGGAATGCTGTCAGTCACTGATAGAACCTTCTCCTCATAGAGGGAAGGCTGTCAGTCACTGATATGACCTCCTTATAGAAGGAAGGCTGTTAGTCACCGATTGGACCTTCTCCTCATAGAGGGAAGGATGTCAGTCACTGATAGGACCTCCTCCTCATAGAGGGAAGGCTGTCAGTCACTGATAGGACCTCCTCCTCATAGAGGGAAGGCTGTCAGTCACTGATAGGACCTCCTCCTCATAGAGGGAAGGCTGTCAGTCACTGATAGGACCTCCTCCTCATAGAGGGAAGGCTGTCAGTCACTGATAGGACCTCCTCCTCATAGAGGGAAGGCTGTCAGTCACTGATAGGACCTTCTCCTCATAGAGGGAAGGCTGTCAGTCACTGATAGGACCTTCTCCTCATAGAGGGAAGGCTGTCAGTCACTGATAGGACCTTCCCCTCATAGAGGGAAGGCTGTCAGTCACTGATAGGACCTTCTCCTCATAGAGCAAAGGCAGTCAGTCACTGATAGGACCGTCTTCTTATAGAGGGAAGGCTGTCAGTCACTGATAGGACCTCCTCCTCAAAGAGGGAATGCTGTCAGTCCCTGATAGAACCTCCTCCTTATAGAGGGAAGGCTGTCACTCATGGATAGGACCTCCTCCTCATAGAGGGAAGGCTGTCAGTCACTGATAGGACCTTATCCTCATAGAGGGAAGGCTGTCAGTCACTGATAGGACCTTATCCTCATAGAGGGAAAGCTGTCAGTCACTGATAGGACCTTATCCTCATAGAGGGAAGGCTGTCAGTCACTGATAGGACCTTCTCCTCATAGAGGGAAGGCAGTCAGTCACTGATAGGACCGTCTTCTTATAGAGGGAAGGCTGTCAGTCACTGATAGGACCTCCTCCTCAAAGAGGGAATGCTGTCAGTCCCTGATAGAACCTCCTCCTTATAGAGGGAAGGCTGTCACTCATGGATAGGACCTCCTCCTCATAGAGGGAAGGCTGTCAGTCACTGATAGGACCTTATCCTCATAGAGGGAAGGCTGTCAGTCACTGATAGGACCTTCTCCTCATAGAGGGAAGGCTGTCAGTCACTGATAGGACCTCCTCCTCATAGAGGGAAGGCTGCCAGTCACTGATAGGACTTCCTCCTCATAGAGGGAAGGCTGTCAGTCACTGATAGGACCTCCTCCTCATAGAGGGAAGGCTGTCAGTCACTGATAGGACCTCCTCCTCATAGAGGGAAGTCTGTCAGTCCCCGATAGGACCTCCTCCTCATGGAGGGAAGGCTGTCAGTCCCTGATAGGACCTCCTCCTCATAGAGGGAAGGCTGTCAGTCACTGATAGGACCTCCTCCTCATAGAGGGAAGGCTGCCAGTCACTGATAGGACCTCCTCCTCATAGAGGGAAGGCTGTCAGTCACTGATAGAACCTCCTCCTTATAGAGGGAAGGCTGTCACTCATGGATAGGACCTCCTCATAGAGGGAAGGCTGTCAGTCACTGATAGGACCTTCTCCTCATACAGGGAATGCTGTCAGTCACTGATAGAACCTTCTCCTCATAGAGGGAAGGCTGTCACTCATGGATAGGACCTCCTCCTCATAGAGGGAAGGCTGTCAGTCACTGATAGGACCACCTCCTCATAGAGGGAAGGCTGTCAGTCACTGATAGGACCTTCTCCTCATAGAGGGAAGGCTGTCACTCATGGATAGGACCTCCTCATAGAGGGAAGGCTGTCAGTCACTGATAGGACCTCCTCCTCATAGAGGGAATGCTGTCAGTCCCTGATAGAACCTCCTCCTCATAGAAGGAAGGCTGTCAGTCACTGATAGGACCACCTCCTCATAGAGGGAAGGCTGTCAGTCACTGATAGGACCTTATCCTCATAGAGGGAAGGCTGTCAGTCACTGATAGGACCTTATCAGTGATTGACAGCCATCTGTGTATACACAGTCATAGAGGGAAGGCTGTCAGTCACTGATAGGACCTCCTCCTCATAGAGGGAAGGCTGTCAGTCACTGATAGGACCTCCTCCTCATAGAGGGAAGGCTGTCAGTCACTGATAGGACCTCCTCCTCATAGAGGGAAGGCTGTCAGTCACTGATAGGACCTCCTCCTCATAGAGGGAAGGCTGTCAGTCACTGATAGGACCTCCTCCTCATAGAGGGAAGGCTGTCAGTCACTGATAGGACCTTCTCCTCATAGAGGGAAGGCTGTCAGTCACTGATAGGACCTTCTCCTCATAGAGGGAAGGCAGTCAGTCACTGATAGGACCGTCTTCTTATAGAGGGAATGCTGTCAGTCCCTGATAGAACCTCCTCCTTATAGAGGGAAGGCTGTCACTCATGGATAGGACCTCCTCCTCATAGAGGGAAGGCTGTCAGTCACTGATAGGACCTCCTCCTCATAGAGGAAAAGGCTGTCAGTCACCGATAGGACCTCCTCCTCATAGAGGGAAGGCTGGCAGTCACTGATAGGACCTTCTCCTCATAGAGGGAAGGCTGTCAGTCACTGATAGGACCTCCTCCTGGACTGCAAAGCCCAGAATAAGCAGAAATGTTCATGTAATTCTTTAAAGGGGTTGTCCAGGATGAGAAAAACAAGGTTGGTTTATTCCAAAAACAGCGCCACCCCTGTCCATGGGTTGTACCTTGCAGCTCAGCTCCACTGAAGTGAATGGGGCTGAGCTGTAATACCACACACAACCTGTGGACAGGAGTGGTGCTGTTTTTGGGAAAACCATTATTTTTAAGTCCTGGACAACAATGATTTTCCATAAAATACATTGTAATGTAGAGATTGTAATCTGTAATTCTAAATGTTATCTCTATTCCTTTAACCTATTATCATGTTCTACATTACAGCTGTCATTGTAGGACTGTCAGGTAAGAGCCCCTGTGGGCACCAGATGGGGCGGGGTACCACTTTCTGGACATATATGTAGGTCCTATTGGGAGGATTCGGATCTACCACATATTTATGGCTTATCCTGTGGGTATGGCATTAAATCCTCCTCACCACCGGCTAATCATAAGTGGTTAACCAAATCTATATAAAAATGTATGTAGTTGGACAGATGACTGGATTATTGTCTAGTTTGAGGAGGGAACTGGACAACCCTCCGGAACAACCTGCAATAACAAAGTGATCATTACTCACCCTGCACCACTGAGGCCAGTGATCAGCTGCAGCAGTCACGTGTTTGTCGCGGTGAAATCACCAGATAAGTAGAACCCGGCCAGGAGAACAAGAGCTGAGGCGCTGGGTTCTTTAGGTAGGTACTTAAATCCACTGTGGCTTAAGAAAGGCACTTACCCACTCACTTGCACTCTTTCAGCCCTGAGGATCATGTTCCGTCCATTGTCACATGGGTCCCAGCAGCCATTCTCTGACCACGGTGGTCATGTGCCGCCTGAGAACATGTCACTGCTGAGGACAGTGAATGGCTGCAGAGGTGCACATGAAGACGGATGGGAGATCACGATTCAGGTGCACAGGGGACCGGACTCGGTGTTGGCTGCAGTGTCGGTGACTAGTTTTTAGCCTGGGTAAATTTGAGCACTTAATTAGAACTGCAGTGGAACTCTTTAATAATTCCTATGGAAAATGTACCTGTGTAATGTAATGTGATGTGTTGTAGGAGCTGCTGTCAGACCTGTGTAATGTGATGTATTCTAGGAGCTGCTGTCAGACCTGTGTAATGTGATGTATTGTAGGAGCTGCTGTCAGACCTGTGTAATGTGATGTGTTGTAGGAGCTGCTGTCAGACCTCTGTAATGTGATGTATTGTAGGAGCTGCTGTCAGACCTGTGTAATGTGATGTGTTGTAGGAGCTGCTGTCAGACCTGTGTAATGTGATGTATTCTAGGAGCTGCTGTCAGACCTGTGTAATGTGATGTATTCTAGGAGCTGCTGTCAGACCTGTGTAATGTGATGTATTCTAGGAGCTGCTGTCAGACCTGTGTAATGTGATGTGTTGTAGGAGCTGCTGTCAGACCTGTGTAATGTGATGTGTTGTAGGAGCTGCTGTCAGACCTGTGTAATGTGATGTGTTGTAGGAGCTTCTGTCAGACCTCTGTAATGTGATGTGTTGTAGGAGCTGCTGTCAGTCCTGTGTAATGTGATGTGTTGTAGGAGCTGCTGTCAGACCTGTGTAATGTGATGTGTTGTAGGAGCTGCTGTTAGACCTGTGTAATGTGATGTGTTGTAGGAGCTGCTGTCAGACCTGTGTAATGTGATGTATTCTAGGAGCTGCTGTCAGACCTGTGTAATGTGATGTATTCTAGGAGCTGCTGTCAGACCTGTGTAATGTGATGTGTTGTAGGAGCTGCTGTCAGACCTGTGTAATGTGATGTGTTGTAGGAGCTGCTGTCAGACCTGTGTAATGTGATGTGTTGTAGGAGCTGCTGTCAGACCTGTGTAATGTGATGTGTTGTAGGAGCTGCTGTCAGACCTGTGTAATGTGATGTATTCTAGGAGCTGCTGTCAGACCTGTGTAATGTGATGTATTCTAGGAGCTGCTGTCAGACCTGTGTAATGTGATGTGTTGTAGGAGCTGCTGTCAGACCTGTGTAATGTGATGTGTTGTAGGAGCTGCTGTCAGACCTGTGTAATGTGATGTGTTGTAGGAGCTTCTGTCAGACCTCTGTAATGTGATGTGTTGTAGGAGCTGCTGTCAGTCCTGTGTAATGTGATGTGTTGTAGGAGCTGCTGTCAGACCTGTGTAATGTGATGTGTTGTAGGAGCTGCTGTTAGACCTGTGTAATGTGATGTATTCTAGGAGCTGCTGTCAGACCTGTGTAATGTGATGTGTTGTAGGAGCTGCTGTCAGACCTGTGTAATGTGATGTATTCTAGGAGCTGCTGTCAGACCTGTGTAATGTGATGTATTCTAGGAGCTGCTGTCAGACCTGTGTAATGTGATGTGTTGTAGGAGCTGCTGTCAGACCTGTGTAATGTGATGTATTCTAGGAGCTGCTGTCAGACCTGTGTAATGTGATGTGTTGTAGGAGCTGCTGTCAGACCTGTGTAATGTGATGTATTCTAGGAGCTGCTGTCAGACCTGTGTAATGTGATGTATTGTAGGAGCTGCTGTCAGACCTGTGTAATGTGATGTATTGTAGGAGCTGCTGTCAGACCTGTGTAATGTGATGTATTGTAGGAGCTGCTGTCAGACCTGTGTAATGTGATGTGTTGTAGGAGCTGCTGTCAGACCTGTGTAATGTGATGTGTTGTAGGAGCTGCTGTCAGACCTGTGTAATGTGATGTATTCTAGGAGCTGCTGTCAGACCTGTGTAATGTGATGTATTCTAGGAGCTGCTGTCAGACCTGTGTAATGTGATGTATTTTAGGAGCTGCTGTCAGACCTGTGGTGACCTTCACTCCACCCTGGAACAAGATCTTACCTGGAGACGCTGTAAGAATGACCTGTGATGTGGACGCCACCGAGCAGGGAGACGTCACATACACCTGGTACAGGAACAATAAATGGACGAATACAGGAAAGAGTTTAATCATTTTACCCACCCAGTCCAGACATGGAGGGCGTTACCAGTGCGGAACCAGTGAGGATAATATCAGCGAGGCCGTTACACTCAATGTTACAAAGGGTGAGTCAATGTGACGCTATATGTAGGGTTACTTATAGAAATTAATGCTGCAGTAATACAGTTTTCATGCGATCTTCAGACTATAGAGAGTAGAGAGCTTTGATTTTTGTACTTTAGGTCCCGTCGTCCTGCAGGCGCCGCCGTACATATATGAAGGAGATGACCTCCCGCTGAGATGTTACAGTGGCTCCAGGCACACAGCGGGGCCAACAGTGTTTTATAGGAACAATACAATGATAAATCCATCCACCACTGACCCAGAAATCCTGGTCAGAGACCCCAGAGATGAGACCGCTGTATACAGGTGTGAAAAACAAGACTATACTACACACAGCGATGAGACTGTCCTCTCTGATCGAGGTAAGGAGCCGTATCACAACCTGGACACTTCTTAACTTTGAGTTTCTGCATTTTACTACTGATCTATTTTCTATATTACGGTAATTATAATAATAGTCATTTCTAATTTAAAGGTGACAGCCATGTTTAACTATTAAAGGGTTGTGTCCAGGATTTTGATACTGATGGCCCATCCTCCGACCCCCCCATACCTCCGCTCATCAGCTGTTACCATACACTGCTCTGTCCATCGTGTAGTGGACCGGACCAATGACGTCAATAGGAGCAGCGCTATCCGCTACACAATGGACATAGCAGTTTAGTCAAGACTCCAGAGCTGCAATCAATGAGCTGATTATGGGGGTGCGGGGTGTCGGACCCCACCAATCTGAATCTGATGGCCAATCCTGAGGATAGGATATGGATATCAAAATTGCGGACAAACCCTTTAAAGTGTAACTGTTATGTATATGTACAGTACAGACCAAAAGTTTGGACACACCTTCTCATTCAAAGAGTTTTCTTTATTTTCATGACTATGAAGGCATCAAAACTATGAATTAACACATGTGGAATTATATACATAACAAACAAGTGTGAAACAACTGAAAATATGTCATATTCTAGGTTCTTCAAAGTAGCCACCTTTTCCTTTGATTACTGCTTTGCACACTCTTGGCATTCTCTTGATGAGCTTCAAGAGGTAGTCCCCTGAAATGGTCTTCACTTCACAGGTGTCCCCTGTCAGGTTTCATAAGTGGGATTTCTTGCCTTATAAATGGGGTTGGGACCATCAGTGGCGTTGAGGAGAAGTCAGGTGGATACACAGCTGATAGTCCTACTGAATAGACTGTTAGAATTTGTATTATGGCAAGAAAAAAGCAGCTAAGTAAAACGAGTGGCCATCATTACTTTAACCACTTCCCATCTGGGCCCTTTGCCCCCTTCCTGACCAGGCCAAATTTTGCAAAACTGACATATCTCACTTTATGTGGTAATAACTTTGGAACGCCTTTATTTATCCAAGTCATTCAGAGATTGTTTTCTCGTGACACATTGTACTTCATGATAGTCATAAATTTGAGTCAAAATATTTCACCTTTATTTATGAAAAAATCCCAAATTTACCCAAAAATTTGAAAAATTCGCAATTTTCTAAATTTCAATTTCTCTGCTTTTAAAACAGAAAGTGATACCTCATAAAATATTTATTAATTAACATTCCCCATATGTCTACTTTATGTTGGCATCATTTTGGAAATGTCATTTTATTTTTTTAGGACGTTAGAAGGCTTAGAAGTTTAGAAGCAATTCTTCAAATTTTTAAGAAAATTGCCAAAACCCACTTTTTAAGGACCAGTTCAGGTATGAAGTCACTTTGTGGGGCCTACATAGTGGATACCCCCATAAATGACCCCATTGTAGAAACTACACCCCTCAAGGTATTCAAAACCGATTTTACAAACTTTGTTAACCCTTTAGGCGTTCCACAAGAATTAAAGGAAAATGGAGATCAAATTTTTAAATTTCACTTTTTTGGCAGATTTTCCATTTTAATCAATTTTTTTCTTTAACACATCGATGGTTAACAGCCAAGCAAAACTGAATATTTATTACCCAGATTCTGCGGTTTACAGAAACACCCCACATGTGGTCATAAACTGCTGTATGGGCACACGGCAGGGCGCAGAAGAAAAGGAACTCCACACGGTTTTTAGATGCCATGTCCCCTGATGCACCCTTACAGTAGAAACTCCCAAGAAGTGACCCCATTTTGGAAACTAGGGGATAAGGTGCCAGTTTTATTGGTACTATTTTTGGGTACATATGATTTTTTGATCATTCATTATAACACTTTATGGGGCAAGGTGACCAAGAAAATTGGTTGTTTTAGCACAGTTTCTATTTATTTATTTTTACAGCGTTCACCTGAGGGGTTCAGTCAAGTGACATTTTTATAGAGCAGATTGTTACGGACGTGGCGATACCTAATATGTGTACTTTTTCTCATTTATTAAAGTTTTACACAATAATAGCATTTTTGAAACAAAAAAATTATGTTTTAATGTGTCCATGTTCTGAGAGCTATAGTTTTTTTATTTTTTGAGAGATTTTCTTATGTAGGGGCTCATTTTTTGCGGGATGAGGTGACGTTTTTTTGGTACTATTTTGTGGGACATACGCGTTTTTGATCACTTGGTGTTGCACCTTTTGTGATGCAAGGTGACAAAAATTGCTTGTTTTGACAGTTTTTTTTTTTTTTTTTTTTTTTACGGTGTTCACCCGAGGGGTTAGGTCATGTGATATTTTTATAGAGCTGGTTTTTACGGACGCGGCAATACCTAATATGTCTATTTTATTTTATTTTTTCTATTTTCAAATATTTTTTTTTATTCTTTACTTGGGAACTTTTTTTTTTTACATGTGAAACTTTATTTTATTTTTTCAACCCTTTATTTTTTTTATTTTATTTTACACTTTTCGTCCCCCATAAGGTCATACAAGACCTCTGGGGGACATTTACTTCACTTTTTCTTTTTTTTTTTCACAGTTGATTTCTCCTGTAACTGGGGCTGACATAGTAGCCCCAGTTACAGGACAAATACACCCCTAGAGAGGCTGTGCAGCAGCAATCCAGCGCTGTACAGCCTCAGAGCAGGGCTGATCGAGGTCTCTGAGAGACCTGTGCAGCTGCTGTTTCTGAACGGACGTTCTAAAACGTGCGTTCAGCAATAGAGGTCCACCCATAGGACGTTTATATCCTATGGGCGGACGGGAAGTGGTTAAGAAATGAAGGTCAGTCAGTCAGCCGAAAAATTGGGAAAACTTTGAAAGTAAGGGCTATTTGACCATGAAGGAGAGTGATGGGGTGCTGCGCCAGATGACCTGGCCTCCACAGTCACCAGACCTGAACCCAATCGAGATGGTTTGGGGTGAGCTGGACCGCAGAGTGAAGGCAAAAGGGCCAACAAGTGCTAAGCATCTCTGGGAACTCCTTCAAGACTGTTGGAAGACCATTTCAGGGGACTACCTCTTGAAGCTCATCAAGAGAATGCCAAGAGTGTGCAAAGCAGTAATCAAAGCAAAAGGTGGCTACTTTGAAGAATCTAGAATATGACATATTTTCAGTTGTTTCACACTTGTTTGTTATGTATATAATTCCACATGTGTTAATTCATAGTTTTGATGCCTTCATAGTCATGAAAATAAAGAAAACTCTTTGAATGAGAAGGTGTGTCCAAACCTTTGGTCTGTACTGTATGTATATTTTTATGTATTTTTTGCTAATGGTTAGGGATAAGGAACATTTTTCTAATATATTTTATTTAGGGAAAACTTTTATTTATGCTATAAATTTGGTCTGAAATGTCCCTTAGCAGCCATTTTTTCAGAGCCGTTACTAAGGGACATCGCAGTGCAGTGCTGTATTAGGGAGACGTCTGCCCACACTGCTCCCTCATATAGTGGGGCTAATAAAGTGGTAACAAGTGTACAGAGATATATTATATATAAATACATCAACGTCGTTCCTGCTCACTGATCAGCGTGGCCAGTGCTGTCAGTGTCCCCCCCCCCCCCCCCTAACTGCTCCCAGGAGCGATGCCTGCGAGCGGTAAGTGCTCAATACAGGGAATGCAGGGAGGCGGAGGGAAGCTCCTCTACAAAACACTTACCTCTTCCCAGGTGCATTATATGACAGGGGCGCAGTATACTACAGGGGGACTACAGGGGCGCAGTATACTACAGGGGGACTACAGGGGCGCATTATACTATAGAGGGACTACAGGGGCGCAGTGTACTACAGGGGCACAGTATACTACAGGGGCCAAAACTTTTGGCCACAACTGTACAATGTAAGACGCTGTGCTTGGCGAGCTGCGAGAAGGCCATGGCGCTCACCAGAGTCCTGCGGTCTCTTCAAACAGCTGATTGGAGACGTGTCGGACCCCCGCCGACCTCCTATCCCTGAGGATAGGTCATTAGTATAAAACACAGAATATAGAATTGTAGAATTATTCTCATCTTGCCACTCTGCTACTTCACCCACCAGGATATATCTGTGGTGACAAATGTCTGAGCGATCTTCAGTCTTCTATAGAGAACATCAGCAGACACAAATCATACATTGTTATCTGTATTATATTCTCTACTTTCCATGAGCTGTGAACGATGGGATGTTTTGTAGGAGCTGCTGCCTCATTCGTGGTGACCTTCCATCCAAACTGGAGAAAGATCTTTACAGGAGAGTCTATAACAATGTACTGTGATGGAGAGCACTCTGGGACATATTCCTGGTATAAAGATGGGAGATTATTGGAGAAAATTGATTGGAACTTTCTTCCAATCTGGTCTGCACAAAGACATGACAGTGGGAGATACCAGTGTGGAACCGGATCTGATCTCAGTCCTGCGGTCAACTTGGACGTCAGCGATGGTGAGTTGGTTAAATACCAATATAATGGGCACATTTATTATTCTGCTGGCATCTCAAATCTGGATTATATGGTGATTGGCACATTGTGTTATACAGCTATTCTACATTGTCAGGATCAGAAATCACTCCGATTCTGGTAATTTAACCCCTCAGATGCCACCGGTTACCACCGGATAGTTCTATTGTTTGTGTAGGCACCTAAATCCTAGCAGATCATGCCATCTAAACACGCTCTGCTTCTGGCAAACAAAGAGTCTGTATGGGGACAAACAATGGCATTAGCAATCGCTCCTCCCCAAACTGTGGAGGAGATCGCTGCATGGAACATTAACATCTTTCCATGCAGTATATCTGTATTCAGGATTATACCCCCTGACGAGCAGAGCAGAGAGGAGGATGAGGAGCTCGTTACCTCAGTGTTGTGATTAGGACATAGGACAGGTTCTGTGTCTACTAATAGGACGGCGGCCATTTTATTTCCCCTGATTAATGCTCCCTAGATAAGCCATGAAAGGTGTTTGGGATTATATTTATAGTAAAGTAACATTTAAGTATTTTCATTTTCTTAATTCCTGGAGAACCCCTATAACTATAAAAACAAAACAAAAAATATAGTCCAAAAATTTCTTTTTTACACCAGAAAACTTGGTTTACGGTCGGTGTGAATGACCGTCCCTCCCCACCTTGTGGATACATCCAGAGTGCGAATATCTTCTTACAACCATTTGTATTTCAGGCCCGGTCATCCTGCAGGCTCCTCTCTTTGTACAGGATGAAGGTGACATAACTCTAAGATGTCACAGCCGTCCTGAGTATTCTGTAGAATGGACGAAATTCTATAAAGATGAAAAATTACTACAGGATTCGGGAGATGAAACGATAAACCTCAGACAAGGAGATGTGGCTGGAAGATACCGATGTGAGAGAAGACTGAGCGGGTATCCTGTGTCTTACACCGATTCTGTGTCTGTTCCCATCAGAGGTAAATGCTGGAGGACATAAATGGGCCGGGACAAGGTATTTTGGTGCCCTGATGTGGCAAATGGCAACCACCCTGCCCCCAACAACAAAAATGTCCATGTATCTCATCCTAATAATACACACCTCAGCTGCTGCAGAACCTCATAATACACACCTCAGCTGCTGCAGATCCTCATAATACACCTAGCTGCTGCAGAACCTCATAATACACCTAGCTGCTGCAGAACCTCATAATACACCTCATCTACTGCAGAACCTCATAATACACTCCACAGCTGCTGCAGATCCTCATAATACACCCCTCAGCTGCTGCAGAACCTCATAATACACACCTCAGCTGCTGCAGAACCTCATAATACACCCCTCAGCTGCTGCAGAACCTCATAATACACACCTCAGCTGCTGCAGAACCTCATAATACACACCTCAGCTGCTGCAGAACCTCATAATACAGACCTCAGCTGCTGCAGAACCTCATAATACATGCCTCAGCTGCTGCAGAACCTCATAATACACTCCTCAACTGCTTCAGAACCTCATAATACACACCTCAGCTGCTGCAGAACCTCATAATACACCTAGCTGCTGCAGAAACTCATAATACACATTTCTGCTGCTTCAGAACCTCATAATACACTCCACAGCTGCTGCAGATCCTCATAACACACCTCAGCTGCTGCAGAACTTCATAATACACTCCTCAGCTGCTGCAGAACCTCATAATACACACCTCAGCTGCTTCAGAACCTCATAATACACACCTCGGCTGCTGCAGAACCTCATAATACACCTCAGCTGCTGCAGAACCTCATAATACACACCTCAGCTGCTGCAGAACCTCATAACACACCTCAGCTGCTGCAGATCCTCATAACACAACTCAGCTGCTGCAGAACCTCATAATACACACCTCAGCTGCTGCAGAACCTCATAACACACCTCAGCTGCTGCAGATCCTCATAACACAACTCAGCTGCTGCAGAACCTCATAATACACTCCACAGCTGCTGCAGATCCTTATACACACCTCAGCTGCTGCAGAACTTCATAATACACTCCTCAGCTGCTTCAGATCCTCATAATACACCTAGCTGCTGCAGAACCTCATAATACACGCCTCAGCTGCTGCAGAACCTCATAATACACCCCTCAGCTGCTGCAGATCTTCATAATACACCTCAGCTGCTGCAGAACCTCATAATACACCTCAGCTGCTGCAGAACCTCATAATACACCTTAGCTGCTGCAGAACCTCATAATACACCTAGCTGCTTCAGATCCTCATAATACACCTAGCTGCTGCAGAACCGCATAATACACGCCTCAGCTTCTGCAGAACCTCATAATACACCTCAGCTGCTGCAGATCCTCATATTCATGACAACGGAGCGAGGCGCAGATGTAGCGCAGTAAGAATTGACTGAAGGGGAAGTGGGAAGACCGGGATAGGGTTAAGTTAGTTGGGGGGGGGGGAGTGTTGTATGGGAGGATTTGGGGGGCGGTGCGGCAGTTTCGCGGGCCGTTTATATTCTGGGGTAGAGGTGGGGGCGGCACCAGTGGCCGTTATTGTTCCTGGCGAGTTGCAGGGGTGGTGGAGTTCAGGCTAGTGCAGTGGTATGGCGTCGCTGGAAGAATTGTTGGTGGCGGTGCGGGCAGCGGCAGAACAGCATGGTTCTGACTGGCTGGTGAATAGTTTGCAGGCCGCTGTGGGGGCGCCTAGTGTGCCTCCGGCAGCTTCGGTAGGGAGAGTGAGGGCCAGGAGATCCGTGCCGCTCGAACGTTTGAGCCCGGAGGCGACCCCTCGGGTGAGGCGTCGTCTTCGGAGCCCCCCTGGGGACCCTCCGCTGGCATCGGCTGGGGTGGCAAGTGTTTCTGCCAGCCGGCACAGTGGGAGGAATCCGGCGCCGCGTCGCGCGCTTGCAGGTGAGGTTAGGAGTAGTGTCCGGTTGCAATCTCCTTCTCGGCTGGGGGGGAGGGCGCACAGTGGTGCGGTGAGTCGGGGCTTGGAGTGAGTTGGAGGCCGGGGCGGTAGGGAGCAGGTGACCGGCGGTAGTGGTGATGGGAGTGGTCGGGTGGATGCGGCCTCACTTACCTCTGGTGGGGGCCTGGCTGCGGGCAGATCCTCCAGGATGCGGTGGGCGGCGTCGCGGTCAGAGCAGGCAACCGGCAGTAGTGGTGACGAAGGAGGACGGGTGGATGCGGCCTCACTTTCCTCCAGTGGGGCCTGGCTGCGGGCGGATCCTCCGGGATGCAGCGGGCGGCGTTGCGGTCTGTCTCCAGGCCGGCAGCAGACTTCTGGGTCGCAGCATCGGCGTGTTTTGTCTGGGATGTCGCCACCTACTGGTCAATCCTCGGTGCCAGGCAGAGGTCTGCGGAGTAATACGTTGGCTGGGGGCCTGGACTTGGCTCTGCCCCCATTTCAGCTGCAGGACGATTTAACTATGAGGGGTCAGGTTGCGGCTCACGGTGGTATGGCCGTGGAGCTGGGGATGGTCGAACCTGAGTCTGGAGGCGAACGTGGAACGCGGCCACCTGGAGGTGGGCCTGCATGCAGGGATTTGTTGGCGTTTCAGCCACGTCAAATGGAATTTGGCGAGGGTTTCGTGGCGGATCAGTTGTTGGAAGAAGAAGTCAGCCAGGAGGCGTTGGAGATTGAGGGTCGGATGGATGATGCAGTCGGCGCATGTCCTTCAACGTCCAGGTCATAGGCGGGGTCTTCGCTGAGAGGAGCAACGGTGCGGTCGGCGGCTGCTGGGAGGATGCCCCAGGGACAGCCAGATGAGAGGACGTCGGGTCAGGATCCTGTTGGGGGGATACAGTCGGGGGAGGAAGGGTTAGCGCGGGAATTGTTGACGGGTATGTGGACTCTGTTGTCGCGTTGGAAATCTGGGGCGGTGTCGTCTTCGGCCGCAGTATGGGTTGCTGCGCCTGCAGTTGGGGAAGGGGAGCGTTTGTGTGCGGCTGGTGTTGGGGGCACTCCTGCCGTCGGGGCGGGGTCGGCGGTGGAAGAAGTCGCCGAGAGCGGTGGTAGTAAAGGGACTGCCGGGGAGGAGGTCAGGCTGGCTGATGCTGCAAAAGGGGAGGTCTATCTGTGCTTTGAGGGGCCGTTGGGGGCTCATTTGAAGATTGAGGTCAGGGAAAAGATTTGGAAGGACGAATATGTTGAGATATTCTCGTTGCTTCCATTAGACAAATTCCAATTGGATAGGGTGAAGCCGGATGAGAGTAAAAAAGAGGAGGAAGAGAAGCGGAGGTACAGGCTGATTCCGCGTACTTTTTTAAATTGGCTGCAGGCTTTTGCTATCCTTGCTAGTGTGGTGGGCGAAAAGGCGCCTGAACATTGTTCGGCTCCTTTTTGTTACATGGATGCCATAGGGGAGGCATATTGGACGTACGGGGGGGTGGCGTGGCTCAGGTACGATGAGCAGTTATGCCAGAGGAAAGCGGTCAGGCCTAGTATTCGTTGGGACTATAAGGATATTGGTCTTTGGATGCGATTGATGACGGCTCCGAAAGGTGTTAGCCAGCCCTTTTCGGGGGGTGGCCGGGGGTTCCTCGGCCTCAGATGCAACCGGGGGGGAACAGAAGGGGATGTTGCTGGCAGTTCAACGAAGGATACTGCAAGTATCTTTCCGATTGTCGTTTCAAACATGAGTGCTCCAGTTGCGGCGGCGCCCATAGCTTGGCGCGGTGTTTCAAGCGCGGTAGAGGGAGGGGATTCGAGGTTACACAGAAGAGGGGTGACCCCGGTGAGGGTGGACGTGATGGAACCGTTTCTAAAGAAATACCCAAATAGGGAGGCGGCAGCTTTATTGCTGGCTTGTTTTCGGGATGGTTTTAGGATTTCGTGTTCTGCAGTGGAATCGGGGGTTGCTGTGCGTAATTTGTCCTCGGCATTGCAGCGGCCGAGGTGGAATCTGATAAGATTGCGAAAGAGGTGGCAGCTGGGAGGGTAGTGGGCCCCTTTTGTCGAGTGTCCTTTGCAGGACTTATGGTTATCGCCTTTGGGGTTGGTCCCGAAGAAGGAACCTAACAGGTTTCGGCTCATTCATAATTTGTCTTACCCGGCTGGGTGCTCTGTGAAC